>NC_071531.1:18972681-19282526 GCF_026979565.1 Vidua chalybeata
TCCTCTCAGTCTGCCCAAATAAGACTTGTGAAGATGGTACTTACCAGGTGATAGATGGGAGCTGCAATGCTCACCTGCTTCAGCCTTATCATCCTCAAACACAAAACAAGGACCAGGTATGTGGGGTCACACTGTTTGGATGCCAGGCAGGCAAACTAAAACTAGACCCAAGAATATGGAAATAAACATAATTTTAGTACACAACACTGTACTCCAAGCTATCTGGCAACTGTAAGAAGTCATTTACTCACTATTCACTTATTCTGTGATCAGGAGGGAATCTACTGGGAGACTGACAGTCATAAAATGATCATTGTCACAAACCTGAGCTGACTCTGCTGGCAACGTTTCACATTTCATATTTCCAGCTGTAATTAATGAGCCATTTTCCAGAACGCAAATATAAGATTTTTGAAGCTTTTCTTCACAGCTTTTTAGCTTCATTTTCCATTTTTGTGTTCTCTGAGATACAGGAAACATAGAAATATAAGGTGGAATGACAACAGATGCAAAAGGCATAGAAAATTATGTAAATATGTCTAAAACAAAGAATTTCACTTGTCTTGAGACATATTAGAGTGCATATATTAACTTAATTTCAATTACAAATAAAACTGCCTTTCTTGCAGCTAAGTTAAATTTGAGCTAATGCTTCATTGCACTTTGCATAAAGGCAAGGATGTCAAGACAATATTTCAGGCATGCAAATGTATAAGTCCAGATATCTCAAGACAGGAGTATTGCTTAGGCATCTCCATGCAGTACATTACCAAAAAAACTCTTTACCAAAACCACAAAAAAATCCCAAGTAAACCACAAAAACTCCCCACCAAAACCAAACCAAAGCCCAAAACCCCCAAAAAAAACATATTTGTATAGCACCAAGCACTATTGTAGAGGGAGGAAGGGTGCCCAAACCCTTTGTTAAGAAAAGGTACAGAGGACACTGAATAGCTGCTCTCATTTTTTCTATGAGCTGTAGTTTTAATGTTTTCCAAGACATTTTACTGAACAGGTATATCAATTCCCATTTTTCAAATCAATATTTTCTTGTCTTGAATATCTTGTGCTGATAAAGCACTTTCAAGTACAACTGGAGTTTCTCTTTGTGTTCTGCATTTAATATTATTATTGGAAACTAGAACTCTGTCATTATGGCAAAGTTTTTGCCACAGCATCCTCTGGAATAAAATAAGAATTTATTGTAAAGATGATAATTCATCAATGATGACCCTTTCTAATGGCCCTCTAGATTCAGCAGCATTTTAAAAAGTGAGAATTTAAAGATTAAGCCTACCAGTGCCAGTCTACTGTTTTTTCTGGCCAGTTTTTCACAACCCACTCTAAGAAACTATTTGATATTTGCATGCAGCTGCAGTGTCCCAGCTGGAGTGTCACTGAGGAAGCACAGACAGAGATTTCTGTTTAAATTCCTGCTGAAGTTTGACCACTTATTCTTTGTAATTTTTCAACTTACGTCAAACTAACCAAATAACTCCCTCAAAATATCCAGCACATAAAATTGGTTTCATGTCATTATTTTAGGAACCTTTCTGAGGTGGCTCTGCCTTGCTCAGCTGAGTTGCTCAAGATATTTATGGCACTGAGCAAGCATTATAAATCACGAATCACAGAATGGGTCAGGTTAGAAGTGACCACAGTGGATCATCAAGTCCAACCTCCCTGCTCAAGCAAAATCATCCCAGAGCACAGAATGCATCTGGACAATTCTGGGATATCTCTAGTGAGGGAGACTCCAAAACCTCTCTGTGCAACCTGTTCCAGTGCTTGGACAATGCACAGTAAAGAAGTATGATATAGAGATATATAAAATACAGCACTTGATACTCAAAGCTTGAAAAAATACTTGAACTTTGAAAGAAACACAAAAAACCTCTTCATTTCCAAAGATGAAATTACTTCTCTTTCATTATCTGATACTTCTTGGAGACCTCATCTTTAGAGTTCAAAACCAGAAATACCCAACCACCTTATGTTCAGGATGTTTCAGCAGGGCTGGAGATCATGTAGCAGATAAAGAGATTGTCTGAGATTTCTAGACCAATGAGAAAAGCTTTTTTGTGACCCTGAACTTTTCAGACAGCGGCATAGCATAAAACCTTTTGAAAATCTTCTCTCATTCCCAAGCACATCACCCAGTGAGAGGGCAAAGACATCATCATTTGATGGAGTTTCTGCTGACTCTCTGTTCACTCTTTGCAAGAGGTTCTGGCAAAATATTCAGAAAAGGAGATAATTTTTCTGAAACAAGCAGAGTATATGCTTCTATGTCAGGGTGCTTACAGCTGTAACGCTGACAGCCGTAAAAAAAAAATATGGACAGCTTTTATATGGAGATCAATTAAAAGAGTGACACACTTAGACTGAGAGCCAGTGCCTTCAGAAAACACAGAAAGCCCTAGAACAACACGATCCAGTAGTTCTGCTGAGATTATAGTGTTTCCATGAATGCATCATTTAAAAAGAATGCAGTACATCTCTGAAGAATACAGTTAAACTCAGATTTAATATGGGTTCACTGTTCTCTACTCCCAGCTGCTGTTTTAGAAGAAGAAGCCAATATATTGAGAAAACATTTTAGAAAGCATGAAATACATTTCAAGTTCCAGTAAAATAATTGGAACCTTCTAGGATTTGCTTAATTATGCAACATAGATAGCCCTTAGTTAGTGATTTAAAACTTAGGCTAAATATATGAGAAAAGCCTGTCATTTCACTTGAAATAAATAAGATTTTTTTTTCCACAATGAGCATTTGCATTTTCTTTTATTTGAAAACTCCTATATCTTATGATTGTGTTGCCCTGCCAAGATACTTTAATTAAATTGAAACCAGTTAGATTTGCTATAATCACCAGAAAAAAAAAACAAAATATGAAAAATGAATCTGCAATAAAAAAAAACTTCCTTGAGGCATTTTATCAAAATGGTCATTTTGAAATCTATGAACAGCTGTAAGCCAAAAAAAGCACATGAAATCACTCAGATCCCAGGTCCTTTATCACTAAAGGTGAAACTATAATTTCAACAACAGTTCAGCCATTAAAGCTGTATTCAAACAGCTAGCTAGTGGTCAAACTCCTTCTATAACATATTACAGAATAACATTATAGAATTATAGTTATTACAAAATTGAGTACATTTCAAAATGTACAGCCAAATGTTTATAGAGGTTTGCAGAAATGAGGTTCATCGTGCAGGAGCTCATGCTGTGCAGAAGGAAGGGTACATCAAGTCTATGCTTGTGACCTGCTAATGCTGTGATGAACTGGGAATCTCACAGCAGCCACTTCCAGATAACACACGAAAGGCCAGCATTCATAACCTCTGCTTCAAAAATGCAGACTGAGAACAAGGTTTGTTGGGCCACATCCATCCTACCAGCCCCACTCCTCTGAAGCTCGTCTGCAGCCTACGCTCCTTCCCCAGCAGCAGAGGGAGGTGAGCATGGACATCCCACAGCCAAATCTGCACGGTCCATAGAGCACCCAGAAGACATAGAACAAGAGAAGCATTTTGAGGAGGAAAACAACAAAAATTTGCATTGGAAAAAGTGGCATCCTGGAAATGGGGAAAATTTCTGTCCCACTGTACAGATGTCCCATTGTTGTGAAGAATGAAAAGCAAGCAAAATGCAATTGTAGAGAGGTCTGCCATCCTCACCTTCCTTCTGCTACTGCATTGCCTAAGTAACTTGCTGTTTTTTAGCATCCCTTCTACACTATTATCTGCACTGTAAGTCAGAGACCCGTGGGTTAGATGCATTAAGGGATTCAGGTGTTGTGGCAGCAGCCACTGCAGTGTCTGCCTTCCTGCTGAGTGCCACCTCCACTGGATTTGTAACAGGCAGAGCTGAGAGCAAGGATGCTCCAGGACTTGAGAGACATCTCAGAGGAGTACCCACCTGAGAGCCCACCGCTCACGTGGCCACACCTGAGTCACAGTTAAATTAGCTTCAGGTCATGCCAGGGGACGTTTAGATTGGATATTAGGAAAAAATGCTTCACTAAAAGGTTTGTCAAGCCCCAGAACAGTCTGCCCAGGGAAGTGGTTGAGTCATCAACCCTGAAGATATTGAAAAAAATGTATTGATGTGGCACTCTACACAGGGAGTAGAGAGGGTTTATGGTGGATTTGGCAGTGCTAGGCTTATGGCTTGCCTTCATCTTAAAGATCTTTTCTAACCTCAAGGATTTTGTGATTAGCATCAAGTTGGAACTTCTAGCCTGGAGTCCTGTCCTGCACTGCAGCTCTACATTGTACTCAAGCCTGTGTAATACAGGGAAAAGTCATTGCCTGTGTGACAGGGAAGCCAAATTTTAGCCAAATTACTAAATTGTGTACAGGTCTTACTTGCTATCCCAACCATCCTGCTGCAGGCTTTATGCTCAGGATGTTCCTCTCCCTTCCTGTTTCAGTCACATTCCTGGGAAAAAAAGTGATTAAAAAAATCAGTGGACTAGAGAGAAGCTGCCTAATCTTTTAACCAGTGACTGGGAAACTTGATCAGAAGTATAGAGTCTTGGTTTCTAACCACTATTCTAACAGCTATTTGTGTGCACAGAAATAAAATATTTAATACTTGGTGAACAGAAGTATGAAAATCTGTATGTCTAAAGAGCTAACTTAAGGAATAGCAAGTAAGGATCAAAATTTAGAGTTTAATATGTGAAATTACTCAGTCCCATTTAGGGACCATGAAACCTTTATGATGGCAGACTTGAACAACAGGCTCTTTAGACTGTTACCAGACTTGCATTCCCTGCCACCAGGCCTGAGATAACCATGTTAAATGCAAACGTGTATTCATTCCTGCAGCAACAGCACTTTGACTGTGGTAAGTACATTTGATTCTTTGTCAAATTATAAAAAACTATAATAAAAATAAATAATTATAGTAATACTACTACTAAAAATAATAATAACCCTATTTGTTTATTTCCTAAATAACTACCCAACTTCCCATGGCCACTGCAGTGGCTGCCCAGAGCCTTAGACATTGTCATATAGTAATGTGCACACCCTCACCTGGGAGGATAACAATAGTCCTAGACCATGAGCAGCTTCATTTCACAGCCTGATTTCCTCCATATTCCCACTAAAATACTTCCCAAGTTTCTGATACATGCAGCTACCTTTACAAATGTAGTGGTTTATTGTTTCATTTTTCAGGGATCCACAGAAATAGAAGCACATAAAATTTTGCCAGCTTTTGTCTAAAAAGAAAAAAATCACATTATTCAGTCAGTGCATGAAACAAAGTCATACAGAAAATCAAATTTAAAAAATAGCAACATCTGAATCACTGCTTCAGTTTTTCCATTACTTTTTGGATATATTTGGTGGTCACAGAGACTCCAGGGTTTTGCTGAAGCCCCATCTCTTCTGGTCCCTGCAGCCAGGTTACATCTGTCTTTCTCTAGAAATCAAAGAAAGGCTGCTTGTAAGATAATCTTTTTCCTTTAATAAGGACTAGTGCCCTTTTTCAGGCAATGTCCTTTGCTACCCAGAAAACAGTTTGGTCATCTGTTTCCTGGCTACCTGCTCATCTGGCAGAATATTATTTGCTTGTCCTTTATCCAAGGATAACAAACTCATACAGTTTTACAGCCCTGTGCTAAATACCACAGCTTTTCCAATAAGCCCTATGTGTGCCAAATCAAAACAAGGAGGTTATTACGTTGCAGATATGGAAGCAAACATCAGACATAGGTGGATAAAGATACATTTAACTACACACAGACCCACCACATCAAACATGGATGCAAAGTCAACAAGTTTCACTGGCAAGTTGATTTTGTTCAAGCTTTTGGTAAAGGGCGAGCCTCCCACCAATGTGAAAACATAACATCAGCCAAACCTCATCCTTTTAAAATACAAGTACTGACAAAACTGGGAACAACAGACGCAAAAAGTTTTGCTCTCTTAGTCCAGCAGCATCTCTGCAAACCTCAGGCAGAGTTCGTAAGACCAAAAGCTGCTGTTAAACAGAATTTAAACTAATTGCCCCTGGTTACAGGATGTGAGGTGCAGTTACATAAAACTGTCCCTGTCTCCTGATGAAATCAGTGTCTGTGTTCTTCTGTGAACACATTTGCATTTTTAGCCTTCTCTTAATCCATAAAAGAACCTTACCTGTATCAAAGTTGCATCTTGTCCTTGAATGCTCCTTTTTTCTCTAAACTCTCTAGTTTATTTGGTGGTTTATGTGTTGTCTCTGCTTTCTTTGAAGCCTCTGGATACCATCTGTGAATTTGATTGATGTGTAAGTTTTCTTCTCTTACTATTTTAGGTCATTTATACAGAATTAAGTATTACTTACAGAAGTAAGTATTTATACAGAAGTAAGTGAGTTAGCTCTCTAACCCCCAGTGAGCTCCACTTTGCTATTTTACCCCTCATAGTTGCTTTGGTTTCTGGTTTTTCAGTCATTTTTTAATTAAAACTGCAATTATTACTGGGAGGTTTTTTAAAGAAATTGTTTAGATTGGATTTCCTTTGCTGAAAGTCTCAGATTTTTGCAGAAAGTTTTTACCTTTACCTAGTTAAAATACAAATGAATCAAAGAAAGGAACAAACCAAGTTTGTTGGGCTTCTCTTCAGCCCATGTGGCCTATAGCATATCTGGTTATGTATGACTGCTTACATAATGAATAGTTCTGTATTTGCTGTACTGTAAGGCAGTATATACACTTCTGTATATAGCATACTTCTATACATACTGCGTGGAAGTTTAGATTTATAGGATTTATCCACAGCATAAGAAATGTTTACTTTTCATTCATAATTACAGCTGCTTACTCTTGCTTATTTGAAGATATGGAATTCTTCTATCAGAAGAGGACATGGAATTCCTGTTTCTTATCTCTTCTTCCTCCAGGTGAGATGGAAAGAGAACTAGCTCAATAGTTATACATTTCCTTATAAATGCTTTCTTGGTATAAAATTTCAAAAATAAGGGGCAACTTCCTGTTCTTCTAGAAAAAAATGCAAACTATTTCTTTTTTATATTTCCAGCCAAACATTAAGCATTAATTAATTAAAAACCATAAAAAAGAGTTTAATGCTGGTCACATACATTTCTCTCTTCTAGAATAACACTCCCTTAAAATGACAGTTTCCACCATGAAGCAGAGAGCATAGAAAATTTTTGATAGCCAAATCAACCAGACCCTTCCTTGCTGTTTACATTACCTTGTGCCTTGTTCAGTATCACCATGAGATGACAGTGCAGAAAACACTCCATTCTGGCAAGTGCAACTACTAATCCCAGTATTCAGGGATAGAAAGTATGTGCATCTCCCTGTCCTTACAGCCACCTGTACTTAAAATTTTCAAGTTCTTTATCAGAGGCAAGGTGCTGACTTCACTTTACTCTGTATCATTGCAGCTGAAGCACAATAAATGCTATAAGACGACTGGAAAAATACCTAACACAACTCTGCATTCAAGGAAATGGTGTCATCAAAACTAGGAGAGAGAATTTAAAAAAAATATTTTGACTGATTTGCCTGTTGTGCTTTCAGGTCTGCCACTCATAACTCCACAAGGCTTGTCAAACTCACTTTTCCAAGAGGAAGATGTGAATTTTCTTCTTGTTCTGCTCTGAGATGAAATCAAAGAAAATAGAGGTGACTTCTGTAATCTTTCAGTACACTAAATTTTTCTCCCTCTGCAGTAGAACAGCATAATTAAGAAGTCTTCATTTAGAGTTTGAAACTTTAATCATGGTTGTCCTAATAAAATCCTCTCTGGTTTGATGGACTTTATATTACTTCTCCTTGAGTGAACTGCAAACTGATTACTTGACAGGGAGCATTATCTAATTAATTATTTAGAGGAACAACTACCAAATTACACACAGAGATTGAGCAGCATATGGTGATCCAGTTTCAATCTTCTAATCCGAGTTCAAATCCCAGGTGGGGACTACAATCTTCTGAATATTAATCTAATTGCACCTCTACTGTCCCAGAAAATGAGTTTCTTGCATTTATGAATTTTTCATTATTTCATCTGTAGGGAGAGAGAAGCCTACATCCAATACAGTTTGGAAAGCATGTACTGCATGCCCACAAACTCCACTTGTTCACCCTATTTTTGAGCAGTTCCTCTGCACTTCTATACCTCCTTGGCCCATAACACTGACTTCTTCCATTATCACCCCTACAATGAAACCCTCAGCACTTGTTTGCCAAGGCATCGAGTGCTCCACTCTGGACAAGCAAGTCTCCATCAAACCTCTTCAATGTAGGAAGTCCAGGTTGTTACCATTTTCTTTCATCTATGCTCAGTACACAGGTGGCCCATATGGACTTAAGGAAGCATACTTGGGATTTTGAGATTTGTTAGCTCTGATTATTACTCACAAGTCTATTTTTTAAAGTAACCGAACACTTGAACAGCTAAATTAGGGTTCAACTGATTCCAAATATAAGTGTTGCTGCATCTTTTTCATTTTTTAACATAGCCTAAGGATAAATTTACTTCAAAATTGTTTACATATTTTTTAAAAAGCGCATAACAGGGAGAATCAAAACACTTCCTCAAAATGTAGTGTTATGTTTTTCACCCAAATGTCTGTGCATATGACACAGTGTCAAACAGGCTAGAATTTGCGTGGCCTAAAGCTTAAGGACAGAAATAAAGTATTTAGAAAATGTATATTTAGAAAGAGCACCTTTCAATGCCCTGCAGTCTCTTCATCAGAGCTTCAAAAATGGCTCAAAAACCAAACTACTGCTAATCTTAAGGAAAGCCACATAAAACCTCATGCTGCATCCAGTCCTTAATTCCACACGATGGCCCACAGTTTACCTGCACTCAATCCCACATGGACCACACACCCACCTCATTCACCAGCTGTTCTCTCAAATCTAAAATCTGCCTTACAGTAAGTCTTTTCTTGCCACCAACCCAGAGGCAATTTCCCTCCAAGCCAGGTGGATGTAGGCAAGGGCAGCCACACAAAAAGGCAGTCTGTGTGTTGCTACCTATCCCTAAGGTGTCATTGACTACTTAAATCCCCACACATAGCTTCAATCCATTAAGTAAAAAAATCATGGCTGGTCTCACACTGATGCAACAGGCTAGGTGAGAAAAAGGGCAAAACTGAACCCAGGTTGCACCCCCTACTGGTTTTGTATCACAGGCTCCTGAGCAGAAAAGCAATGATTGATGCACACAATTAAAAATTGTGATTGGTATGGGACTGAAGAATGCAGTCCTACCACAAGAAGGGTGTTTGAGCTGGGGTTTATTTCTCCCTCAGCAGCACTATCTTTCACAGTGCCTTAGCAAGAACTGCTGTGGGGTGTTCTGCATAGGGTCTCTGCTGCAGGATCTGAGAAAGCACAGGTTTCACTGTCTGCACCTGCCAGCATGACACCAGCAACCATGGGCTAAATGTTGCAGCAGAGGCAGGTAAAACCAGAGTGTTGATCCTACCTACTCTGTGCTTGTTGTTTGCCTGCTTTCAACTGCACATTGTACACATATCAACCAGTTATTTGCCAGCTCTCCTCCTCCACAACTAACAGTTATTCTTCATGTGTTCTGTGCTTTATTTTTTCCAAGTTTCTATCTTTCCTCTCATGCCACAAGTCTCTGAATGTTGTTGTAATAACTAGATAGAATAACAGTGAACCTATCCTGGGCTTGGAGCGAGAGTGATTTACATTTACAAAAATATCCTAAATAAAGGAGAGCAAAACCATGAAGTAAAAGCTCTAGAACACTCCAATTGGTTTAAATTTATAATTAATCTTACATGGAGGGACCCTTTCATATAAATGTATGCCTAAGCACCTGTGTTAAGCACTTGACTCTAGATTCTGCAAGCAAGTAGTGGTGTGGCTCAAGATCCCATGTTCCATACCCACTTCAAGGCAAGATTAGCCACACCCTGAAGTACTACTTCTTTCCAAGGACTATGGAAGTTGTTCAGACAAGGGTATCTCAGATCCATCATCCCTATTTGCTGGGCTGAATTCTACCCTACATGCTTGAGTAGCAACAGAAAAAACAAGCTTGGGAGCACAGGTAGGTTGGGCGCTTTTTTTGGCTCTTTACCAGAAGAACCTAAATTTCAGCTTTGTAGTGGGACTTTGGCCCACTCCAAATGCTCACAACTTGGGCCTGATATTTCTCAGATAAATTACTTCTGTATCTCCTAGCAGGCTGGTGGTAAGGCTGTCCTCAAGGTGTGCAAAAAAATAAAAAGGAAACAAAGTGCTGTATGGGGAAATCAGAATATGCAAGTGGAAAAATCACTCTCTAGCTCAATGAGAAAGGAAATTCTTCCTTCCTGTGGCTCTCAGGGCCCTTTCTGTTCAGTGCCATTGTTAGGAGCAGTCTAAAAGGAGGCCTCATGCAACAGCATCTGTAGAGTGCATAGCTAAACTTCTGAGGTGGAGTAGGCATGAAACCCAGATCTCTCATTGTCTAATCCACCTTTACACCACTCTATCTAAAGGACTTGCCACAGCATTTCCAGCCAGCTCCTCCTGCCACAGCAGTTGCTCTTGCTGTAACACGGGTTGCACTGCCATTGCCAAGAGGCATGTGTCCTCCAGCAGCTGCAAGTGCCAAACTGGTGCTGAGTGGGTACATCCCACATGGCCTTGCAAGCCTGCCAGGGGTGCTAAAAGCCCAGCTCATCTTTTTAACATCTCAATAACTTAGGCCATACAGATTGCTGTGCTAGATTTAGAAAAAGAAAGGATTAGTGGATTGCTCTCTTCAGCTCTTCTAATGTCAGCCTATATTTTTTTTCAGATAACTTTTACCCTTGCCAGAGCTGGGCCTAAGGTAACAGCAACAACTTGTTATCTTGTCACAGCAAGAGAGGAGCAATTAATTCAGTGAGTGGGTCTAACAACATAAACAACATAAGAAGTTTGCACATACCATGTAGAATTCTTCTCATGCATGATTTCATCAACTTCACCATCATGCACAGCATAATTCTGTTACTACAGTAAACAATTTATCTCTCTCATTTTATTAATAGTCACTCCAAACAATTAAAAAATTAAATCTACAAATTTAGCTTTATGCCTTTGGCAAAGGCAGCCTGTTTTGTAGATCAACAGATATAACTTTCCTACCCAGAAAACCTCACTATCCAAGGCTTGTGTTATGTTTGCACAGATGTTCACAAACAAATTCAGTCTATGATTATTTTCAGATTAATGACATCCTGCTCTATTAGAGCATTGCCAAATCATCCTTTTATTGCCAGTCTTGCAAGATTTTGTGTTTGCTTTTTCTTCTAAAGCTCCAACTCTAAAAGACGCATGATTAGTCAAAACCATCAGTTTTAATTCCTGAAGTCTCCAGCAAGCCTTGTTGCAAGCTTGACTCATGTTACCCTAGGGGCTCAAAGAACAGAAGTTAATTGTCACATTTTCTTAACTACTTTCAAGACTTTTAAGGGTCTGACTCACGATTTCTAATGCCTATAGTTGGCAATACTGCATATACATTACATGTGTCATATCATCCATATGCCAGTAAACAAAATCTTTAGGAAATGTCCAATTAGTTACTACTCACCCTGTTTATAACAAATGCTTTTTTAAAATAATGTTCAAATATCTGGTACTGAAGAAGTTATATCACTGCAGTAGTCACTCGCAGCAACAGAAAATAAATTCCTCATTAATCTGATTAAAAACAATTAGTAAAATCTACCTCCTACTCAAACATGCGTATGAAACCTAAACAGAACTACTTTTGATTTAACTCAGCAGCCTACAAAACAGAAGGTAAGCTATGAAAACTCTTACTAAATATTAACTATACAAGCATTTGCTGTACTGCTGTCATTTAAATATAAACAAAAGGGACAACTTGTGAAGGTTTGTTCCTTCTAAGGACTCATTGTGTGCTTACAAGTGCCCCCAGCCCACCAGTGGAAGAACCTTGCAAGGGCTGGAGGCATTTTGGGGAGAGCTGCAGGTTACCTTAGTCCTGCTGCTGCTGAGAACAACACCTTCACCAGGCCAGCAGCAGATTTGTCATATACTCCATTTCTAAGAAGCTTCTGCAAAAAGAAGGGCAGAATATTTGTTTATGACATGAGATAGTAGCATTTCTATATTTGAATTAAGATTTATGGCAAAATTTGATGTTTTGATTACTCATGTTAACGTTTAATCAGTTTTACAGTTTAGAGGAAGGTTATCATTTAATCCTTGGCATCAAGTAACCAGAATCAGAAAGCCACAATAAAACAAAAAGACCCCCACCATATAAACACACACAGTGGGACTAATTTCAGGCATATTTAAATTACCCATTAACTCAATTAGGTATTTATACCATGCAGTTCACCTCTTTCATTTTGGCTCTACTTTTGAGCCTACAAATAAAAACATAGTCTATGTTGTACAGATGTGATGATTATACCTCAGAATGAATCAGAAACATATAAATGGTTAAGCAATATATGTGCTCAGACTTGCTTAGTCTGAGTCAGAACTGTTCTTGTCTCCATGATCCTCATAAGCATGCTTTCCACAACCTTCTAGACTAATAGAAAGAGATATAAGCAAGGAAAAAAGGGAGTAAGGAAAGAAAATACTTGGGAGGTATTTTTGTTTCAAGGACTTTAAAGATTATTAACTTAATTATCAGATTGGCAATTATTAATAGGTTATAATTAAAGACTAAAAACAATTTAATAAATTGAACATCTACTTGACATTATCTATTAGAAGCCAAATCTGCACACTACCACTGTAATTGAAGTGTTGTTGCTCATTTTGCCAGGAACTAAACACGTTTATCTCTACATTTCTTGCTACATAAACACACTTTGTTTTCTGGCATCACACTGAAATATCCACAAGAACACATTTGTATGAATCAGTGCTTTAATACCTGGGTTGCTTTCCCCAGAATTAGATCCAATACCTTGTATTGGTTAAGAAAGTAATTTTTAATAATAACTTCCCACCATTTCTAGAAACAAAATGTCAGAGAAATAACTCCATTCCATGGAATACTTTATTAAAAGTCAGTATTAGTGATGGGATTTATCAATTTGCACGTGAGTATTGTTCGTTCTCTTCATGCTGTTGCCCAGCTCACAAGATCTAAGCAACCACACCCAACTGACAGACAGCAGGAACAATGTGCACTTCATTTTCTCCCTAATTTTCTTTTTAAGACAGACTTCTTTTAATCTTTGAGCACAAGTTTATACTTCACTGATTTTATTCAGCTTGCTATAATCTTTACCCTTAATGCCAAAAAGTCATCTGCTGTGTGAGTTAGATGGGGAAAATACATAATGCATGCAATAGAGAGAATGCACTGAGTTAGAACTTAGTAAGCATCTGCCACTCAGTCATTGCTGATAACATTTTCCTGAAGCCATATATATTCCAAACTTTGGTCTAGGAGTTGGGGGGAGGGGCTGTTGTCACTGAAGTAAAAACCACCAAAAACTAAGACAGAAATACTGTAGCGTTTCTACCCCTGACTCTAGCAGTGCAGTACCTGTATTCACTAATTTCATACAGAAAATGCACACAGCTATATAAAAAGCAGAAAATCCCTCCAAATTCATTGTTTCATAAGTGAAAAAGTTGACTATGTAAACACATCAAGGTTGTACTGATTATGGTCAAATGAGCAACAAGTGTAACACACCATCTATCACTGTTCCTGGGAGCCTTGAGACACTGAGATGTATTAATGTATAAAATGGAACAGGTATCTTGACTTGTTAATGTCATTAGGTGCCATCACAAAGATTCTACAGTACAAAAGATTCTATAGGACAAAAACATAACACATTTAGCGAAAGCATGCTTGTACTGTGGCTATTTGGCATTTTATCCTTGAATTTAGACTAGCCTTTGTGTGCTCTGAAGTGCAATCTTGCTTTCTGCCTCTTTTATAGGTCACGTTGAAAGTGATCAAACATTCAACAGCCCAAAGTTAAGACAAGGCTCTCTGTCCAAAAGCTGTCAGCATTGTGCTTTCCTACAGCCAGCTACCACAATAAAGGCTTGACTTGAGACTTGGTGAAGGATAATAAATGTTCCTTGCTTCCCTCCACCTTGAGCAGCTTATTTCCACCCCAGTATACATATTTTTGGAAAATGTGCTAAAGATGCCAGTGGAGAAAATGTGTCATTTTCACAAAATGAAGGATTTAATATACATATATACATTTTAACTCCAATAACAATCTCCCAGGCATTCTTCCCAAATGTGTTGATAACACTTATGATATAAACATGAAAAACAGTAACAGCTTATTACTTCCAATCAGCTTTTTATTTCCTCCTTGACTGCAGACATTTCTCTCACCATAATCCAGAGCAAGGTTATCCTATACTAGTGTTTGACAAGTTCCTATCAAACATTCCTGACGTAATGGGTGACGACACATTTGCTGTTAGCCCACACCAAGTGCCAAGGGAAACCCTTACAAGTGCATAAGCTTTTAGAATGGGACATGGAAGATATTCTTAATTGGCACTTGGTCACATTTGCATTTGTCATCTCAGTTGAAAAGGACCCCCATGAAAGCCTGAGTTTTAAAACAGGAGCCTGAAAAACACAATAGCAAAATGAAAGGCAATGTGGCAATTCTAGACAGTGCACTTGAAAGAACAGTATTGATTTTCTTTTTTTCCTGAAGGATGATTGGTACAGAATCAAGCTTAAAATCAGGAATAAAACAGAAGAATATTAAAGTTATATTTTATTTATTCTTCTTTGGTAAACTATACTGTCTCTGTAAAGCACTTAACATAAGGTCAGTTTCATAGTCCTGTGGCACCACATAAAGTTCTTCAGGCACCTTCCTGTGCCAAAGTTAGAGCAGGTACTGAAGTGAGTCCTACGAGTCCAGCCCAAGCACCTTGGGCACACAGGTGGCAGCCCTCTTCCCACCCATCAGCTGCATCATGGGCTTCTAACCTAGGCTGCAATTGTTCTCCTCTGCCTTCTCCCAAGAACAGTCATATCCAAAACCTAACATCACACCCACTATGGGAGCACCCCACTCTTGAAGGGAAGGGCAGGACTCATCTTCAGCATAGAGACCTACCAGTGTAATTACACTGGGATAATTTCCTGAAATACACAAACTAAACTGCCTTCCCTTGGAAACAGAGCACATGTGACTTGTACGAACAGGTATGTTGCTATGAACTATCATTGCCCATTAACCTGCTTCCTCAGCTCAGCTCCTCTGCTGTAGGGGACTGTCTCTGAAGTCTGCTGGCAGACTTGCCCCTCTGAGGGCTCCTGTAGCCTGCTTCAGTCAGGCTTTCATATTCCTCCAGCTAGTCCACACCATTTTGACTCAATCAGGTTAGAAAACTCTACAAAAAGCAACTAAATAATGACAGATAGTTAAGTGCATCTTTCATCACCTCAGACAGATGTGGATGCCATCAAACATCTGATCAGTCAAGGACATTCAGAAAGTTCCTTCAGATTCACACTGGCTGTATGCCTACACTATTAAGCTTCCTGAGCCACAAGAACCCTTGAACATTACATTCCAAGTGAATTTTGAGGCCCACTCTGTTAAGTCTCTATATATTAGAAGGCTAGTAAGAACTACCCCTCTTGAGCACTCTGTTTCAAGTTTTTGCAAGAGTCTCCCCTGCTTCAGCTTAAAAAAAAAATTAAAAATCAGGTATTAAAATTTTGAATGCCATAAATGAAGAGTGACAGTAAAGGGGGATGTCAAAGTTGCACATTACTGTAATTGAATATATAAACCTAAACTTTTAAAATTCAAATATATATTTAAATATGGAAGTTATATTAATTGAAACAGTCAAGAAGCACAAAGAGGTACAACTGTGGAGAAAAGTTTTTGGGTTTTATGAGAGTTAAGATAGTTTGTAATATTATATCCAACAGCAGCCTCAAAAGAATTTTATGAAAAATTCTGTTCACAAAGACTACACTATAACTGGACCATCAGAATTTTTCCCCCTCACATCTTTTGAGCATCTCTACAAGGCAATACCAACGGTGCTCCTGACCCCTTGATGCAGAAATTTTCATTTCAACAGTTAAACACAGTCACACAACAGGACTCAGTTCATAATGTGGCTTATACTCACAAGTACAAAAAATGGAACAAAACCATATTTGTCCTATTATGCATGAGCATTCTTAAAATAGAAAGGATTCATTTTGAGGTTTCAGGCAGCATTCCTAGACTGATCTCACATTAGACAATTTGTTCATATTTTGTTGAACTGTCTTTTAGAGAAATGGCATTTACCTAGAATGAAACATGTTGGCAAAATTTTGATGTACATGGATTCTGTTAGAGATTCAAAACTTCCGTCATTTGAGGATGATGAAAGCTTACAAATATGGGGTTTTCTTGGTACAAGAGAAACATGTTTAGAAAAGAGTAGTGCTGCTATATGGCAATTTTTAGAATTAACAATCACCAAATCTGCATGCATCCATGCCAAACACTGGTTTAACAACTGAGTTGAACAGACTCTTTATAGAAGCTTTTCTAAAAAGGAGAACATAAATTACTAAAACCTGGGTAATCCTTATCTTTTGTGCTCAAATGCTTGAGCACACCACAGAACTCTGAAAAGTGACAATGAATATCAAGAGCAGATTTTACTTTTTTGGCCTCTTAGCCTAAGCTTGCGATTTATGTTTGAAAAACGATGCCTTCAAATTACTAGTTTCTGCAAATATGAGGAAACTTGAGCGCTGAATTACAGGTGGAAGTTTTCTGAACCAAGAAGGATTAGACTGATTAATGCAGTCTGTAAACCAGACTCCTGTTTTCTCTCAGTGCTTTTAAAATCTGTATCTATCTTGATACAGCCAAGGATTTTGAAGGCCAGTGTTCTATGTCCTGCATGCAGTTTCCACAACAAGAATTATGTTTCAATTAATTTCTACTGAATGTGTTGTCACATTTATAGGAACGCAGTTCTCACTGAACTGCTATTTCCAGAGCCACAGCGTCTAAAAAAGTCTAAAGAGACATCCTTCAAGTCTGCAGAAGAACATCCAATGATAAAGAAAGGGCTCCTCTCCATATGTTGTCAGTGCTCCCACCTCTCATTATGCACACTTAGCACCCTCAAAAATACTAATTGAGCATGAACAAGATGTTTTAGACAGTCAAAATCACACATCCACACAGCAGCCACTGTGAACTTTATTAAGAAAATAAGTGTTTGTCAATTAAACTGCAATGACTTCACTGACTTTCCCATTTACTTGTAGGCTCTGGAAACCATTTATTGTCAGGTAAATGCTGAATCCCTGGCTCTGTATGGTCTGCTCAGAACCCTGTCAGCTTTACCGTGAAAGGTCTATATACACCTTTGCAAAATGCAAAGTCAGCAACACATCTTTCATTCAAGCAACAAAGTTATTTTTGAGGCAGATGTCACTCTAGACAAATAGCAAAGCCACCTTTACATTAAGCAATCCTTTCTATCATGACAGTTCCACAGATGAAATATAATTTTTGAGGAAAACAATCCATAAGATATCAGTCACAAATTCTCTTCAGTTACAGCTGTTTAGTCAAGTCTTATTTCTCAGGCAGGAGAGGTTGAGCTACAATGAAACACAGCATGGTGATTTATCTTCATGAGAATGTCCTCTTGCCAATGCATCTGCTTTTGCCTCCTTTGTTTTTTATTACTCTGTGTAGTCCTGTGCAGTAAAGTCAGAAAAAGGCTTCATTCATCTGGAGTCAGATTTATATCCAACCCTCTAAATAACTCACACCACTGTCTATACACATCTCTGAAAAGTAGTTCTCCATTCCTAAGTAATCCAACCATCATAAAGATATTTTCCAATGTCTTCAACTCCAGAAGTTGTTTTAATTCCTTTCTCATCTTGTAGCCATGTAGCAGAATAACATTGTCATGGGCTATGCATAGTAGGATTTAATCCTTATTAATAGCTTCAGTAGATGGCCCGAGGATTTTTAGTACTGTAGTAGGCTTCACATGCAGCTACATAAGCAGATTCTGGGAAGAAATCATCATGGTATTCTGCTAAAAACCTGAGAAGAAAGCACATTAAAAAAAAAAAAAAACAACAAAAAAAACCCAGAATATTAAACATTTAAGAGAAAATCTTTTTTCAAATTGATTTTTAAGCTCAGCAAAAACACAGCCTGGGAATTATTACTCTTCGAAATTTGGCATACAAAGGATTTGCCCTATTTTTTACAAGTTTCACATAGTGAGAAACAGCCTTCCTCTAGCATTCTGAAATCCAACAAGCATTAAAAACAATTCCACAAGCTCAATAACAAAACAAAAAACAAAATCTGAAAGTTAAAAGCTATACTCCAAAAAAGAATTCAAAGAACTAGCACAGAAGGAAAAAGAAGTTAAAAGCTCTTTCTGCAACTTCTGTAACTTACCTGCTGAGCACGTTACTTTAATTTATGCCCAAACCAGTATTTTCAGTTATCACTTTATCAGTATGTTATACAAATAGCCAGGAGCCACTAAGTCAAACTACATGTTTTAAGGCAAGTAAAGCTATGATTTTTCATGTTTCATGTGCCTTCAGGGTCTCCATCTTTCAGGAGTACCTGATTTAAATATGGGTTTCAATGACAAAACACATCCTTCGCAAATTCAGTTCCTTAATTTCGTATTTCTGCAAGATGGTCTGCAAATACTATTCAAACCACCAAGCACCCAATATTTTCTAATGTTTTCCTGCTCTGCTAACATACAACTGTTTCTTTGGTTTCTTTGGAAAATGAAAATAAACAGTGCTGCTATGAACACCAGTAACAAACAGCTAAAATGACTATAAGCACTCTGCTCCTTCGATTTCAAAGACACTGGGTATATAAATGGGGGCAAAGGGGAAAAAATGGTTATTAAACTCAAGATTACACTCAAGCTGTACTTCAGAAAAAAACACAGACCTTCAAAAATACCTGGATATTAAAGATCAGCATCGATAAACATGGCAAAATGTTAGCTATGTGTTTTAAGAGTAGGAAGCAAAAGAAACAACAGAAAACAACATCATTTACAGAATCTGTGTTCTCTCAAAAAACAGTGGCTGGGGTGATGACTTCACTATTGGAAGCTGAAAATATCAGTTTCGCATAGCCAATATTTTGGACATAGAAAGTCCAAATTTAAAAAAATGTTCATGTGAATGGCATAAAAACTACAGCTGCTCTCCAACCTCACTCACTCCTGCACTGCCTGAACTAGGCATGTCCTTTGACCTGAAGAGAGCCAAAGCATCAAAGAATACTGGCAAGATCCTCTAAATAAAGCACTTTAAATTTAATAGGAAATATATTAATTGCTCAGAGCTCATAGAAAGTGGTGACAGTACAAAATTGCAGATAAATGAAAAAAGGTTGATTTTCCCCCAATCCTTGCACTTGAACACAGGCATCAAACAAGTGCTAAACTGGAGGAATAACTAGTTACAACCTACTAATTCTAGAAAAAGCAGTGAGAAATAGAAACTCTTTTAGAAGAAATCAATCCTTTCTGGTGTCACCATTAATTTAAAAGGCACATTGTCAACTTCTTCCATACTTCCTTATTTCACAGCAACTCTGCAATTAACAGTATATAGAGGGACCTAAATGGTTTCTGATGTAAAATGTTTCAAACCATTAAAAAAAGAATACTCAAAATTATAGCAATTTAGAAGCTAATAAAATACCCAAGTCATCAACTGCTATGACCTCTGACTTCAGTTAGCTATAAATCACTTTCTAGGATGAGGGGTTGGTATGAAGTAAGTGTGGAAAAGCCTAAAACCTAAGAGACTTGAACCTAACTTTGAATATACTTAGACTGTATACAGTTAAGATGAGCCACAAGTGGTATTTAATTAATAATTCTTCATTAACACACATAAATGACTCCAAGACATTAAAAAATTACAGGGGCTGATGAAAATCTTAGTATCTTTGAATAACATTCAGTAAAACACAGTACTAAGAGCTAGATCATACAAGGAAACATGTTTTAAAAGAATCTTCAGAGGGCATTTGGGTAGCTGACAGTTCCAAGAATTTTAACAGCAAGTAATGGGAAACAGGTTCACTTTCTCTTACAAATTTCCTGACTTTTGCTTAAACCATCAGTCATACATGCCAGTTTGGTGCATGCTAAAGTGACAGCTGGTACAGATGAGAAATTTTAGCTGAGATGGTGTGCCACAGCTACAATGCAAAAAAAGGCACACGGTCAATCATAGATCTCCCTGTTCTTCATGTACCAGTTGTGAAAAGCAAAATACCCCAGACCTAGCAAACACAAATTATTTTCTGCAGAGAAGTAGGAGAAAACTACTGAAGGAATGCAGTCAGCCTCTGTCCCAATCCCTTCTATACCTGCATACAAAGAGCAGGGGCCCTTCTGAAGCTGCTATTCAAAAGACATCAGAGCACAGAACACTGGCACAGAAATATTAGTAGTCTCCTAAGACTTTTGCCTACCAGATATTTCACTATTGCTTTGCTCTTGGACAAGCTAAAACAGCACCAAGATCAAATACACTGGTACCTGAAAGTCATGAGCCAAGATTTAAAGACAGAGGGAGCTGTAATTAGCAGATAGAGACAATGTTCAGCAATAGACAGAAAGCATATTGCTATCAAGCTATTCAGAAATTGTTTCATTATTTTTAACTTGCAAATCTGATCCATTCAGTCACTTGTTGAATTATTGCCTTTTTCATTTTTATACTTTTTACAGAGTTCATATGCATACATCTACACAGTGAAGACTGCTGATAAGCAACCAAGTTCTGGGATGCACAGTCCACACTGATTTGAGACTGCATGCATTTTTCATCACGAATGTCCTCAAAAATAAACTAATGCTTTATACTCATGCCTAGAGCTCAGAGGTAACATGGCACAATGCAGTTATTTTCCTCCCTACCACAGGTCCCTAGAAGGACAACACTTCTGAAAGGTCTAGAGGAGATGGAGACAAGAAGAAAAAGATGTGGGCAACTTAGGAATTCTTCAAGCTATGTTCTGATCTTCACGTGTGGGTGTTTTTAAGCAAGCAATAGCCTCACAAATACACTACCATCTGACTGACTTATACAGGTAGAACTACCAAAAAGAAGAGTGAATTATCACTATCCACATTAGAAGACCATTTGACACATGTCATGAACATATCTCAACAAGAGTCACTGAATTAGTATGAGTTTTAAGAGCATACTCTGGTAAACCTTCACACAACCAACAAAATTTATTACTGGAAGTCTCTGAATGAAGAAAAAGAATTATTTTAAATGTCAGCTACCATCACATGAGTAAACTTAGGGACAGCCCAGAAAGTGTGAAAATGACAAAGAAAAGAAAACCTTAGTTTTTAGAAAGATATCTTCAGCCATTAAGGTATAAGAAGATAGAGTCCAAAGGCAAAGTTTCCAGGAAGGTGACCTTACACACTTCTGCTACAGAATTTTAAAAAGTAAGCAAATGCTTTGATGAGATCGGTGACCTGTTTGAAAGGCTACTGTAATGACCTAAATTTGCTAGAAGACCATTATGAGTCCTAACTCTTGAGTCACTTCATCAAAGGAAATGTCATTTGCAGATTACGAAGTTACCTCATCTCTGACACTACTACCCAAATTCAGGATTTGAAAACTAAAAGGCTTTAGGTTCACACAAAAACATATGCCACCATCTGACCCTCACCCCTCCCAAGTTTATAGGCCTGTCTCCATCTGGAAAGCTGTTCAGGAGAAAAGATTACAAAGTCCATCATAACCCCACTGCAGTCAACAGAAGAAGTGAATTGAAGTTTCAGATGTTTATTGTAATACCTAATGGCTCAAGAACCATGCTGAAGGAGTAAACTGGCCTGTTTTGTTGACTGGACTCTTGTCACTCATTGATATATAGAAAGTGAGATAATATTCCTTGGCCTTTTAAGAGGATGTGTGGAGAACCCTGAAGATGCCAAGCTACCATCATAACATTTCCAAGAATCAGACTGAGTGAGTAAGAATTTAATTCTCCCAAAGACCTTTTGGGAAAACAGTCCTACAAGAGCTCAATACAGGAGTGCTTGGTTTGTCTTGAGGATGAAGACCCTGTGCCCAGGCCAGCACAGGTCCCTAGAGCTGCCTTCAAAAAGACTACCATAACACTCTTAAAGTACTAACATTAGAGGTTAAAGTATTACCCTCTAAATTTAGATACATGATCCAAACCTCAGCTATTAGGTTTGATCTAATAAAAGACTAGCAATATGCTCATTCAAATTCCCAGGCACCTGATGATTTGGAAAGCAGAAGGAAGAGAAGCAATCCACATGGTGAGTTTCAGGAACAGTTTTTGGCAACACAACGAAACCTTAGTCAAGGACACTAAGCACCAATGAGCATATTCCGCAGAACAAGCAGCCAAAAAAGCCCACTGAAATTAAGAACCTGCACAATACCAGGTACTCACTAGGAAGCATTCTACCTAAAGGTGCCAAAAGTTTGAGAGGGCCCAAAATGGCAATTACCTTTCTACCCAACCGTGCAAAGAAAATTCCTTCAGTTCAAAGTGTTTCAAAACTAGGAAAGAAAATGTTGCTTTACATGTTTGTGCACTCTAAATCCATGTCTCCATTTATATTCAGACTCTTGATTTTCTCACATTTAGGTTTCAATTCCAATAAGTTTTCTAGTGTATAACCAAGTCATAACCAAGTAACTGGTTAATCCAAAAAATTGAGAGAAAAAAACCCAGTATAATTCAACAATATTAACCAGTTAATAATACCATGTAAGAAACACTGGCACAATTGCATTCTTTTCCATCTTTAAGAATGTGATTTTTAATTACTTGTCCTTTTGCAACTGAAATCACAATGACTCACAATGAACAGGAGCTCTATCACAAAGCAACTTCACCTAACTAAAGATGCCTTCTAATCCATTCACCATTTGCAATGCTTAATTTTTTCATTCTCAGACACAAATTACCTCTCATAATTGTACATTAGCACAGACTAGTGGTGATAATTCACCACTGCAGTTATATATAATGAAATTACTACACTCAAAACGTGCTGTCAGTACCAGAGATCTATTTCTTAAGGTTACTTGAAACAACTTGTCATCTTTGTATATACACATTTTATTATTACAGTCCTCTGATTTGTCTTCCTTCTCAGAAAAACTCAACAGTATCAAAATATTTGTCTACCCATAGAGTAGAGTGGCACAGCAGATACAAGCGGATTTTCAGGGGGAAAAAAATAGAGATCTAAGCTTAAAG
Source organism: Vidua chalybeata (assembly GCF_026979565.1). Taxonomy (NCBI): domain Eukaryota; kingdom Metazoa; phylum Chordata; class Aves; order Passeriformes; family Viduidae; genus Vidua; species Vidua chalybeata. Next base: position 18,995,974 of record NC_071531.1, read on the forward strand.
GAAATCTGAATTTGAAATACCTGTGGGTTTTTAACAAAACTAAAATATTTGACCATTAGCTCTCCATAATCTGAAATAATATGCTGGCCTCATCTGGAAAAAACTTACTAGAAATTTTAGAAGCAATATTTTAGAAATATTTCATCACTTATTTATTCTTTTGCATTTCATCAAAGTCAAAATATCTGTCTATGCCTTTCTGTACCACTTAATTTTGCCTTTTTTCCCAAAATGCAAATGACATTCTCTGAAATTACCTCAGTGAAGATGGGTCTTGCTCTTGTAAAAACAGACACACTGTATCCTCCTAAGTAGCTCCTACTGGTTAACAGATTTGGAAGGAAGCCTCTCATTCCAAAACAGTTTCCCAGCCAAGGCCGTGTGCAAATTAATGGAAACAGAAAACATAAACAGGCACCTTCCTGCCAGTCATTTCTCATCACTGAGGCAACCTTTGGAGGCATGTTAGGCACCTTACAATGCCAAGAAATTGTAAAATAGAGCATACGCAGCATTTTATTTCAAAAGTGGCTAAAATAATGGAATTAGTTTAAAGCTAATACTTCCTCTTACTCTAAAGCTATTAACAGGCAAGAAGATTTAATCAGGGGTCTTTCACTAGTCCAATTACCAGTTAGCACCAGTAAGCTCCAGTTAAAGCATTAGCTCCCACTGCTTGGTCCTAAAGACTAAATGTGCACTAAGTGAAATTCAGTGAAACCAACTTGTGAGTCTATTATAGACAGCAAGTACTATGAATTATTTCAGAAGTAAATAATTTAAGATTCAAAGTTTGGCATTTAATTAGAGAATCTGATTTTCTTCTGCAAATTCTATTATTAAGAAATAAACTTCCCTGTTCTCCATGAAGAAATTTTCATTTTGCACACTTGTAGAAAGCTGGACTAAGCACAGAGGATAGAGTTTCTACTTAACAAGAAAGTCAAAAAGATGCATTTCATACATTCCTTAAAAATATAGGTTGTCTGGGAAATTTAAGAAAAATCTTGTCTAGCAGCAGTCTGAGGGTGTGACTGGAAAATATTATCCATGTAGCATCTCAAAGCTAATTTAATGCATCTATCATGTACTAAGTAAATTCAACACAAGCTTCCAGAAAAAGTATTACATTACATAAGTCTCAGTTTATCAGCCCACAGGAGATTAATAGCATAATAGGTAAACTATAAATTTTAGCCACAAAATCATAAATCAAAATTAAATCAGTACCTATGCAAGAACTAAATCAGTTGTGTACTGCATGATAGTTTTATTTAAGAACACACAAACTACTAATGCTTGGACTACTCTACTAGTCATCAAAGAAGATTCAGGAGTAGTTTAATTAATGCAACCAGACCCATCAATCCTTTGTCTTCTATTAAGAGAAATAAAGAAGAGTACTTCAGCTTCTCACTCAAGATCATTTCACAAAAAAAAAAAAAAAAAAAAAAAAAAAAAAAAAAAAAAAGGCAGTCCTAAGTAAACTGGCTGCTATTACCTAATGCATACAGACGTTGTAGGCAAGTTTTTACTGTTCAAAAGTTGAGCCAGAACAGAATTGATGTAAAATATTTATAATAATCATCCATTAATCCTTTAATTCCCAAAAAGGAAAAGACAATGTGAAAATTGAAGAACCTAATTGATACCTAAAGGTTTTTAGTTTCTTTGTATTTTTCATGTATTTGCAGCTTTGTAGATTGCTAAAGCATAGCTGTAGTTTCTAGCATTTTTCCTACCTTTCTTCCTTACAGTTAGTAATGACAAGCTAACCTTATAAATACTGTTTAGTCTCACTCCAAGAAGAGAACCAACTACACAGAATCTGGACCAGCCATAAAAAAAGTGGGGCAAAAGAAACCTCTGCTTTCAGTGGGGCAGGACCCCAGGGATTATTACCTAACCAACTAACCTTTTAATTGGACAGTAAGTGGTAAGTATACTAACTGACTGACTTCATAAAAATTGTGGAATTACTATACCATGTGTGATTTTCACCATATTGCCTACCTGAAAGCTTTCAAGTAAAGGTTTGCTTTTATATTCACTCTAATGTTGTTGGGAACATCTATTCTATTTTCCAGGCATCAGTAAAAATTGTGTCATCTCAAACTCAAGTTTTCTTGTGACTAGAAACAGATAATGCAGAATTATTTCTTTGATAAAAATCAAGCACGACCAAGTGTCTAGAAAATAATTGTTTGACCACTTTCAGTAACAAGCAGCATGAAGAAATAAATACCCAAATGAAAAACTTTTCAAAGCACCATGTGAATACATGTTGAGTATCTAATAATTTGCACTGGTTTCTGTTGTCCAGAAGCATAACTGACAAGGAAAGCAGACCAAGAAAATTATTTATTACAAAGCTACTAAGATCAAATGCTTCCTACAGTAGTAACTGTAACTTTGAAGCTTTCTTAACACTGTCAAAAATGAAATTTCATGCTTGAAAAAACACAGCCTTCAAATATTTTGCTGTAACAGATATGTGATATCCACATTATGCTTGCCTTGTGGGGCTCATTTTGGTTTAATTATAGCCTGGCCTCAAGGACTGAAGCACAGTTCTGGTTAAGTGTTTTCTGAAAGGAATGCAGGTTGTGTATTTGGAGGACTCTCCACCACGACACAAAGCATGGAAAGGGGGAACTACTGAGATATTTGCTTCAAAAGCACAGTTCTATCTCCTCTAAAAATGCTGATGTGGAAACATTATTTATTTTTATTTCTATTTATAGATCACTACATATTTCAATGAGCTGCTCAGATGGAAAAGTAAAACACATACAGATACTATCACTAGAAATTTCAGTTCCCTTAAGCAACCTTTTCCCAATAAGCAATATTTATTTTATGGGGTGTAGGGGACATGTTTCTCCATTCATCTATTCTACTCCATTAAAGCTTATCCATAAAATAGATACAAAAACATGGTATTAAAGACACTAAAGAACAGAGATTTGCTCTGATCAACACAGAAGAATCTGAACAGTCAAAAGTCTGATAAAAACTGATCTGATCCACAGAGAGTTAAGCTCCCTAAGAAATATTTACTTCAAGCAAAAACAGTCTTCCAACAATGAGTTCCAATTCTGTCCTGTTTAATTTAAAGGTATTTTGAATGCCAGCTAGTATCTGACAAAAGAGATGCAAAATGCAATCAGTAAAACTTGACAACTAACTGCTTCCAGAGAAAAACTGTGTGTTGTAGAAACTTTGACACTGGAAACATCTTCTATTTTCAATAAGCAGTTAAAGTAAAAGCATTTTAAAGCCTTCATTTCCCTGATCTCTAATGCAAGTTTTTTTTATGCTGGTGTAATACTATGTTACCTTTCCCTAAGTGGCTACTGAAGTCACTGACCCAATTTAAGTTACTATTTCCATACCTGTTCCATTACCATCTACAACATCTTCTCCTGAAAGTTTTCCTTAGCAATTTTATTTTCCAGTGTACTGATGCAGCACAGCAACAGTGCCAACTAGATATCTAACCACATCCTCAATGTCATGCAGAAATACGAATTACAGTACCTGATAAACCAATCTGATCATGGTGCAGGTACGACCTTAGTGACTCCAGTGGTGGAGCTAGTGTGGTCAGAGTTGTGTATCCCTACAAACCACTGCACTGCATCACAGAGAAGCCTTTCTTTTCAAAGCTTGGTTAAGACAGACATTTCTTTTAAGAAACCACCATAATTAAAACCACATTTTAAAGCACAAGTTTCTCCCCCTGCTAATATTGATAAAAAATACCAATGCAGACTTTGCATTTCTTCATAAAACATGCTGCTGAACCAAGTCAGACTTGTCATTCTATACATATTAAGAAACTTTCACACTTCAGTTCTAGATCAATGTGTTTATCAAAATTCAAAGTAGAAAATTCTGGTTCCCTTCAATTGGAATTAAAAAATAAAAAATCTTCTATTCATCTTTACTCAGATTGCTGTTGTTAAAATGGTATATTAATTTTATCATAATCTTGTAGTTACAGAAAACGAGTATCTTATTTTAAACCCCCTTTGCCATTCCAGGACATTTAGATCTATGTAACAATAGAAACACTGCTGTGGTACATTGTGTCACATTACCTCAGAAACATCTCAAAGTGTTTTACTAAAGCCTTTAGGTTTTTTTCAGGAAAGCACATCTTCCCGAGTATTTCTGGTAGTTTTACTGTGAATAAAAGAAATAATGTTTATACCTCTTCTTGTACATGCAACTTCAAATTACTTTTATCCACTATACAGAAAAAAATATAAAAATTTCTTCTCACCACAGACCCCACTTTTCCTTGCAAGCTACTTCTGATCTTTCAAAGCCTTACTAAATAGGAACATGCTGAGAAGGTGAATGCTGCTGGATTTAATGATGTCTGATAGTGTACTAGAAGTAATGCTGCTTTGCCTTTCTTAAATGAAGGCTTAGAGAGCCAATAAAAGATAACCCAATCGATGAATAGCCTAAAAGTTCCAAATAGATTAAAATATACATTCCTCCAAGAACAAAAATAAATGTAATAAAGCAAACAGAAAAATCACACAGATATCAGGACTGGAAAAAAAATATAAAGCAACTTTGATTGTGCAGAGAATTTTGCATTAGTTTACCAAACATCCTCAGCAAATGTTGAGATCCATAGATATACGAGGGAGGTGGTGGTTGGTCACTTGGTGGATAATTCTCTGGCATCAATTTCCAGGACAAGACCTACAGATAAAATATGGAAACACTGGTTATGAAAACTTAATAAATAATTTAGTCTCTACAAAACTTCAAATTCAAAGATGAAATAAGTAATACCAACAAAATCTTTTCTTACATAGCCCTACTCTGAGGTCCACAAAACTTTTAATCCTTGAATCTAGGACAGTAACATCAAAATCTGTTACCTCATTCAATTCGTTGTTTCTTCTACCTTCAAAGCCAGTGAACACCGTGCTCCCTTCTTTGCTAGGAGTCAAAGTTATAGGTGAAGATGACCCACTATGGACAGGGGTTTCTTCAAAACGAAAGGAAAAACAAAACAAAAGAAGAAAGAAAAAATTTACTACTTGTAAACTACTACTTGGAATTATAAGCCATTAAATGCATCTAAGGCCTGCTGCTAAAATGTTTGAAGTCTTAAACACTGAAATTCAATAAAGGTTATCCTAAAACAGACTGTCAGAAAAGCAGCTTATTGCATTCTGTGGAAAAATATACCAAAGTACTAACAATATTGCTTTGTATTTCTCTCTTTGGTAATAAGACCACAGAGAATTGATAAAAAAAGTGTGACTTTTTGCATCAGTGACTTCCCATTTCTTTCACTGAGTTTACAGTCCATACAGCACTAAAAGAACAGAACTTTATGCTTTGTTTAGACTCACAATGTAAAAAGAAAAACTTACTTTTTTCCAGGTGCAAGAAGAGTTTTGGCATAGAAGCTGGGGTCTCGAGGTGCCGCCGTTTGGGCTGTGGGGACGCGCTGCTCTCGGATAACCTGTCACAGTTGGAGCTGTGGCGCGTCGAACGCCTCAGCGACTGCAGGATTTCGGGTTCAGCTTTTCTCCTCTTCGGCGTGGCTGGCTCCCCTGTGGCGGGCTGGCTGTCAGTCGACTGAGGTGTGGGTGGATTCAGCAGAGGAGGGCTTGGGGAAAGTTCCTCCTGATTTCTAGGAAATTAAGGCAGGCTTATAGAATTGGTCAGGGCTGTAGCCACAAAATAAATTATTCTAGTTTCACAGATCTTATTGAACACTTAATCAGATAAGACAGTCTCCTCCAAATAACTATTAACTATTTTCCAGAAGTATACTTATCTTCAAATTAAAGTTAAATAAATGAATACCACATTCTCCTATCTTCTGAGATATGGAGTATTAAACCTCTTATATCTAACCTACCTGTTAGTATTTGTCGAGTTTTCTTTGATAGGAAGAAAGAATTTTGATGAAGTCACCTTCTTAAATTGAGCTTGTTCATAAGGATAGAGCAAAATTAAGGGAAGTGTGAAGTCAAAGGTTATTCTTAGCCCATCCACCATCTCTTTACATAGCTCGACACTATAGGAGAAAAAAATTATGAATTTCAAAGTTTCATGGCACTATTTTTCAGCATAGTTGCACAAAATTGCTCTTTAATACAGTCCATTAACATCATAACTACAATATGCTGATTCAATCACTAAGTAATGATAAGCAATTAAAAACACACTTAAAAAGATGGTGATTGCTCTTGTTAACTTCAGAAATGCAAGTCCTTTTAAGAGGTCTGCTTCATAACCTCAAACAAAATCACATAACTGTTCTGTTGTATTACACTATTCACTTAACTAATAACATCTACTGTTGAGTAAATAAAGTTAGTCAGAAGTTTTTCAGGTAAACATTACTTTGGTTTTCCAAGTTCACTATGCTGAAAAAAGAGGCACCTGTCATAAAAAAGTAAGTACAAAACAGACTGAATTTCTGTCTAAAAGGCATAAGCAGAATTTGACCTATAGCCACTAAGATATAGTTAAGGCTGTGCTCAAGAGGTATCCAGTGAACCAACAAAACCAGATACAATTGCATGGAAGAGCAGTTTCCAGTGGTCTGCTCTGGTAATCAGAGCACTACATTTGGAGGCTACCAGGAATTTCGGTTTCAGGTCTGTGTGAAAGACTTACAAGGTTAGGTGATGAGTACACGAGCTATTACAAGAACCAAGAGCACAGAGTGCAGCACATCTGCAACACCTCTCGCATTTGTGAAGGTCTTCCCCTCTTATGTTTCAAGTGCACGTATGCGTATGGTAACAGAATTTGATTCTGCCAAAATGATGCATGTTTGAAATTCCAAACCTCCAATATTTCATACCATCTACTAAAACTACTACACATGAATTGGGTCAGGGGACCATCATATGCAGAAATTCTGTAAATCCAAGAAGGTCAATAACCTTCAGTGTTAGAGCAGTAAGGCAAATACAATGAAGATGTCAGCTGAATCTCTCCTACTTAATGATCACTGAAACTGTAGCCATTTGTTTTTACTAAAGCACTGCTTTTATTGAGGAAGCTTAAACATAAACCTGTAAAAATCATAATGTGTGTAAAATCTTCTGTTCATATTTCTGATATTTTATCTAACCTTTTGTTTGGGAGATTATACTACAAAGAAGGAAAAGTGTCAATGTGTCAAAGAATGAATGACACCAACATAAAACAAGACACAGGCTAAAACATTGCAAGGAATAGCATAATTACACACCATTGACTGTAACACTAACACAAGTCAGGATTTCTCTTTGATAAAATAACAAGATTTTAGCCAATTGTACTTAGATAGAAGCAGTCTCATCTACTATCAAAAATCTTTAACATAAGAGGAAAAAATCCCCAAAGCAATCAAAAACTACCACACTGCAAACATGCATGCTCAATGCATTTGTAACATGGTAGAAGAACATACAGCTCAACTGAGAAAACAGACTAAGACACGAATTACAAATCCTGATTCCTTGAGTTACCACAGTTTCCCTACATACTGACTCTAGGATTTAAGATCACATATCCATTTAAAACAAACAAACAACTTGCACTTGAAATTCTTTACAAGTGTTTGTATAAAATTTTTATTATTTTTAAAACTTGAACCTGTTCAACTTAGATGCTAAAACAGGATATTGATACTTTTGCATAATGACTTTTTAGAGGATAGGGACTCTCTCACTGATAAACAAATTATCAGTGTTACTCTGCTATAGTTATCTGTCAAATACTTTGAGCCCTGTAAATAGATATACATTATGGTATAAGCTCACAGAAGTGAACAGCCATTAAACAGAACACAGAATGAAAGATCATTCTTCTAGTGACATCAGCAGTGGACTAAAGATTACTTACTTCTTCTCTGGTGGCACATAATGAAGATTCATATTAGCATGTGGAGTCATCTGATGGTGCCGAGACCTTTCATTGGCTGAAAAGGCAGCATTAATTGCAAAGTGTTTTACATATGACTCCAAGATGGTTATTATATTTGTCTGGCAAGGAAGCTTCACTAGCTGAAAAAGAAAGAAAAAATTTTAATGTCTTATAAAAACAGTAAATTGTAATGTACCAACTAATTTAGTAAATATCTCGTGCATAAAGCAAATTCAGGACTGAATAATTTCAACCCTTAAACTGCATTTTTATCAACATCAGGAGAAACAAGAAACATGGTCAGATTAAGAAGTCTGCTGCATTTCCAGCTTTCAAAAGCAATCTGCATTCTAAAGCACAATCAGGAACCAAAACACTACACTGTTAAATATGACAAACCAGGGTTATAGCTACAGAGAAGCTTACTCCCTACACTCTTTGGACTCTACCTTGCCCTGTCTGAGCTCAACATGAAGCTAAAAAGGTGAAGTTAAAAACCTCCAGGAGTTGTAGAAACAAAAACTACTTGTGCCACCCTCCTCACACCCCATGCACATTAGAGTTCCAACTCTTATTTTATACCCTTTTTCTTCTATTAATATAGTAGCAGTCTTCCTCAAGCTTCTTTTTCAAGACTTCAGGAATTTCTATGCTTATTGCCCTTTCTTCCATGTCCCTTTTTGTATGAGTGTCTTGTTCTTCTTTCTACAATAGATCAGTGAAAGAAAACAATATATTGGCTGTGAAAAAAGAACTTCAGTAGTAAAATTACAAGTGGATAATAGCCTTAATGTAAACTATTTAACAATACTGCTCTTGAAAACACCTGCAAATTCATTTCTTTAAACTTTTTTTTTTTTAATTTAGTGCTAAGTATTTAGCTAAAAACAACCCAGAAATTTGTTAGGTGTTGCTGCTTCAGATCACCCAGAATGTAGTATTTAAATTCTACATATCTTCAGATTGACTGTTTACTGTAGAAAAGGCATGTTTTTTTTTTTTCTTGAAAACAGTCCTCTCTACATTTTAACTTAAGACCAGGGTTGACATGCCTGTCTCACAGTAAAATACAAGACAAACATCCTGCTGCTATTTGGGTTTGTCCAACCTGCATAACAAGCAAATTTTTACAGCACCCACAAAAATGGAAAATCTATTCTGCTACATCTTCTCTACATAAGCCTCCTGTGTAGAATAAGAGGAAAAGAAACAAATGGGTATTTTTAGCATTGTATCATATAGTTCTATAAAAAAATGACATTGTATAATTTTCATAATCACAGTAAACACCAGGAATTAGAAAATTATGCCTTTAATTCCAGCTAAATGATCAGTTGTGGCCTATATTTCATCTACTTCAATTTTTCCAGAGTTTCAAGTGCAAATGTTTAAATTCTAGTAACTTAAGGAACACAAAAAAATACCATTTCTGTCTTCTCATCTATGTCACTTTCTTCACTTTTTATTTCTTCATCTGTTCCTTCATCACTGTCATCAGAAGAAGAACTACTTATAGCTGCATAAAAGAGATTTCACATATTTATTAATACATTACAGAGGTTAAGACCAATCAGTTTGAGGCCTCAATGCAAAGAAACCCCAAAAACAAAAAACCCAACCCACTAAAAAACCACAATTATCTTGTTATATTTAATGAGGATGAGTAATTCTAATTGAATTAAACATGCATTATTTACAGCCCACTACAGATGTTTTAAACATGTCAGATGATTTTGTAAGAAGTATTCTTGCCTCCTTTCTAATTGAAAAATACTCACTTTTAAAAGTCTCCCTACATTCCTGAGCACCCACATTTTCACTGGACTTTAGTTCTGCACAGGGAATTAACGTATTAATCATTCAATCAAAAGGCATGAATCTGTGCAGCAGCAGTTCCCAGAATATCAGTTAAGTGCCAGCCAATGCTCCTGCTGGCTTTTTAGTCAGCAGGAAAGAAAAATACAGGAAATTAAAAATCTGGCTTGAAAGTGAAATCAGCCAGTCAGCTGACATGAAACAGACCTTTGTGTGAGGTAGACTGGGGAAAAAATCTTGTTGCCCTCAAAAATACACAAACACTAGGAGGGAAATGTTGTGTTTCCTAACATCAAAAAAAGGGCTTCTCACACCTATTAATACTACACTAAAGAAAACAGCATTAAGCTCTGAAATTGCTGATTAGAAGAGTTGAGTAGAAGAGATGCAAGGAGAAGCCTCTAGAATACAAGAAGAAAAGAGATATTCCAGCTTAATAGATGCTTAGCATGAAACATAGTTCTCCCTCTTCATATGGCTGCCTTTGTATATTTGAGATAGGACCATGATACTCTCGTGGCAAGCGACACCATGCACTTATCCCCAGGCCAAGGCATCCCACCAGTTACCAAAGGATGAAAACAAGCTCACAGTTTTCGCTACTCTCATCATTTTCTTCAGCAGGAAGGCTTTTTAATACAGAGTCAACACCAGGCAACCTGCAGCGTCTCTTCTTTCTTCCCTTTCTTCTCCTACAGAACATAAAATGGTTCACTGACATTTGGATAATATTATTTCATTCATTTATCCTAACTAATTTGATTATGTGCAAAATGCACAGGAAATGTATGTTTGCGTTATTTTCATTAAATAAAGCTGAAAACATTTGGACAATGCTTATTTGAGAGTGCATACCCTAATGTCTGTGCATTACCTCACATTCATGTTCTCAAGCAGATCCTCTAGCCATGTCCAACCAATATTAGATTATTGCCTTTGGCTCAAAATACTTCAGGCTTTCCTAAAGTATTCTGCAAGTACATATCTTTGGGAAGATGCAGATCCAATACACAGGCATTTCACAGCAATAGTTAAGAATAACATAGCTATTGAGTTGTTAGTCTTTTAGAGTGTTAATAACAATCCACAGGTCTCTAGCTTAGCTCTCTAGAATGCACTGACTGTATTATGTACATATCTACCACCTACAGCATGTGCTCAGACACCAAGCTCAGTTGTAGACACCTGGATGCATTTGTCTGAATCTGAAAATGAAACTCATTTACTTTGAGGCCAAAAGGATTTCTTACATGCGAGCCACAGCCTTCCGTGCCAATTTACGCTGTAATCTGCGATTTTCGTCTGTATCCCGAAGAACATGATCTTCAGCTGCCCATCTATCCCAGCTAAGGACAGGTCAAAAGAAAATAAAAAATTACTATGAATATATGCTACTCATGATTACCAATGAATTAACATAGTTTCAATCTACAAAGGACTCGTTTAATGTCATTCAGAAGCAACATCTGCATCACTCTTCTCTGTTCACATGACTTCAGCTCTCATGTTGCCCTCTAAAATCTCTCAAGCCTTGACTTAACCTGAAACAGCATTTCTAGCACTGACACATACTATCAATCACAGTCAAGACACTGCACTCATGTACTGGCCTTGATAATCAAACAATCCAGGGCTAGATTTAACAAAGCCTAAAACTTTATTAATGGAAACTTAGGTGCCATAAGGTGCCAAAGACATAGCTCATAAAATTTAAACTCATGTCTATCAAACTGATTCGCTGAAATGTATGGATACAGATCAACGTCAACATGAGCAAGTATATTAAAGGCATTCACAAAAATAAAAATACTCCTGCAAACATTGATCCTTTGATAGTCTGTGCAAAGCCTGTTTTTGCAGAATAAAACAAAAGAAATGGAAGAAGTGAAACCACACATGTAGCTTCTTACCTTCTGTTCCAGCCGTTAAAATGGATCAGATATTCTGGAATCTTTCTGCCTTTCTCATCTTTTCCAACAACAATATCAACAATCTGAAACAAATATTGAATAGTACATATTAAAAAACTTGAGAGAAAGTAAGCCTTTGGGTATTTAGAAAGTTTATGTACAAAGAAAGAAAGAAAAGGCTTGATATTTTGCTAGTTAATATTGACATGAACAGAAGATAAGCATTATATGATTTAAAAATCAAGTTTTCTTGTTAGCTACTCTTAACATTGCAGACTGCTCACTATCTTTATCCTATCCTCAAAGGTCTCATGCTTTCAAGATAGACAAAGGGAGACATCAAACAGTGCAGTAGCACAGTATGGATATATAGATTTGGGCTACTTACACCTTCTCCCCTGGGCGATCCCCTGAAGTCTCCCAAGCAGGAAACACAGTCCTCTATATATAAACCTTAGAAATACTGCTCTGTTGAACACCACATACTGTCAGCCACAAAACATTAAGAGGCTTTGGGAATATCTCAACATTTATTTTCTTCCATTTTCACAAAAGTGCAATGGCCAGTCTGAAAAGGCCTACACCTCAGAAGAAAAAGATGTGGTGCCTGCACTTGAGTGGCTTTCAATACATCATTATCAGTACTTAGGCTACAGTGATGTTTTAATTTGGGTGTCCAGAATTCAAAAACTAATGATGGATTCACAGACAGTTACGTTGTTTAGGGTACTTGACAGTAAAGAAGAAAAGGTACCATGCACTTTTGTACTCAGGTGATAGGTTTATAGGGATAGCAACTACATCTGCCTGGTTGTTGAGATAAAGAAGTAAGTGTAGAAACAAAAGGGCAGCCCAAAATATTACAGGACAGTGGCATTCCTAACCAAAGATGTTTGAGAAACACAGAAAAGCACAGCTAGCAAACCTGCAGCAAAAAATACTAATTTCATCAACAATCCAGTTACAACACTTCCTTTTTTATCCTTCGCCGTAACAAAAAAAAACCCAGAACTGTTTCCAAGTCAGACACGGATGATTTATGATTGAAAAATAATCTTGTATACCACTGATACCCTAAAACAACGCTATTTACATAGAGCTCTCTCATCACTCTCACTACTCTTAAGGTTAGGCCTTACTCGAGGCTGTCACCTCTTACTGCAGACCTATGACCCACCGCGCACTGCTTACTATTTATTTCCGTATATTCTCCTTCACCAGCGGTACCACTTACACCTTTCTGAAACGCAGAAGGGTGGGCAGTAAGCGTGGGAAAGCGTGAGGGGAAATAAATCCAGCTACACTACGAAACTGCAGGGGTGGCAGTAAGACTTCGGAATTACTTTGCAGGTGTTCAGCCGAGAACGGAAGGCGGGAAGCGCGTCTGACACTACCGGAGCCGCTCGGCGGCCCCGCTGTCTACCTGCCGCGACAGGCAGGCCCCATCGCCTCTGCTCCCCGGCGCGGGCACGGCCCAGAGGCTCGCAAACAGCTGCTACACGCACCCTCCACCGGTGGAGCTCCCGTGGCGCGGGGAGAGAGCTGAGCCCCACTGGGACACCGGCCTGAGCCGCCCGCAGGGAGCAATAACGGAGGGAGGACAGGCCCGGCGGGGACGGCACCGCCTCGCTTCGTCTCCCTGTCCCGTGGCGGCCCCCGCCCCGCGGCCTCCCCGCCTGCTCCCCCCTCCCTGGGCCGGCCCTTGTTTCCCGCAACAAGTGCAGCTGCCGGCGGAGCCGCCTCCCCGGCCGGGCCCACAGCCGCTTCCCGCGCCGCCTCCCGCCCGGGGGCGCGCCCGGCGGGAGCGGTAACGGGAGAGCAGGAGCCGTAACGGGAGCGGGCGGGCCGCGCGCCGGCCCCGCCCCGCGCCCTCCCGCCCGGGGAGACGCGGGAGGGGGAGGCAGGAGCGCGCGCGGCCGGTCACCTTGGCATCATAGAGCACTTTGGCTTTGGTGGGGTCGGGCTCGAAGCAGAGAACTCTCTCTCCCCGGTGGAACTTAAATTTCATTCCCCGCGAGGTCATTTGTTCATCATGGCGCAAAGGAGAGGAGCCCCGCCCGCTCCCGCGGGGAGGCGCCGCGGACGGCCCGGCCCCGCCCCGCCCCCGGCTCCTCCGGCGGGGGCGGGCGGCCGGGACGGAGAGGGGATGCAGCGCCCGGCTTCCTCTACCCTCTGCGGGGGAGCGGCGTTCGGCCTCGGGCGCTGCGGGGACGGGCCGCCCGCCTGTGCCTGCCCGTGCCCGCCCCGCCGGTCACGCGGGGTGCGCGGCGCGGGATGCGGGAGCCGGCGGCGGGAGGGGCGGCGGCGGCGTGGGGGACGCGTCCCGCCGGGCGGAGGGGCGGCCGCCTGCCCTGGGCCAGGGGAGCCCCTGGAGGAGGCGAGAGCTCCCGGCCGTGCTGCGGTGTCTCGGCGCCCTGGGAGCCGGGCTGTGCGCTGGGCCTGTGCCCGCCAGCCGAGCGGGGTGTGGACGAGGGTTAAGTGCACCCCGAGAAAAACAGTTGCCCTCCTCTCTGCTCCTGCTTCCCTTAAACATCAGCAGACATTCCCATTCCTCACCCTCTTTCCCGCGTTCTCTGCTAAGCGAAGAACCTACTCCCAAGATGGCTTTGTGTACATTGTAACCTCCCGCGAGGTTTGTTTTGTTCTCCGTTTTCTTTCAGCCTTCCTTCAGGAAAATAAAACGAGAAATAAATAGGGTGTTTGGACTAGAAACCCAATCTGCTGTTTGATTTCAGATTCTACAAGCACACATATAGTGCAGATAATCAAAATCAATACACAGCTTTCTTGCCAGTTTATGCTGACTGGTGCCTGGAAGGGACCTCATGGGGTTCAGCCAGGGGAACGCTGCAGTTTCCCACACGATGTTATTAGATGCTCCCTCAGGCTGTTGCAGTTTTTATGCCAGTTCTGGATTTCTGATTTACACAAGACTATAACAGGGCTGGGAGGCCTGGGCTTAGCCAGCCTTGTGGAATGACCAGTTAATTTGTGATTACATAGCATTTCTGAAGTTGTTTTTCTATGGAAGCTGTTCAGGAGATGTATTACTCTAGACTCTGCAACTGAGCATACACTAGTTTGGTGCTAAGGGGAAGAGGATTTTAAATCCTCATCCTTTTTCAGTCACTGAGGCTGATAGAAAAGCCAGAATCTGGAAGGAATGCCATGGGAAAGCACATGGAGTTCTAGTGTATTACCAGGAAGTTTCTGAAGGTAAAAAGTGATAGAGGGTACCCAGAAACCAAGATTTTGAGAAAGTGACTGCTCCTTGGCATAGGATGGACTGAGTACTCAATTTCTTTTGATTCAAAATGTACATACTTTTATAGTGGGAATGGTAGGAAAAGCCTGTAAACCTACTGCTAAGACTTGGTGGGGTGAGAGAAGCCAATTGATGGACTAGAGGCAGAGAAATTAAGGAAGCGTTCCTGAAAATGTTCAGAGCCCACTGATGCTAAAGTTATGAAACAGGCTCCAAAAGTGCATGGACGCAATGTCAATTGCAGGAAGTGTTACTTAAGTTACATTTTTTTTTTTTTTTTAAGATAAAGAAAATGGTGTTGGACATTTGGAGAACAAAGCTGCTTTCAAGGGACTGCCATGCTTTAAAAATGGGAGAAAAACAGCAACAACAAAACAAAACAAGGGAAAGAGAATCACCAACTTGTGCTTGTGTCCCTGCCTACAACTGGGTGTTAAAAGTACTCACACAAGAGGAGCCTCACACCACTTCTGCATAAACAGTTTATGTATTTCCACACTGCCTCCTAGATTCCTCCTGTTCCTTCCTCCCCACTGGTGTCCACTTGCAGACTCTGCTTCTTGTTCGTCTCAGCTTCTCCTAGTTCACCCCAGCCCACTTTTATGGCTCCCACCCAATCTACTCCTCAAATCTTTTGACCCAAATTTCTTTTTACTTTCCTAATACTTATATACAGCTTTCTGCCATAGCTTTTGAGATCCTGTTGTTGCCCTGTCTACTCTCCACTTGCTCCCACTCTTGGATAGATGCACATGTCCATCCATCCTTATCTCCCTGAGCCACCTTGCTGTAGATAATCCTTGCCTGTAGATCCCTGGCCTTGCCAGATCTCCTACCAAGGCTCCTCCCCTAGCAGGGCTTTCAAAATCCTGTATGTGAGCTGTGCTCAACTAAGATCCACCCAAAGGGAGACAGGAGAGGAGAAATGCTGGTGTGTTTATGGAAAACCTGTGATAGTGCTACCCAGGCAATGCCTACTTCTAGATAAAATACAGAACATGGACTTTTCAAAGTTACTGAGTTCTTCATAGTGAAGACTGCCAGATGGCTGCCCAAAACCAAAGATATAGAGCAATAGCCACTTGGAAAATGGTGTTTGTGTGTGTACGTACATACTGCCCATCTAGCACCTGTCATGTGTTGCTCCTGCCATATACAGCACGTAAACAAAAGGCCGGGTATAGATATACGAGATTTAGCAAAGCTTGAACTACAGCTCCTCACTCATAGGCAGCAAGGCTACAGCAAGGAGAAACCACAGGCAGCAGAGCAATGCCAGGCAGCATCTTCAGGAGCATCGTCCCAGACACTGAGGAGCAGTGAAGGGGAGTGGGAGAGGCCAGCGGCCGGGTTTGTTGGATATTGCTGAAGCAGGAGATGACCTGACCCACCACGTATTTTGAGGACATTCCCAGGACACTACATCGCCTCAGGGAAAGAAAAGCAGATTTACAGCTCCTCTGGGAGACAGAGCAGCCCGGGAGTGGAGACTCCGGCCTCTTGCCAAAGTGAACCCAACGAGATCATGAGGGCTAACTCAACTAATTCGAGGATCTATTTCAGCTGCGCGCCTCCCTGCAGGCTCAAAGCACACTCTGAGAAAGTTTTGTTCAAGGACCGGTTTTATTTCAAGAAGGCGTTGTGTTTCAACCACGGAACCCGCACTGTTCGTGAGGGGGAAGATGGAGGCGGTGCAAGGCTCGCTGGGAGCTGTAGTCCTGCGGCGGGCGCGGGCAGTGCCCTGGCCCCGCGGGGAAGAGGTGTCGGGGTCCCCTAAAGAGGAGAATCCCCTGCCTCCATCCTTCCTGCGCAGCGCACTGGGAACACCGAGGCTTGGGCTGTCCGGGGAAGAGGGGTGCCCGCGGCCAGCCCGCCATCTGCTCTGTGCGGAGCCTTCACTGCCCCGGTTACGAACTATGTGTAACCTCAATTTTACCCGCACGTCTGCTGGTGCCAGGCTTCTCGCTGTACGTCTGCAGGCAAACACAAAGATGACAGCAGCCTAAACACGCTCCCAGTTGGTCTGGCAAGATGCAATATGCATACTGTTAGTTGCTGTTGTTTGAATCTGCCCTGCTTTTCAGGGCAGCGATCCTCCTGGGATCGCTGTTCGGGTGCCAGGTGTGTATTTACCTGGCTAACCTGGATTGGTGCGCTGCCGAAGGGCAGTAGAGACAAGGGGTGTTTCCATGAGCTCCAGCACCCGCACTGTCACTGCTTCTTGTAAATCCCGGTGAGATTTCAGTTATACCTAAGCAATCAATCATTCTTTTAGCCCTTTAGTTCTTTAAAATCCCTCCTTGATTTTGTTCAGCCTGGAAACGGCAAGCAGGCACTTTTAAGCATTCTGAGAGTATTTTGGCTTTATGAGGCTCTCATCACGTTGGCCACATTGGAATCTCTTTAAAACCGTGTAACTTTCTTCCTAAACTTTTATTCAACAGCCATCATCTGCATGTTCTCTTCTATGTTTTGCTTGTTAGAAAGCAAAATTATTTGTTCTGGCATTGATTAGGGCAAGATAAGAGATAATTTTTCTTTTTGCAGAGTGACATTCTTCTTTTTTGCCTCCTTGTTTTTTAAAAGTAATTATGACCAGGAGTTTTAGTATTAGGATCATGGAAATTTCCCCAGTAGTATTACAGGACACTCAAAGGAAGCAGAGGACATCCACAATAAGCAGGAGGAGGAGGAGGCAGTTAGAGTCAAAGCACAGCTCACAAGAAAGAAACAACAATCCTTTAAGAATATTGTATTGTCTAAAAATCTTGCTGCATTGCAGTGCAGAGATTACAACTTCAGTGAGTGTCTGCACATTTAATGAAGGAGTAACCCAATTGTCCCCTCCCTGAAGTTAATAAAAAATTAGCTTAACACCAACATAATGTTACCCTTGATTCTTTGAGGAAATCCTAAAAAAGCTCAAATGGTGAATGTTTAATAAGGGGAACATACTTCTTTAGAACCTCTAAACTATATATAGAGATATATAGAAATACTAAACTATCTGCTTAATTTTATTAAGGCAAACCCTGCTGCTTAACAATTTGCTTGATTTTATTAAGGCAAACCCTGTTGCTTTCAAATCTCCTAAAGTTAATCCCTGGTGTTTACACTCATTTTGCTGTTTACATTGGCTTCATGAACCTTCAGTGTAAACAGAGAAAAAGAAGTAAAGATTCTTCCCATGAAACAGTTCAAGAAAGAAATCTCAAGAAAGAAATTCTGACATTACTTAAATGAAGCATGCTTCCTGTTTCAACGTAATTAAATTTTGAGATTTTAAAAATAAAAACAAAGAGAAGAAAAAAACACCCTAATTTACTGTAAAGCTACAGATATCTCAAGGATAAAAAAGGGCTATGGATGGTGAGATTATTGTTACCTATGAAGGACATTCCTCCTGATGTTCTTATTTGGGTGTCTGTTTAAACAGAGAGGTTTTAGCCAAAGCAATTGTTGTTTCTAGGATCAAAACTGACATTTGTTCTGCGCAAGGAAAAAAAAATTCCTGGTTTTAATGCTCTCAAGGGTTTCAGCAGGATCACAAAATCACAGAATATGCTGAGTTGGAAGGGACCCACAAGGATCACTGAATGCAGCTCCTGGCCCTTCACAGCTCCATCCACCATGTGCCTGACAGTATTGTCCAAATGATGATGACCTTAGTGTCACAGGTGCCTTCTGCCATCCCTGTGAAGGTAAGGCCAGATTCTTGCAGCTGGACTATGTTTATAACACCAAACAAAACAAGTGAAGGCACTTGGGTTTTTGGCCAAGTACCAAGACCTGACCAGATCCATTTTACAAACCAATTGCTTCCTGTCCACAGACCTACAATACAACTGTTAGCATGCTTGTGCTTTTTAACTGGCTTTTTCTTTTTCTGAAAAAAAAAAATGGTTATTGGAGTGACATTTTCATAGTATGAAGCTGAGAACACGTATCCTACGCTCTGGAGAATCTGAAGGCAGTGAAAAAAGGTGATGCTGGGCACAGGAAGAGGGAAAAGGGGAGACTGCTCTGGTGTTTGCCTGGTGCATGCTGCCTGCTGGAATGGGCTGCACACTCACCATCTCCTGGTCTGGATTCTGTCTGGGACAGTGTGAGCTGACATGAGCCAAACCTTTTCCAGGACACATGCTTGCAGTTAAGCAAAATGGGCAATTAGCAGTCCAGTACTTAAGCTCATTTCCAGGCCCTGTTTTTTCTAGTGCTGCTTTCATAGCTTTAGAGTCCTTTGGGCAAAAAAAAACCCACCCCACATTATACTGCATGTGGCTGGTAGAGATTTGTTTTATTTTAGAAGGTCTCAGGCCAGGATTCCTTGAAGAAGCTTTAGAAGTTTCTGCTGCTGTCTGTTTTCTCCCTCCACCACCAGCTGTCATTGGCACAGCTGTGTGTGCAATAAGGAGCCTCGTTGGAATATAGGTTGAACAAATATAGCTATGGCAGAGTTGAGTAGAAGCTTGGGCTGAAGTACAAACAACATATAGTGACAAATATTCTTAGAAACTAATCAAGATTTTAATAACTCCTTATAGATTTATTACAAATACACATTATGTTTGACTTCAGTATTTTTGCCTTGGTTTCTGTCTTATGAACTAACAATAAAACTTCAATCTAGCAAAGAGCTAAAGCTAAATCATTTCTACCTTTGTGGTTTAATTGGACTGTGAAGGAATCATGCTGTGTGAAATGGTGCTGGCATCAGAGCATGGGGCCTGCAGGCATCCAGGCAGCAGGCTGTACAATCTTCAGGCCTTCGCTGTATTTCCAGTTTTATCTTCAGGTTTTATCTTCAGGTTTTATCTTCAGGTGCCCAAGACTTTTAGGAACAAACATACTGAACACACTTACCGTGAGACAGGCTTGACCACAGTAGCAGAGTGGGGTCAGTGAAGCTGCAGAAGTACTTGAGGAGGAAAAAAAGGATAAAATAATCATAATCACAAGTAATTTAAAAGGTGTGCATTGAGGCTTTATAAATGCTCATCCCCATCTTCATAGAATGAATGCAAGGAAAAAAGACAAAATTTTGCTGTTTTCCTTTAGGGTCTGTCATTATTTTATGTTGTTATGGAGAGCAAAAGTTGTAGGAGAAGAGGTAGAAATAAGGTATTTAACCATATCATGTATCATGAAAATTATTTGTCTGTAGTAGAAAACATAGTCTGGGTGTTAGGATTGTGCATACTTTTCATGGGAAAGAAGTGGTTCTCTTGGAATGCAAACCTCCCTCATTCTGGCCTTCGCACTGCAACATCGTAAATAATAGAGCAAGCTGCTGTCCCAACGTCAGGAGCTTGGAAAGGAAGAAAAAGATACGGACCTTGTGTCTGCCTCGGTGACCAGAGAAGTGCTGAGCAAGGCAGGGTGTGTAAGAGGGCATGTGCAGTTCAAGTCAGGAGAGGGCACCTGGGGCCATTGCAGGAGGAGGGTTAGGTGGGTGTTGTGTGGCTCACCAGATGCAGCCAGTGCCAGAGAGAGCAGAGGGCACCCCAGTGCCCCGAGACTGAGGGCAGAAGAAGCTGCTTTCTGCATTTGTGGAGCACAGCCAGATTGTGGAGCAGCATGCATCCCCCAGCTGTCAGCCTGGGTCACCCAGGCTCTCAGGAACACAGCCTTAGAAGTCAGCCCTTTCCATTCTGCAGTCCCATAGCACGGAAGTGTTTTTTGCTTTCTTCTTTTCTGTAAAGCCACTCCCTGGGGATTGATGCTTGTGTTGTTCTAGAGCCCCTAGAAGTTGCAGGCAGTCCCTTGATGTGGTCTGCAGAGAAGTCCTCAAGTTCAGGCAGTTGCACAGGCTGAGGTGAAATTCTTTACTTTTGGAGGGGGCCTTGGGACGCACAAATGTCTCTTGTTTTCCTCTTTAATGTAACATCTCTAATCCCAGCAGTCCTGCTTTCTATTTCAACATTTTGTACTTTTCCCTCTTTCATTGTATCACTTGTAATCCCACACAAACCATTTGGTTTTTCTGAAGTGTTTTTCTCACTCACTTTCCATTTTTGTAGGGTAGGGAGAGATGAACTGACACTTTGTTCCATAACAAAATGGGCTTCTATTTCTACTTGGCATGGAAGATCTGTGACAAAATTTGCATCTGCTTTTTCACCTAAGCCTTTTCCTCATTCCCATTCCTTAAAAAAAAAAAAAAAAAAAAAAAAAAAAAGAGTAGTTTGAGAGCACCTCCCTGAAGGTTTCTAGTAGTGCTCAGGAAAGAATCCCAACAAAAAAAACTTGCCTGTGCTACAGCTTCTGGCCTCCTCTTGTAGCCTTCGGCTCCTCTGACTTCACACTCGCTTGGTTGGAGTGCGTGTTCCCAGTAATAGTCTTTGGATGTAAGGGTTTTTGCATGACTCAGAAAGGGAAGGGTGAGAATATGCATTAGTTCAAGATTTTTCCTCATGTTGATGTAAGAGTACAAACTGGTAATTAATGAAAATAAATGATGGTTGATAAAAAAAAACAACCAACCAACCCAACACTGACTTTGTTCATTTATTCAAAGAGGCAGAAGAGTTATTGTAAAATACAGGTAAGCAAATTACGCCTTCCCCCCTTGATATATGAAATTACCTTTTCCAAAGAAAGGCATGTCCTCATGCTGCCAAACATACTGCGTAGTTTCAACTGATGTACTGATACAGTAAAGGCTTTCTTTTCATATGCCCATTCTTTTGCTAAGCTCTATTTTTCATGATCACCTTATTCCAAAGTATAAAGAAGAGGAGAGACTTTAAAAAAGAAATACCTGATATAACAAGATACAATGTGGTCTTTTATTCTGTAAGATCACTCAGTCAACACCTTCTGTTCCTCCCTTTGCTTCCTTACCTGCACATTGAACAAGTCAGCCAAAGCAGTTTGAAAAGTCAAAGTACAGAGTGATATTGAAATATGATTTAGCATTCTTGAAATGTTTAGCTGTTTCTAATACAACATGGACATGGACTATACTTGTGGAAGTTCAATGTAAAATGTTACCAAGGTGACCTTTGGAAGACCCAAATAACAAGCCTGCTATAATGAAGATATATTTCCTTGAAGCATTCTTAACAGTTTTTCATTTGACATGATAAGAGCACTTCTGAATTATTTCTAAATGAGCTGAAAAGGAAAAATCCACATGGGGAAAATTAACTTAACCTACTTTTACTCTTTTCATTAGAGAAATAATGGTGGAGATAGGGCCAATTTTAAAGCTTTAAAAGAACATTTTCATGTGTTTATAATCTGCCCAGTAGTTTGATATTTTCAATGCTTTATTTGGCCCCTATGCTTTTAAGTGATTTTTTTCTTTTCAGAACTCACAGAAGTTTTTTGGACATCTCTTAGGTTATATAGACCCTGAACATAAATTTCCATTATTAAAACATTTTGGGATTTGTATTTCCTTTTCTTCCTTGCTTGGATAGCTCCAGAATGACTTTAGCTGTAAACTCGACATGCAGTTGCTTTGGAACAGAATGTTTTTCTGAGCATGCAAAAAGAAAATTCTCTCTGAAACAGTGAAGCCCTCCATGCTCTTCCCCACATGACACAAATTTGCAACAGTAGTTTAGAGTGGCAGTCCTGGTTTCATGAGAAATAATCATGAATGGCCTTTGCTATCCTCAGAGTGAGGATCTGACTGATGGCTCTTAGAAGAATAAGTATAGAAAGGAGTGTAGTTCTGGAAGCAGTTATGTGTCTTCCAATATTTTCTTCACCTCTTCCCAAGCTGAGATGCATTATTGTGGACAGACAATAGCCCTGTCTACAATTATAAAATGAAGGATATTTGGCATGAGGTTGAGGTCAGAGGTGGGCTTACGAGTCAAGGACTAGGAGTGGTGAGCAGCAGATGGTGTGGGAAAGAATTTGAGAAGCCAAATTGACCTCTGTGAATTGTCTTTGTGGTGTGAAATCCCATCCTTTCAGTCCTTCCTTTGCTTCCAAGCTCTGAGTGACTTGGAAACCAGTTCAGAAATTAAGTGTACAAGTTCCCCATCCTTTCTTCCCACTCAGTCCATCCTGATTAATTTATAAGAAAGGCTACACAAACCAGTTTGAAAATGAGAATGGAAAAATAAAGCTTTTGTTTTCCCCACAGCCTCATTGCCAGAGATTTTCTCCCATTTCTTAGAACACCACCCAACATTCAATTCGCAAAGTTGTTCACAATGAGCTTTCTTCAGGACTCCCTTAATATTGTTTCACTGTGTATAAATACTGCTGTGAAAAAAGACTCAGTGATGGAGACTGACTGCTCAGGCTAGTGGCTGGGTCCTTCCTCCAGGAGGCAGGACCTGGACCTGCCCCTGCTCCAGGCAAGGTTTATTGACAGAAACTGAAAGATGTCAAGAGTTAAAACTGTCTAGCCTAGTCCAGTACTGTTGACCACCACAATTCCTCAGATATGGGTAGAGGAGGATTTAGATATCTAAGGTAGAGAAATTACCACAGCCTGGTCTACCCCACCTCCAGTGAATGCTCTTCAATGAGCTGAAAATAACAACTCTTTCCCTCTGGTAGTCCTGTGATTTTTTTTCCCTTATCAAACCTATCTAATATCTAATATTTAAATTGTTTTCCCAGTTAACACGAATTTTTGATTTTTTTTATTTCACTCAATTTTAGATATAAGATTTATTATTAAAAATCTAGTAATATAAATGTTCCCACTGTCTTTTATTAGTAAAACTGAGCATGTAGTTTATGCTAATTTAAAGCAATTACTTCCTCTTGTTGATTACTCAGGCTGCTGTCACTGTTACATAAAGAATTAAAAATGTGGGTTTATATTCTTTCAAGCCTTGAGTAATTCCTTTTTCAACATATTTATTTTGTGCTAAATGAATGTGTCTTTGTTCTTTCTTGTCATTTCTGCCTTCTAGTATTACTTCGTGTGCTCTGGACTAACCAGCCTTTCCCAGGGAAGAATGGTTCAACTAAAGAACATACTGTGCAATTAATTTTTTTTTACCGTTTGCAAATACAAGTAAACAGAGGTAATGCACCCTGGAAGGAGGAAGAAGGAAGGCTTCTCAGATGGTGGGCTCGCCTGTGTTCTTTGGTTGTTTTGCTGGAGGCTGAAAATTCAGCAAAACACATGATTAGCCCATGTTTGAAACTCTCTGTTTTGTTGGAAATGAAGCACAAGCTGAACTCCGTTCCTATTCAGCAAAGAGTATTAAAACATAGTGAAATATTAGTAGCTACTTCAGTGTGACAACACTGAAGGCCCCTGCTTTGTCACATCCAAAGTCAAGAGGTGAACATCAGCCTTGTTTATGTACATGGTTTCTCCAGGGACTCTCTTGGGCTCCTGAGGGCAGAAGAACAGATTTGAGGGTGATGCCCCAACGACAGGGGGAACAGGACATTAAAGGACAAGTTAATGTCCTAATTAAATCAATCACAAGTAGTTTACCCCTTCAACAAAGCTATATGTGGTAGATACCACATATATGCTGTGATGGGGTGAAAGGGGAGTTACAGTCAGTATACAGTCAGTAGCCCAAGGCCAGGATGAAACTTGTCAAAAACAGTGGGCCCAAGTCTGGAGAAAATGTGAAAATCTTTAATGATGGTCTTCTTGACAGCCTACTAGGAAAAAATAAACAGATATCTTGGAGTCAGCCAGCAAGTCTATAAGATGTGTTATGCTTATTTTCCTTGCATGTCCTAGTTAAGAATGACTAAAGGTGGCTGGCAAACCAGAGGCCTTCAAGCCCCAGAGGAGCAGAGGCCCTCAGCCCTGGTCCAGCTCTGCTCTTGTGATGCCCAACATCTCAGTGTTCAGGGGTCCTGGGGAGGGCTGTGGGATTCATCTTCATCAAGCATCAGACAAGGGCTGTTTTGGGAGCTCATGACAAAACCTGCAAATCCAAGAGAACTGGTGCTGGCTGAAATCTTCTTGGGCAGTGGGTGCTGAGATGAGTCTTGGGGTCTTCTCAGATTGTGCATAACATAGGAGGATAGCTGAGAAAGGCTGAATAAGCTATGAAGTGGATCACTCCAATAGCCTGGAATATTGTTCTTTCCAGTACTAATATTGGAAAGACAAGGATGTTGGGATTGTAGAGAAGCTACTTGGAGTAAGTGGCTCGATTTTATGCAATATTAATACAGTATTTGGCATCCAAAGTATGACATTTTGCACTTAGATTTCTGTGTAAACTAAATCACATTACATTACACTGTTGTTTTTTATATTTCTACTTAATTTATTTATTGAATACAATTGTTTATATCAGGCTACTCATGTAATGTCCAAACTTCTTTGGATCATGTATACTAAGAATAGCCTTGACTACTGAAAGTGGCATAGATTTATATTTCATACATATCTGAGAATATCAAGGACTAGAAAATAGTTTCTGAGAAAGTTTTAAATATCTTTTGAAAAGGAAACACAAGAAAACTGACTTATGTCTATAGAGGATCATATAGTCAGAGCATAAAATGTTAAGATACATATGGTCTATATATAGAACATGAACTTAAAAATTAAAACTGAAAGATATTTTACTGATTGAGTTCCAGAAAAACCTGACAGATGTGAAAATGGTTATTTAAAGCCTGAAAAAGGAACTCAAATACTCTTGGATTCTGACTATGTTTTGGTGAGCAAACAAATACAGTCCTTACTCCACAGTAATGTAACCTGTCATTCCAATGCTAAACACAGTCTGAGGAAAGGAAAACACTTCATCTGATTGCTTTATGCCCATCTCCCACACTTTAACGATGTCTTGAAGTCAAATCTACAAGCTACAAAAGAATACAGAGTCTTTCCAACTTAAAAGACACTATGAATTGTTATAGTTTACTTCCAGGGAGGGACTGAAGCGCATTCATCTCCTAACAGGCCAGCTGAGGGTACTGCAATCTTTCATCCTGCTGGGGATGCTGTCACTGACTGTGGGCACTGTGGCACTCCCAGCAAGTGGCCACTGCCGAGCCCCTTCTTGTGCAGGGAAACAGGGCCTGATGGGCAACTACAGCTTTCTCCTCATCTTTCTGGGGCTTCTTTGTGGCATTGTTTTTTTCCTTATGCGGTAGTTTTCAGCATTTCAGGAAAGTTCTGTGTACTCTTGGCATGGATGCAGTAACAGGCATGAAAATGCCTTCACTCCAGCCTGGCATTGCCTGGCCATAGCTCGGGTGCCAGGTGTTAATGGTGTTCTGCTCTGAGTTCATACAGACAATTTCAGGGTAAAGGCACAGCATTAAACTGATTACCAGATTACATTTTATTTGTTAAATATTTACTGCCAAGAGTTTATAGCCTCTCTGGAGACAGATTATTATGTTTTCCATCCTATTCTGAAAATAAATCTCCTCTCTTCCTCAGGATGCATTTTCTGTTTAAGCAAAATTAAGTATCTGATCTTTTGAGAGATGTGCTGTGGTTACATCACTGCCTATATTTCCTTTAGTAGTGATCTCAAAGGAGTTTGGGAAGATAGTAAAACTTTCTGCAACACTCTTAATTAATAGGGGTGAATAGAGCCAAAAGTACAACTTCCAGAATATTCACCCTCAGCCTGGCATGGTTCTGTGTTATTAGCAGTGTCATTTAAGCATGCTGTTATATTTCCAGGACTTTGGGTTGGTTTTTTTTCCATTTTTCAAATTGATGATTTTTGGTGCAAATAATTTACAAAGGCATCCTTGATTCCTGTGGAGGCTAATGCAAACAAGCTTCCTGATATTTGGCTTCTATTAAAGAGCCATGTAAGGGAATGAACAGCACTTCATATTTTAACAATAGGGAAACACTTTTCTAGGATGTGCCCTTTTCATATTTTCAGGTGCAAAGTGTGCCTCTGATACCACTGAGAGCCTCTGGACCTCTGGTACATGAACCTATTGAGAGCCCCAGCTGCAGAGATTGCACAAATAGGTTATAGCAGCACTGTTTGGATCCCACCACACAGAAAACTTCTTGTTTAATATTTCCAGCTGAGGGTGGAAAGATATCCTTCAGCCTGGAATGATTTCTGGGGTATTAGCTAAACATTGCCAGGTTTATGGCCAAACTGAAATGTGGAAGTCATGGATAAACATCCCTTTTGTGCAACTTCTCAGCTAATTACTTAATTCTGAGCATGAGGGGTTCCCTTGACCAAGTGAGTGTTTTCTGTTTTCGGCTACATGACTGTGCTTGTAAGATAGAAATTTTGTTTGAAATAGCTTGTTTTATTATGTGCTCAGGCTGTGGTTTGACATGATTATTTAGGGCGTTTCATACCCTATCTAATAGACCCAAATTGCAAGGTGCTGGGCAAACTCACTCTGCTGGTTCATACTGGTTCAAAAAAATGTATGTAGGAGGTATGTCTTGTCCTAGACTTACATAGGCTGTTTGAATTCTTATTATATAAGCTATAGGTAAGATATTACATAAGGTATTATAACACTTTCTTTTGGCTGTGGTATTGTTTGTTCTCCTGTACCTGGCAGGAAATCAACATACCTAAGATATTTTTCACTCTGATTTGGCATAATGCAGAGGTGTTCACATCTGATACCAGATTTGTGCTGCTGGGTGATCCAGTAATTCAACTTCTGTATCCATTACCATGACTTATGTCAGTTTTTATGGGAGAACCTAATCCAAAAATGAGCAAAACTCTCTCTGAAGTCAGATGGCTTTGGATCAAGTCAGTCTCTTATTTGCCTTGCTTCCTCCAGGTTGAAACAGACTGGGGACCTTAATAGGCTTTAAAAGAATGCTTCATTTTTCAAGAGAATGATTTTGACTTAATCTCATTTAGTATGTTATAAAAGTGAATTTGCACAAATGAGGAGCAGTACATTTTATATTTGACAGTGGAATATCTTAGCTAATTTTTAAAAATTATGTATTTATGGGATTCTTGAAAGTAATCTTCAGTGTAGCTATTGACTTGTTCATACATTAGTCCTGGGGAGAGCAGGGAAGGAACATGTGGTATGATACCGGTCATGAGGTCACCCCTGACTCAAAGGTGACCTCAGCCTAAGACAGATAGCTAAGGCGTCTAACAGCAGTATCTGCTTAAGCTACAAAAATTAGATGTAGTTTGGGATTTCAAAGACCTCAAATTATGGGAGAGTTTCAATGTGGTTTTAGTTTTCACCTGGCTTAATTACAATGCTCTGTTACCACAGGCTGCTGATGGTTTTTTTCCTAGGAGCTAACCTGAATGCACTCCTAATTCTCTTGACCACAACCCTTTCCTGAAGTCATACCCATGATAAGGCTTGTGACTGGTATAAAAAAATAAATGCTGCTCACAAAGCTGTGCATCAAACCTTTCCAGACCTGTAGAATATTTCCAATATATGTTTCTCTGCCTTGTCTTCCAAAAGGAGTGCACCTGTCACGCTGAGTGGGGCTGGTCTTATCAAGGAGGTCATGGAGTAGGGGAGGTTTCGCATCGCAGTGAAACCGCATTGCCTCATCTCTCCAGATAATCATTCACCTGCTTACACACACACGTGCTGGCTGCAGACTCACAGTGTGACGTGCTGAAGCCACAAAAAAGGGCTGTAGGTTGTTGTGGGAATAGTTGGAAAAAACAGTCAGCAGGCATTTGTGGCATTTCCTTTGAGTTCCTGCATTCTCTGCTTCCCTGGAACATGGCAGCTATAGACCTGAAGGCTTGGAAATGGAAGGGGAACAATTAAGCCAATTTAGGTAGCATTATGGGCATATAGGACACACTGAAAAAAGAGATTATTGAGTGATGGCAGTACCAATTAAAAAAAAAATTGGCTGCAAAATTTACAATGACCCCCTGCATCAGTACAGGCTGGGGGCTGATCTGCTGGAAAGCAGCTCTGTGGAGGACCTGGGGGTGCTGGTGGAAAACCATCTATCCGTGAGCCAACAGTGTGCCCTGGTGGCCAAGGCCAGTGGGATCCTGGGGTGCATTAGGGAGAGCATTGCCAGTAGATCGAGGGAGGTGATCCTACTCCTTTACTCAGTCCTGGTGAAGCCACATCTGGAGTGCTGTGTCCAGTTCTGGGCTCCTCAGTACAAGATGGAGCTCCTGGACTTCGATCTACTGAAGGGCAACAAAGATGATTAAGAGCATCTCTCTTGGGAGGAAGAGCTGGGGAAGCTGGGTCTATTCAGCCTGGAGGAGAGATTAATGAGAGGGTATCTCATTAATGTCTGTTAGTATCTGCAAGGAGGTGTCAAGAGGACAGAACCAGGCTCTTCTCAATGGTGCTGAACAATAGGACAAGAGGCAATGGGCAGAAATTGATGCACAGAAAGTTCCACCTGAAGGTAAAGAACTGTCCTGCTGTGCACTGACTGAGCACTGGAACAGATTGCTTAGAGAGGCTATGGAGTCTCCCTCACTGGAGATATTCCAGAACTGTCTGGGTTCAATCCTGTGCCATGTTCCAGGATGACCCCACGTGAGCAGGGAGGCTGGAGCTGATGACCCACTGTGGTTCCTTCCAACCTTACCCATTATGTGGTTCTGTAATTTGCTTCATCTGTCCTCCTTACTCCCCACCGTGTGCCATTTTACCTTTGTGATTTCTCTTAGGACAAGAGTACTTTTCTGTTTTTCTTTTCTGATTAGAGACATGAAAAGCCTTAAAGATGTATTTATTTATTTATTAATTTATTGCAAAACCAATGCCCTGTTTTCACCCAGATCCCACGCTGCTTAGGAATGTCAGTGGGTGAGATGGAAAATAAAACATCAGGAGGAACAGAAGAATCTCCTGAGAGATTTGGGACAGCAAATGCAGGTGTCAGGGAAGCCAGTGGGGACTGGGGTGTGGGCCTGGGGAGAGACACAGTGGCAAGCATGAGGACCAGCTGAGATTGAGAGGCACACTGATGACACTTCAAAGTATGAAGAAAGATCAGGTGGGAGGACATGCAGAGCCTCAGGCAAAGCAAGAGAAGCAGAGGATGGTGGTATGGGGAGATGGGGCGTAGAGAGGCTCTGGCATACAAAATGAGGAGACAGTCATGGGAAACTGGGTGCATGGGGAAGGTCTCAGTAGTAAGGCAAGGAAAAAGAACTTCACAGTGGTGTTTTTAATCAAATTAACAATAAAAAGAATTTTTAAAAATTAAAGAAGGGATTAATTAGAGGCAGAAAGAAACAAACAGCATAGTGATATGTGTAAAGAGAAAGCTCAGAGGAAACTTTAGAAGAGGAATAGTTCAGACATAATCATTAAATCTGTATTTTAGGTATTGACAAAGAGCAAATGGCATCCTTTAAAGGTGCCTTCTCAAATTACTGTCTTTTCCTCATCAGTAAGAAATAGGTCTGTGTCTTTTTACCCCCTACAACTTCCTCTAGAATTTTTTTTGCTTAAAAGGAAATATTTATTTTTTCAGAAGAACAAAAATTCAGCTTAAACAGACTGAGAATGCTTTTTCTTTTAAACTCTCGTTTGTTTAAGGATCTGAAAAATCAGTCTGAGGCTCAGCCAGAGCAGTTACAGGTACTTTGCAAGCTGAAAAAGTTCATCCCTCTCCAGGAGAGGCTGAAACACATCTCTTAGCAAGGCAGAGTGGGAGTGCACACAGAATTACTGACAAGCACTTCCCTGGAACTCACTGACACGACTTGGAACCATGCCTCATTTCCATTGCTTGGCTAAGGATTTGTTCAGCATGTCCTGAGGAGAATGACAAAATGCCTTCATACCCATGAGCTGCTGCCAGGCTGATCCTGAGGACTGCGTTGAAATTCACTGCTCTGCAGTAGGGACCCTCCTGCCAACAGGCATATTTCAGCAGTGCACTGAGGGTGACCTCTTGCTTTCAAGCAGCCTCTGGTGCTGGCAGGGGGCCAGCTGAGTGCGGTGCAGGGCCAGCTTTGCAGATTCACATCAGCCATACATATTCTCACACCAGTGAAATCCTCAGCTGACCTGTAATCAACGCAAAGGAGGATGGATCCATTGCTAATGCTGTAACTCAGTCTAGCTTTTAGGATATTAAAATCTTACCAATTAGTGATGCACTACATTGCTAATCAAAAGCAGAGCTCACACCTTCTTAAATTTTCAAGCTGAAAACAAATGAGTATCTAAATGTAGTGGGAACAAAAAAGATTAACAATACATCAAATTAACCATTGCAATATACTGTCTGTTGATTCGCCAGGACTTGTTACAGCATTCCTGCTTAAACTGGAAATGCAAATGTTAGCTGGATGTGAGCATGCAGGCAGTTACTGGAAAGAATGCATGTGTGTTCTTTCCTTTTGTTTCAAGATACCAAACTACTGCACGTGCATGAGAAGAAATACACTTGAATTCTTGCTTTCCACTTTGGGCAGCAACTACCTCACCATTTCCATTCCAAATGTTCATTTATTTTATCTTTTCTCATCTCTTTACCAGGACACATGGTTGTCTCCAGAACAAATTCTCCCTACTAAATATCTGCAATGTGTTAGAACTTATTCCTCCAGCCAAAACAACAATCTATGTAATAATTTCTGCATTATGAAAACAGGCCAACTACCAGGAGTTGGTAAAAATCGAAGTACTCATTTGTGATTTGCTCTGTAGTCTGCTGGAAGAATGAAAATGAAAAGACTATCAACGCCTCAGGAGGATAATGAAAACTCTTATTGCACAGGAAATAAAAGTTTCCATTGAAACTTTGTGGATACCAAGCCTGTGCATGTGAAGTTTCATCCTGTTTTAAAAAAAGACTTTATTTTTTTTTTTTGATGGTGGGAACTTTTCCTGGGATATAGGAATGATGAACACCAAGAGAGCAACCAAAAGACATTGTCTTACAACTGTTAGTGATCAAATTTTCTGTCCTCCTGCTGCTTGTCCAAGTTGGTCCAACTGGATATGCCTCGACAAGCCTTGTGATGTACTTGTGAGATGGCAGCTGAGCCCCCCAAACACCCCAAATTTCAGACAGGGACTGCTGTTGCGGTTAATAGATGTAACACACCCATGAGTAGTGCATCACCTAAGGCAGCTGACTTCCCAACAGAAGATTCTCTCTCTGCTTGAGAGCTGGGGAAAGTCTGATGGCTCCAACAAACATTTCTGAATTGCAAATGTAGCTTTGAATAAAACAGACACATATAGCCATTTATTTATTTATTTATTTATTATGCTTAGACCATTGACATTTATTTAAAACTTGAGAATGAAATCCACTTGGTATTTGCATATGAGAGTTTTACATTTATATAAACTCAGCTTTATATTTTGGGGAGAAGGAGAGTAATGGTAGGCAAATGGTAGGCAGGCAAAATGCTTTGGCATCCTGTACAGTATCTCCCAGCTCAGTCACATGCAGGTTTAGTCATTGCCATGGTTGGGACTGGTGTGACTTGGGTCCAGTGCTCTCCTATGCTTAGATTGCTTTGTGAGTACATCCTAGCTCTGTACCTCACACTACAGAGGTGGGTATCTGCCTTGCCCAAAAACCACAGATGAGCAGCTGCTCACCTCCTCTGTGTTCCTGCTGGGGATGCTGTTTGTAGTGAGCAGGCACTGCGACTCGCCAGGACCCACATCCCCAGGACGCTGCCACAGCTCTGTGGCACCTGACGCCAGGATCAGCTCAGCTGCTTCTGCACAGAGCACCTCCCTGCTCCTGCAGTGACAGTGAAAGTCAGGGAGTATGCAGGGAGTCACCTCCAGGGATTATTCATGTGTTTGTTTTTATATTGATATTGGTAAGGCCTAGTATTAATCTGCTTTGCAAGTCTGGATGAGAGAAATTCAGTGCAGCTTTACTGAGCACAATACAGCCCAGCTACAACAAATGACTCTCGAGAGGCATCGTGTTCCAAGTGTGGACTGGATGGTACAAGTTGTGTCTTGGGAAGGCTCAGGAGTCTCCAAAGAAAAAAACCCACCCATCTGGAACCACTTGTATGAGAGCCCATGATTTCTAAATCCCTAAGCGCCAGATCCTACAGTCCACACATACCCAAAGTATGATTAACATTGACAGGGGAAACAGCTGCATCAAGCAATCTTGAAACGAGAGCTTATTTGTGTTAAATACAGATTAAATTCCAAGTTTAAAGCAGCAATCAAGTTTTTAATTGCTCCTTTCAGCTGTGGTTTTCTAAGAAGTAGAAAATAACTGCACAAGTGTTGGTTAACTTAGAAAAGTCTACTCTGAAAGGAGATTTTGCAAAATGTTCGTAATAATAAAAGAGAACCATTTTTGCATTGTGCCAGAAAAATTCCAAGTTAACAAAAAAAAGTCTAGCTCCAAGCCAGACCACCAAAATAGAAACTAAAGACAGTGCTACAAATATAGTCTCAGAAATTGGTTCACATAATTTGTTTATCTTCTAAGTAAAGAGAGAAATTATTTAAAATTTCTGTTTTAAAAATGTTTTGAAATATCCCACTGGTATTGCAGGCCATCTTCATTAATGTAAAAGCCAAGACTCATCTTTTGTTACCACATACACCTTTATGCAGTAAAAAGTGCATGAAAAAAATTCTTATAATGTACTTCTAGGGCTTTGCGGTAGAGTGAGAGAAATTTCTGTGCAAATTCCTAGATCAATCAATTTTCCTTTCAGGGAGTAAAAAGGAAGAAAACATTTTAGAATAATTGAGATTGGTTTTCAGGACTTTTTCTGTTTTATAGAAATTGCTTTTTTCTGGAAGAAACAATTAACTTTTCTGATGCCACAACCTGTTAAAATAACATCTTCAACAATGAAAACATTCAATTGGAAAACTGGAAATAAATAAATGTATGTGAGTGTGCTGAATGTAAGAGGCTCATCTGTTGAGAAAAATTTAGTAATTTTTATATCGCTGCAGTAGGAGCAGGTTCACTTTGAACAAAATGGCCTGAATGATATTTTTTTGACATAATGCTGCATCCTAGGTCAGGTGGCTAAGCTTTGTTTTAAGAACATGAGAAGTAAAAACTTGCACTGTAAAGAACAGCACAGTGTATCAGAGGACAAGAGACATGACAGGAACAAAACAAACTCAAAGACACACACACACAAGAGCTTCTCTTACCCACGACCTAGCAGAGGTATTTAGAGAAGTTGGAAGCACCTTCATTTAGAAGAAATTAGAAGGAACTCTGGGATATTTGGAAATTCGTGGGCTGAATCACCTTTAAAGGAAACACTGAGAAATTGCCAAGGGCCCTAGAAATCTACACTGAACAACAGGAGTTAAAATCCAGCCTACAAAAGCAAAGGAGTACACATGGAAGGTAAACCATGAATGTATCTAGGAGAGCTCTAAAGAGTTTCTACTCAGGGCATTGCCACTGACTGCCCCTGGGAATTCCTAGTCCAAAAAAAAAAGTAATTCCAGGACAAAGACTGGAGTAGAAAGTGCAATAGGAAACAACATAGGGAACAGATATTCATATGGCACCTATAAATTCAACAATTTATCTACACAATGCATCTCTATAATTTATGACTCAGTATTGACTGTCCTTAACATGACACACAACAAAGTCATACAGACTCTGCCATTTCCTTACTGCCTAAAAGAGGCCTCCAAATAGAGTATTTCTCCCCTAGCTTACTGTTTTCCCCTAGTAGACTATGTTTTCTCCAGCCTCCTGTGGCTCTGTAGTTACAATTTCCAGTGCTTCCACACAAATTTGCCAAACTCATCTTTTCTAGACATCAACTAAATTTCTGCTTCCATGAGCTCCTAGAGCATGATGAGCTCAGGCAGTTGTGCAGCCCTGGCACAGCACCATGTGATTTCCTCTACTGTTCCCACCAGACCTCAGCCACAGCCCACCCACCTGTCCCAGCAGCACCAACTGTTCCAGCACCACTTGGAACTCCACAAGCCCAGGTGTCACAAGGAACAGCGGTGGTGAATTGACCCCTTCCTCCTGCCAAAGCCTCCGCAGCAAACATGGCAAAGAGACAAGGAGGGAAAGCAGAGAATCTAAAGCCAGCCCCAAACTCCACCCCTTTTCTGGAGCTCTGTGTAAGCACTAGTGTATGGGATGGGTGCATTTCCTACTTCACCAAATCCTTAGACTGGACACCATACATGGAAGCTATTAAATATTGACAATTTTCCCATCCTTACCTATCTCAAAAGGCTCACTCCTCCTCATTGACCCACTCGGGTGCTGCTGACTCTTTGCCTCTAGTCCTGCCTGTTTTCAAGGGGTGCAGCAACAGAGAGGAGAACATCAGGTAAATGGCACTCTCTGAAGCTCCCTAAGTCAGTCCAGCCTTCACCTCGATGCCTGAAATTGCTCTCCTTTTCACAGTGGCATCTCTCCCACAGACTGGGAAGGGAGGAACAGGGAAAGGAGGCAGGGGGAGGAGGGAAGATGACAAATCAGAAGATTAGGTCCTTTGATTGCTGTGCATAAAATAATTAATCAATAATGACACTGTAAACCTGTGGTGCAACTTCACAGGCATTAAAATATGAATACATCAGTTAACTTAATTGCCAGTGGTCTTGAACAGAGCAAAGTCACAGATGAAGCATCTACAGCAAACATTTCAAAGCTTCCAGTTCTTGCTTGACAGGGCCTATCACTTGCATCATTACTTTTAAAACACTCTACATCAAAAAGGCACACATGCTCAAGGCGAAAACATCCTCTCAAGAAAGTATTTTGGAAGAGAATTAAGACATGTTTTACTTTCCTTTGGCTTGCCAGGTTAAGCCACAGAGTAAGCCATCTTACCAGAACATATCTGTCAAGTAATTTTTACCTCCTACCACAGCCAAATCTTCCCATGCTCAAGCCATTCAATATACAGGGCATGCTGTGGTACTCTCCTGGGCAACACAAGCCACAGCACTAAGTAGGTTTACTTTTTCTGGTCCTCTACCACTGGGAGACATTAACCAGGCTATAACAAACAATTCCCAGACTTAGGAAAGCTAAGTAGCATTGTATTTTCTAACACTCAACAGTAAACATCTCAGCCGTTTCTGTTTCTCAGTTACAGCATTTCTTGCAGGAGCTTCAGAGATCAAGGTGTCAAGACTGAAGCTGCAGAACAAGGCGGGGGGTGGGGGAGGGAAGCAACAGAAAAGGGAAGAGTTTATTTGTTTCCATGCTCTGCAGAAACTGCTCGTTCTGAGACTGTGGGCTGGAGAGATCAAGAGAAGCAAAAAGGTACTGTGTATTCCAGCCCAACAGCTTTGATGCTGTGAGCCAGGGGGGAAGCAGGTGACCCAAGGTCTAGTTCTCAGCTTCTCCATTTGGGGAAGCACTCTGTATTAACAGCTTCCTCATACAAGAGGCAGGTAAAGGATGTGCTTATCCATTCTTCCCCGTCTGATGGGGAACAACTGAGACTATTTATACCTCTGTGCAACACAGGCCTGTGAACAATTTG
The DNA here is from genome assembly GCF_026979565.1 of Vidua chalybeata. Lineage (NCBI taxonomy): Eukaryota > Metazoa > Chordata > Aves > Passeriformes > Viduidae > Vidua > Vidua chalybeata. Next base: position 19,032,189 of record NC_071531.1, read on the forward strand.
TGCTGTTCTCAGCAGTACAACAGTGTTGCAACATGCTAAGGGTTTGTTTTCAATGTTTTGAGCACTGACAAAAAAACCCAAACAAATCAAACATTTTTAAATGCTTGCTAACAAATGTAAAAACCATTTTGTCTTAACACACAGGTAAATTGTATTGTTCTCTAATAATATTGAAAGATTCAATTTTACTCCATTTCATTTGCAGGTAATCAAAATGTTTAAAACAGAAAATCCATGGTAGGAAATGGTGCATATCAGGTATCACCCACTGTCTTCTCAGAAAGCATTTGCAACTATATTCCAGTCATACAATGGAAGTACTTTGCGGGTGTGTGGTTTTCTGTTGTTTTGGGGTTTTCTTTAAAGCATGCTTGGCATGAGAAGAAGAGTGGTCTTTTAAGGTCCCTCCTTGGGCTCCACAGTTCTATAATCAGATCCATGAAATGCCCTCAAGCTTGGTGGGTCAGCATCAGTGACAGCCTGATCAGCTTCACCCACTGGCCAGGGCTCCTTTTTCTGCTCACATATTGGCCCACAGAGCACCTGCAGCAATACTGATGCACATGTAATTTACTTTCTGCAACCAAACCCCATTGAAATATTCTGCCCAAAGCTTTTCCATTGGCCACACTAAGCCACACTAAACCACAAAGTTGCATCTTCTTTTCCTCAACGGGAAAGTGAGTGACAGACTGGGTACCCTCAAAGTCACTATTTTCTGGCCTTTGAATACCAACAATTTTTTTGTGCTGCTCCTGGAAAAACTTCATGATCTCACAGATGTAAACTCACTCATTTCTCCCAGCAATTCCATGTAATGGTAGTGAGATTTCCCCTGTTATCCACCAATACTCAATAACAAAGTCACATATTCCGCTTGGGAGAGTGCTGGTGAGGGAGAAAGGACAAGGAAAATGACACAGGAAAGGAAAATTAAATGCTTCTCCCAATCCAATACCACTTCAAGAACTCTATTGCTTCAAGTCCACTCAGTCACATCAAGTGCAGCAAGACACACACCTGCATGCCCTGAGCAAAGGCACCCTCAGAGATTTCCCCACCCCAAACCAACCTTATTTTATTATAGGCCGGTTATTTTATTGTAGACAGTGCGGACTTGCTAACATTTGTAATCCCAGCACCTCTGTTAAGTACTCGTGTCATTTCACAGCTAAAAGATGGGGAAAAGAATATTTTCCCTTAGCACTGCACAGACCATCCCAGGGAGATGTACACAGCAGGGAACCAACTGCCTGCCCTGGTGGTATTTCTTTGTTCCTAACACCATCAATGGCATTTCACTGTTACAAAGTGAAAAAAAACCAGGAGCTGAGACTAGGCAGGTATGGTGGAAGACACATGCCAGAATGCCCAAGTGCAAGATGGGAAGTTTAGGCAGAGGAGGTTTGAACTCATAGCTCATGTTACACATTTCAAGGACATGCCTTGTCCCTGTTTATGCCAAGAACATCTGCTCCTGGACACACAATCCAGGTCCTCTGCCACCATGTTGTCTTGCAGGTTATCAACTAAGCAGCCCCACCAACCAATATCAGCACACTTTACTGCCCACTACCTTCATGTAACCTCATATTTGGGGTAACAGAGGGCATTTATGGACACTGAGTATCAGCAATGCAGATGATCCTTATATCAAAAGCACTTACACTGCAGCCAGTGTAAGCAATGTAGCTGTTTTTAAACAACCACTCCTGACTTCAGAGCATTAGAACTGCCATTTGAAGTGGCATTTACCTGCTGATGTAGGTTCAGATAAAATGTTCATATTGCATGGTTCAGAAAATAAAAATCTGGAAACTGAATAGTTTAGCTTTGAACAGTATTTTAAAAAAGCTACCTAAGTTTTGTGCAAAGGATTTTATGGACGCAAATGTTTGCAATTAAAAAAATTTAAAGAAAACACTTGGGTGTTTTATGTAAACATTCCCCTGCTGCCTTGGAAATACTGACACAGCAACAGTGCACTGAGACGTTGCAGAAAATAAAGTATTCCTTAAAGTAAAGAAAGAGTTACAACCACCAAAAAAGGTAAAAGTACTTATTGAATTATTTCAAGTTTATAAATATTAAGATAATGTAAATATGTTCCTGCTATTTAACTCTCTGCTAGTCTTTACCTGATTGCCCAGTAAACTGCACCAATGCCAAGTGGTTTTGATTAGAATTCCCAAGTGAAGAAAAAAAAATAAATGCTGGACCCAGAAGATTTTATGGATCAAAATGTCCTTTATTGTGTTGGGCTGAGGCATGCTAAACTTCACGAAAGAGCAAAAACCAAACCTGAGTACCAAAGCAAGAGGGGAAAATAAGATCTTTATCATTTCTCCAGCCAAGTTTTCAGAGATGTAATCTCTTCGTAGGAAGAGTTACCAAAAGCACTCCCACAGACACCATTAATTGCTGCAGTCCCTGTTAATTCTATGACCTGAAAAGAAGTTGGGTAACTTCAGCAGGCAACATTTCCATCAACACTAAGGCTGTTAGAACTGAGTCACATCCCTTCCCTCAATGGTTACAACAGTCTCTGGGGCTTTTAGGGTTGATTTTAGCAGAGGAGTGGACAGAAAAAAATGCTGCCAATGCCACTGGCTTCTCAAAACCACACAAGCCTTGCAGGTAGCTGGGCAGCCTCCTGTGTGCTCTCTACTCAGCCACACTTAGATACATTCTGACTTCCTCCATGCTAGACTGTACAACTTGGCAGAACTACCCACATGGAGCAAAAGGCTCCATACATACAGACAAGGCTGATCAGATGCTGCCCTCAGAAGATGTCTTCTGTGCTCACCAGATTTTCATAAAGAAGATAACCAAGTTGGTAAGATGATTCAAGACAGCAGGAGATGGGAAAGCAATGTTTGAAGCTTAAATTGGAAGTCACACTGAGAAGATCTCATCAGAGATCCGAAGTAATTTTGCTCAACTGCAGATGCAACAGGCTACCTCACATGCAAAACATTCTGCTGTCACCTTGTATTTAAAGGCACATCATTGTACTAAATAAGGCCAGAAGAGTAGTAACAGCCTTGTCTTTTCAGATGTTTCAAATACCTCAAACTGAACTGCTGCACACAGATGGAAGTTAAAAATCCCATTTATTTGACTCTACTGCTACAGCTCAACTCTGAAGTCCCGAAGCACGTCAGCTTACTTAAAGACCTATGTATTTTAGTCTTATCCCTACGTTGCAACTTGTTTTGTGCTGTCAGAATCACGCTGCACTAGTTTTGATCTGTTCTTTGCCATAACAATGCATATAAATCCAGTACATGAAAGAGCACATCTGTGGGGAAAAAACAGCTATCCTGTTAGAAATCCCTAAAAATAAACTTACTTGAAATTACTCCTCAAAAGTAAGCTCCTTAATTCTAGTTAACTGAGAGAAAACTGTTTTTCCATAAGCTGCTGGTCCTCCCAAACAAATCAATTCCCACACAATTCACAAATATTCTCAACTGGAAATTCCATCAGTCTTAGTGAAAAGCTCTGTGGCACCTTTGTACAAATGCTCAAAATCTTTTGAGCAAAGCATAAGAAATTGCAACTATACTGAAGACATCCCTCCATGCTATGAAATAGCATTTACAGAAATAGTACTTATAGAAAAATAACTCATGTGTATTACTAGTTTCCACTGCAGGCCACAGTTAGTCCAAAAGTAACAACCATGGTTCAATCCCAAGCCTCTCTCCAAGTGTGTGCTCTGTCCTCACACAGCACTTAGTTAAAGGGTTATCCCCAGTGTCAAGGATAGAGGCAAATCCATGCAGTAACTTAACTGTTGAAACTTGAAGAAACCCCTTGAAGTCAAACATTTTAATGAGAAACTAGTGTAGGAGGAAATTTCCTGCAGAATCTTACAGCACAGCAATGAGAGGCAAAGCACACATGCAAGAATAAACCCTAAAGCAAGGATGCACAAGTACCACAGTGAAATTACGGGGTGGCTCAGAGTGAGGAAGAAAAACAGCAAAGAAAGGAGCAGGTCCCAACATGTTGCAAAAACATCACTGCCAATAAGATGAAACAAAACTTCATTATGAAAGCAGGCAGCGACTTTAAAGCAGCCACTAACACTGGACAGCAAGGTAGAGCTCTGGCAATTCTCTACAGCAGATATGACAGACAGGGTGGTCCAACCCAGCACTAGTAGCAAGCAGGAGACTGGGCGGTGACAGTGCCAGGAAGGGCACCAGACTGTATGAAAGCTGGAGAGAGTAACAAACAAACCCAAAACATTCTTGGCAGAAGAACTCAGCAAAGAACATTAGGAAGTGTTTTAGATTCCAGCTGGCTATGCTGCTCCCAAAGCAGACACAAAAACCAAAACTTGCTGCTTTGCTCCTCTGAGTCTGTAGGTTAAGACCCACACTTGTACAATTCATCAAGGAGACAGACGAGACCACTTTTTGCTCACCTTTCCACATGCACATCTTCCCAGAACTTTTCCCCAAATCCTGACACTACAGCACTTGCTCAGGCAGATTAAACCTTGCAGTGATGCAGCAAGCCTGCCTGCAGTGAGGCAGCAGCCATGTGGTTCATATAGCAATGATGGTAACAAACACAGCACAGACCAGCAAGTAACCAAGTTCTGATTTCTTAAAACAGGAGGGCAAGGGAAAAATAGCATGAATGGTCAGATGACTGAGCTTAAGCCCCTTATTGAAAACAAAAAGTACTTTTGTAACATGTAAAAGTGCTCTGTATTCTATTGTATCAAATGCAGGAATCTCAGCATTCACTAGATCAGTTTCAGTTTGGAGACCATTAAGATACTGGTATTTTAGTACAGAAGCTATTTCATTTTTCAAGGCCTGATATGTACTACCACTGTCTCAAAAACTGGCAGACAAGCTGTAACAACTACAGCTACATTATTAAGTCTTTATGCAAAATATTGGAAGAAAATTCCAAAGGCTGATTTATTTTCACTGGTTAGTTAAAATTCAGTTGTGCTTTAATAACTGAAAACGAGAAATTGTGTAAAAAGTCAGGTGATGAAAAAAAGTGAATACAAAAGCGAAATGGCAATACAAGAACAAGGGAGGAAAAAACCCGGTAAGATTAAGAAAAGAATTTAAATATAAAAATTTATTTAGGTGAAGTCACAAACAGTTTGATATCAATTTACAAACACTTTATGTTATGCATATTATTGGAAATACTGAGAGAGGGAGAGGAGATAATGGCAGCTTTTTCCTGAAACAACTAAAGGCAAACCCTTACCATCACGTGCATTACTGGATCATAGTATTACCTTAACTATACCCCTTAGTATGCAAGGAAAAAGGAGAAGAAAACAAAATACTGAGATGCAGAATGAAAACTGTTAATCAGTGAAAAAGATTTTCATGAACACCAGACTACAAAGGTCTAGTCTGATGGTCAGGATTTTAAGTATTCTACTAGGATGAAAACAAAATTATAACTTAGGTCAATCATTATAATTGATGAAGAATTTTGTAATGCACAATTGGGCTATCTGGCAATGACAGCAATGGTTAATGCAGAACAATGGAGAGAGGATACTGAGCCTCACAGAATAATTCTGTTGACAACCTGAGTTATTATCCCGAGTGCATGATCCCGAGTCAAATACACATTTATGTTGCAGATACTCTCAATGAAATGGCAAAAGTAACAGCTGTAACAAGACAAGTTATGATTTATTTTTTTTTAAACAAATATAATACATAGGGTTTTGAAGTGTCCGGTTGTGATCTGCAAAGATCCAGGATTGCACACAAGTTTGGTCAAATGAGAAGGTTTAATCTGCGCATTAAATTGGCTTTTACCTTCAAAGTAGTATTTTAGGGCAGGATTCTCCTCCGGGAGAGTGTTCCTGACCTCATTCAACCAGTGTTCAATTTATTCACCTTCCTGAATCTTTGCCCTCTTTGGATAGTCTGTGACAAGTGCTGCGCTGCAGGAATTCCTGTTTTCCAGCAAACTGGCTTGCTCTGCAGGTTTGTAGTCCATTGTTACAATTGCTGATTGGGTAAAATGAATTTCCTACGTCTTCTCTAGCACAGCTTGCAACGCAACAGAAGCAGAGGTAAAAGAATGCACTAGAATACCAGAGCTCCACTTAAACACCAACGGAGTCAGGCTGTTGGCACCAATAAGAAATTCTGTATTTAACAAATCTGCAAATATTTATGATCCAAAGTTATTCAGTTTTATAAATAAACTCACCCACTTAGTCTGACTCCCATCCCAACTGGTCTTCTGTTTTCATGGAGTCTGGGGAAAAAAAGAGAGTTGTCTGAAGTTATACACACAGACATAAATTTGCAGGAATGAATCTCAGCTATCCTACACATGTGCCAATTATCGCACTCCAACTAAAACTAGGATTTCTCACGTTCTTTCCATGTAATGTAAAGTTACAGCTCTTCACCAGTGCCTTAGAAAGGACGGCTGTCTTCAGACACAACATTTTGTATACTTTGACTTAATTTTTACTGTTTAACCATCTGAGGAAATGCAGAATTAAGAGATATAGGCACTAAAATAAATGATGCTGAAATTCAAGAAGTCTTGGACTAAAAGGGGGAATGAAATCCAGTCAGGCTGCCTAACACTATCCCTCAAAACTACAAAAAGAAAATAATTTCAAACCAACAGCCTGGTAAAAAAGGTTTTTGTAAAACACCTCCTCTTCCTCGTGACAGCATGAATGTGGAAAAGCTTAGATTCTGTCCAAAGTCTTCAGCCCAGAAAAGGCTATTCTCTCCCATTTTAACTCTCCAGTTCTTTTGCCCAAGTGACATACCACATCTTATTTTGCTGAAGTAGTTTTATACAACATAAAGAGAGCTTGCAAGGAGCTGGGGAGATATGGGGAAACACACAAGTCACATCTAAGAAAATATTTTCTTGCTGCGACCTTGCCAATGATAAACTCATGCTTTATCCTAGGCCTCATCTACATTTGACAGCTGCCTAAACCATCATTTCATTTAAGGACATTTTTGAACAGTTATAAGAGACTATATCCTACCAATTAAAAACCGCTCTAATAACAGAAAGTTGGCTGAAACCACAACAATTAATTGCACAAGTTTTACTTTTTCATTGTGCTGCTAAAGTACTACTCATTTTACAAACATCAGACTCTTGATATTTTGCAAGAGTTAAAATAAACATGTTTATTTTTTCTTTACACACTTTCTGGGGGAAAAACACATCAATGCTACTGATAAAAATCAACTAGGAAATTTCCATGGAATCAAACAGGATTGAGACCCCTGGTGCCTCAGCAGACAACCAAGCAAAGCTCAGCACTGACAGACCAGCTGCTGTGGAAGAAGCTACAGGAGTGGTTAACATGACAAGCTGAAGGTCCAGTCTCAGATGAGATGAAAGCTATAAGCCATTGCCCATCTGGTGCTCACATAAGATCTGTAGGAAAACAAGGACTGAGCTGTTCACCTTGAGAATAGAGAAATGTAAACAGACAGATCAGAAAAAGTTGCAGAACACAGAGCATCGACCACAGAAGGCGCAAGGCCAACAGGCCTGGGTTTATCTATCTTACTGCATGGTGTTTGCTCCCTTTCTTTGTCACAGGTTGGCCTAGAGAAGTTACTTTTGATAGGTACCAAAGGCAAGACTTGGTGTGATACACCAAGCACTTTCAGATGCTTTGAAAAGGGACCAGGCTAACATGAGTCAAAGATCTTAGTCCCTCTGTGCTGGCAATCCCAAGCAAGCACAGCATCTGATAAAGCAACAAAAATTCTTCTGGAAGGCAAAAGTTCTTTCTATAGTTGTAAAAAAAAGTGGTTTCAAATAAACATAGCCAATATAACAGAATCTGTCACCATTCAGCTGGCATGAAACTCAACATGCAGCATTTTCTGTGCTGGGGATTTGGCAGACTGCAGTCACCAGTTTAAGAGAAGCAGCACAACTGCTAATATTGACAGGCAGCCCGCAGTAGCTGTGGAGCTCAGCATCATACCTCAGGCAGGAGAAAGGGTAAACCTGCTGGCATCCACCACAGGTTATACCAGCTCATACAGTGATGCCTGTACTGAATGCAAACCAAGTACACAAAATCCTCCCTACTTCTCCTAATCGCACATCTTTTCCCAAAAAACAGGCTCTAACTTGTGGATTAAATCTAGTGAGCCCCAAAACAGGTTTCATCTTCAAATCAGGGTGAATTTGCACACTGTGGCCATTCTTATTGAAGTTTATCTTTATTCATATCAATTTTTTGCCATCCCATGCTGCCTGCAACTGCCCACATGCTCCCATAGTAACAGGAGAGTCTGTACTCTTTGCCTTACATACAGAAAACTGTATTGCTAAGAAAGTTGATTTTTTAAAGACAACTCAGAGGAAAAGAACAAAACCACATAAAATCTTTCTTTTAATGTCTTCAGGAAAATGCAAAAACACACCAGAAGAAGGAATTAGTGGGGTTCCTATTTTCTGGTGGCTGGAGCAATAAATGCTCAAACATTTGCTCAGAGCATCCATCCACGTGCACACCTCTCACAGTGGCCAGCTGGACACCCAGAATACCGTGTCCCTATGGTCAACACGAGCAAAGGGTCAGTGCCATGAGACGAGAGCTGCCGACCAACACAAGGACACCCCAACTGCCCCTTTCTCCTCTTCCCATCCGAGGGAGCACCATGCCCAGCCAGCGGAGCAGAGAAACACGCGGCCGTCGGCCCATCACACCTGGCTTTCCTCCTCCTGCTTGGGGCTCTGGCCCGGCGGTGGCGGCTGGGCCGGCGAGGCCTGTCTCTCGCTCTCAGCACGCGGGCGCCTGGGGACAAGCGACTTGAGGGGCGCCATCCACTTCATCCACAGGTCCAAGTCGACGTCGCCCCAGGGCAGCGAGGGGTTCTTGGCCGCCCGCCGCCGGAAGTCCTCATCGTAGTTCATCCAGGAGGTGCCCCCGTAGGTGGCGTGCAGCTTGCGGATGGTGTCCAGGTACTTGAACATGGCTCCGCAGCGCGCCGGGTGCTTCTCGCACAGCACGCTGGCGTACACCAGGAAGGCCGAGACCCACTGGTCCAGCGTGTCCCCCGGGCGCGGGCCGTGCTCGGGGGCCAGCTCTGTGTGGAGCAAGGAAAACAGGTCAATGAACTCCCCCCGCCAGATCCGCTCCTTGGTGGCCTTGGCCAGCTTGTAGCCAAGCGGCCGCCGCAGCCCCACGTAGGGGGTGGCCGCTGCCTCGGCCTCGCCCTGCCCCGCCGCTGCCGCCGCCGGAGCCGGAGCCGGGGCTGGGACCGGGGCCGGGGCCGGGGCCCCGGCCGCGCCACTCGCCGCTGCCGCCTCGGCGCAGGGGCTGGCAGCAGCCGCCGCCGCCGCTGCCCCCAGCGCGGCCTGGCGCTCCAGCCAGCGCGGGTTCACGTAGACGGTCCGCAGGCGCGGCGCGGCCCCGGCAGCCGCCGCCGCCCGCGCCGAGCCCTCGGCGCCGGGCTGAAGGCGCAGCACGGCCAGGGCGGCGGGCGCGCCGGCGGGCAGATCGCTGCCGTCCCGCCGCGGGGCCGGCTGGGCCGCCGCCGGCACCTGCAGCAGCGACGGCGCCGCCCAGGGCGGGGAGCCGCCCCTAGGCCCGGCCGCCGCCGCCAGCGCCTCTAGGCCCGGGAGGCCGAGTCGCGAGCCGGGCGCTACCGCGCCGAGCACCCATCGGGTCTCGGCGATCCCGGAGCGGTCCCGGGGGCTCCGCGACCTCCCCTCCTCGCGGCGGCCGGCGAGCGCCGTCCCCAGCGTTAGAGGGGCCGCGGCTCCGGCCCGGCGGCGGCGGCGGCTCCGCCGCCTCCCACGTGGCATCGGCACGGCGGCTCCGGGCGGCGCGCGCGGCGGGGGCGGGGCCAGAGCCCGAATCCCCGCCCCCGGCCGGCCCCGGCCCCGCCCCCTGCGGTTCAGCGATCCCGGGACGTTCCGTGGGTTTTCCGTGTGCCGCTGAAATGCCGGGGTGGAAGCACGGAGAGCCGAATACTCTCTCTCGCTCTCTCTCTCCAAAAATAACCCCCGATACCGGTGTATATAGATTCATGCTCTATACATATATGTATATCTAAACATACATGTATATCTATACATATATGTATACCTAAACGTACCTATGTATATACGTATATACACACACATTTATAAATATGTACATCACATTTAGTTATATATGTGATATATCTATTGACTTGCTCGCTGTATACATAACTTCTGTAAGGATATGTAGTAGGTGCCCCGATGTCATTATTATTGCTTCAGTATAGCGAATGTTTTGAGGAGTAATGGCATTACATTACTTCTCCCTTCCAGTATAAATAAGCCTCTTTTTCTCTTTACAGAAAATGGCTTTTTTAAAAAATTCTTTTTTTTTGGGTTCTGTCACACAAATTCAGCTTTCCTAGCTAAGTACTGAGTAGGTCACCAGTGGGGTGAAGGTTGAACCCCACTAGATAAAAGCTGGGTGCTGGCTCCTTATGTGGACTTATGCACCTCACTTCACAGCTGCTTCCACAAACACTTCTGTAGCACTCTTTCTTCTGGAGGAGCCGCCTTGAATGCTGTGCTGAAATGTTCAGAGATCAATTCCACTGCAATAAAGACAAAAGTTCTGTTAAAAAAAAAACAAACAAAAACAGTTCTTTCATTTTCAGAGGACGACTGCAAGAGATACATTTTAGATAAAAGTCTTTTTGTCCAAAAAAAATCAAATCCCAGGAATGTCAAAGTTAGGAATTTTTCTGTAAGAAAAAAAGTAAGGTAAAAGAGTGGCTTTGGGTTTGTTTTTTTTTTTTTTAATGCGTAATACATTCTAAAGAAATAATTAGAGTAACAAAAGTTACTATTTTCCAAATCACCCGTATTTTCAGGGATTTTTCAGAAGTCTGAACAAAACAGGCTTTATTTAATTCTTGAGATGAATACACTCTCATTTTGATAAAAAAAATATTTTTTTAAAATTCAACCAAAACAGGTGACTCCTTCCAATTTCAGTTTAATGGGGCATTAATAAAACCAGACATTGTTAAAATAAAAATAAGACCATAATTTCTCTAAAACTTACGCATGTAACACATTTGTTATTAAGTCAGGTTATAGGCAAATGCCTGTAGACACAAAGGCAAATACCTATATGCCTTCAGACACAAAGTCTCTGAAAATTTTCTGAAGGTTAAGGTTTTCTTGACTTTGCTTCAAAATTCATATTTGTTTAGAACCAGAAGGTGATTCAAGTTGGAGGGATCCTCAAGAATTCTATACTCCAACCTCCTAATCACAGAAGGGCAGAAACTAAGACATGATTGCTTAGTGCTTTCTTCAGTTAGATCTTGAAAACCATCAGTGATAGGGATTCCTCAACCTGTTCCAGTACTGATGATTACCCTTGGTAATCACATTACCCTTCCAGTCACATTTTTCTCCTTTATGTGCCCAGAAATGGCTTCCAAGTGAACTTGCTTTTGTGATTTTCCTGAAGTGAAGCCACCAGCCTGTAGTAGCTTGGGTAGTCCTTGCTCTTTTTGAAGACAGGTGCAACATTTAGCCTTTTCCAAGCCATTAGGTACTTCTCCAAATTTTGATGGCCTTTCAAATATAAAAAGTGGCCTTCCAGTGACATCGTCCAGCTCTTTGAGCACCCTCAGATTCATCCCCGCTGGTTCCTGAGACTTGATTGGGCTGTGTTTTTGTACTGTGCTTGTACCATGCCCACTAAGAGCTCAAGCCTATTTCAGGATGATGATGTCAGGTCTCACAATAATGCAGTTCATAGTGATAATGAACAGAAACTTCAAAAATAATCAGTAAGTTGCTGTTTCCCCTGAAAGATGCAAACAGCAGCTAAGACCAGTAGCTAAGTTGTCTACATGGAGCATCTCTACACATATGATGCATTTACTCTTTGAATTGCAGCTCTGATCCTCCAGGTCTCTGTCTCATGAAAACTATAATTTTTCATGGAGCCTTTCATGAAGAAAACCATCTGGGCAATAAGTCTGGTGGAAATAAGAATGCTTTGCCTCCACTTCATTTAGAGTTGCTACTTGTGACGTATGCACCTAACTATGCACTTATCTGATTGTTTTGGTCTCCTTTCACAGGCAACGTGTAAGGATCTGAATTGGAAACTTGGGGGTTTGCCTGCTGGCAACCGGCTGTGCCCTAGAGTATCAGCCCTTCAAAGCGGGCAGTGCACCTCACAGAGAGTGGTGGGAACTGCGGCGGCGGTTTTTCCTCTCCCCGGCTGCACGCGGCTCTTGGGAGCCCGGCTGTGGCGTAGCTTCCACGTGCTGCCGGGGTTTGCTGCCGCGGGTTCCCGGACACGGCTCCGTGTCTCGGGCGCGTGGGCTGGCCAGCCGCTGTTGCCGTGCGCTAGGGACCCGGCAAAGAGGAAGGAATTTGTCCATTTACTCCGTGCTTGGCAGGAACGGTTTATTGGTCACGTGGCGCGGTTCGATGGAGAGACGCGACCGCTCCCGGCACTCGCATGGGAGCAAATGGCATCTGACTGCCGGCGGGATAGGGCTTTATAGAGGGGCGGGGCGAGAGGATCCACGGCCTGCCGGCCAATAGGGGCGGCTGCCGTGGCGGTGACGTCAGCAACAGCGACCAACCAGAGAACCCCGCAGGGGCGGGCACCGAGCCAGAGCGGGCTGAGCGGGATCGTGTGGCTCGGGGCGGCCAGCACGGGGTTTCCCGGGGCCGGACGGCAGGGTGGTTACAGGAGCGGCACAGGGGGAAGATCCGGCAGCAGGCAGCATGGGGCCAGAAACCACGGGGGGGAACAACGCGGGGGAAACGCGGGATTACAGCACTTGAGTTATTTTAACATAAATTAAAAACCCTAATCTAAACCCAAACTCCGGGATGCAACAGGGAACTGTTCCTGGTGAATTTTTGAGGCAAATGTGATTGTCATCTCTACTCCTCATGTGATGAGTTCCTTACAGCTCTGAATTTCCCTCTCTGCCTTTTTCCTCATGTCTTCCTGTCACTTTATGTTCCTATGATGTTTGTAAAGGACAAAAAGAGCAAATACTTGGAGCCACACGTATGTATATTTGTATTGCAGATGTGTCTCTCAACTAAATTGCTAGAATAGGCTCAGAACTGCAAAAACAAATGCAGTTTGTTTTATGCTTCAGACCTTCTTTTTAGTCTCAAGCATGAGACCTCATTGAAGGCATTAATGAGGAGGCAAAATGAAATGAAGCTTTAAACAGAAACAGCTGCAACCTTAGCTGTGGAGGAACTTGGAATTAGGCAATAGGACAGTTTATGAAAATAAGAGGGGAAAGCTACTTTGCAGACAAAAAAAAAAAAAAAATCTCATTTGGAAATATTACCTAAAAGCAGAACACCTCCCTTGGAAAATGGATGTACTTGTGTGCTGTTGCTATTTATGAACCTTAAACAAAACCACAGAGGAGAAAACTGTCTACTCTATTGATGAAACCAGAAAATGCTGCCATAGAGCATTTACCTGCATTGGCTCCAGGAGCCCAGAAAGAACAACACAACCCTGCACTACAGATTGAGGAGAAAAACCCACTTTTTTTTTTTTCCTCCAAAATAGCCAGTCTTTTTCTAGGCAAATTTTCTAAGAGCTGCCTGCAACAGTTTTGGGGACACTGGAGGGTTTGTGGAGCTGGTGGGTTTTCAAGTCAAAAGAAGGATGCATAGGCCCCATGGAATCAGGAGTCTAACTATGAGTTCATCTGAGCCTGGTGAGGTTCGCCACTTGCACAGGAGTTATCCTTGGGCGTCTTCCACTTACTCCATAAATAAAAGCATAGGTCAGGAAGAAAAACAGGATTTGGTGTTGTGTGTTTTGCTTTCCAACTCGAAAAATGTAGTGGCTGTAGCATTCGCTGACACAATAGCAACAGAACCGAACCCATCCATGAAGCTAAAGGTTACTTAATACAGTTAAAACACTAAGTAAATGATGGTGTTGGAGATCCAGAAAGAACCCGACAGGCATGGCTGCTGAACTCCCCCAGGGAGGGGAGGAGGACTCTTTAATATTCCCAGCTAGGAGAAGAGGCAGGAGTCGGATTCTGCAGCTGAGGGGCTGCTTCCTTCACTCCAGGTGAGGAAGGAGCTGGCTGCCTTCATGGGGCTGCATGGCGTTGGTCCCTCTCTGTGCATTCTGTTTCTGCATTTCTTTACAATTTTGCTTCCCCCAAGTTTGTTCTGTCTCTCTGGTAAATGTTTCCTTGCCTATGCTAGGAGTGGTAACAGAGAAAGTCTCAATGGAAGATAAACATGTTCAGTTACTTGTCCTGAGGAGGCTTAGCTTCACTGGTCCCACTCCTTTCCTTTTCTGTGGCCGTGAGGTACTCAGCAGACGAGTTATAGGTCTCGGTGACCCATGCTGCCTGTGGGGCTCATGTCCATGTGCCCTCAAAGTAGGTATTTCAGAGGATGGTAAGAGAGACGTGGGCCAGAACACAGTTTCAAGTCGAGCTCCGTTGAAGACCCTGTCCCGTGTGCTGCACAACGTGAGTGTCCTGTTTATTGCTGGAAGTTTTTTCTGGAGACATCATCTCTGCCCGACACAGCTGCGGCGGACGGCGGTTCCATAAGCAGCAGCCGGGGCCGGAGTGGGACACGGTGCAGGGCTCGGAAGGGTCAGACCGAGGCTTGGCTGCACCTCGGGAACGATCGTTCCGGAGAACAGCTGTCCGCCACTCCTCGATCCCTCCCCAAAACGCAACTGCACCGTCCCAGAGCGGCAGCGCTCGGGACCCGCAGTGCCGGTGCCCGCGCAGCCCGGCGGGGCTGCCTCCCCCGCGCCCCCGACGTGGGCGTCCCGCGGCGACAGCGAGGTGCAGGCGACACCGGGAACGGCTCTTCCCGCCCCGTGCGGGGAGGCGGACGGGCCCTGCCACCGCTGGACCCGACCGGGTGTGTTTGTGCGGGGCGGCCCGCGACTCCCCTGCGCATCGCGGCCGAGGGGGGAGTGACTCTGGCAGCCTGCGGCGAGCCCAGATAAAAGCTCCGCTGCTGCCGTTTTCCCTCCCCTTTTCTCTCGTAACTTTTTTTTTTTTTTTTTTCCCTCCCTCTCCCTCCCAGCAAAGTGACCGCGCCGGCGGCAGCCCCGGAGCAGCCCCAGCGCCGGACGCCGCCATGAGCCCCGCGGTGCCGCCGTCGGGCCGCGCTGCCGGGGGCTGAGCCCGGCCGTGGGGGACGCCCCGAGGGCCGCTCCGCGCCGCCCTGGCGGGGGCTGGAGGCAGAGGCAGCGAGAGCCCAGGCAGGACCCCCGGCCGCCCCGCCGTGCCCGGGGCAGCGCCCGCCGCGATGTCGGCGCAGAGCCTGCTGAGCAGCGTCTTCTCCTGCTCCTCCCCGGCCGCCGCCGCCGCCCCCGCCGCCGCCAAGAGCCTCTCCAAGCGGAGGCTCCGCCAGACGCGCAGCCTCGACCCCGCCATCATCGGCGGCGGCCGGGAGGACGGCGAGGGCGCGGGGCGGGCGCCGCGGGCGCGGGCCGCCGGCAGCCCCCCGGGGGAGCGCCGCGGTCCTCGGGGCGCCCCGCCGCCCCACGGCGCCTCCTTCTCCACCCCCTGCACCCCACTGGAGCGGTCGCCGCCGGGCAGTGCTCTCTTTGACGACGAGAGCCTCCGCGGGAAGCGGAGTCCCGGCTGCGAGCTGCCTTTCCTGGCGCGCACCCCCTCGGCCCTGGCGCTGAGCGGCACCGCCAGCCCCGCCAACAGCATCTTCTCCTCGCCACGGCGCTGGCTGCAGCAAAGGAAGGGGCAACTCTCGCCGCCCGAACCTCGCCCCGCCGCTTACGTCGTGTGGAAATCCGAGGTAGGCACGCCCGCCCCCGGGGGATGGGCACCCGCCGCCGCCGCCCTCGCCCCCGTCCCCGTCTTTCGCCGCCGCCCGCCCGCCCCGGCGGGGCTGCCCCGCGGGGCTCCAGCAGCGCCCACCCAGTGGTGGGTGCGCGGCTCGGCGAGACCCCGCGCGTGTGCGCCCCGGCCGGCGGCGCCGTCGAGGCCGCCTTGGGTGTTGGTGCCGGGAGCCGGCATCTGCGGCGCTGCAGGGTCGGATATTTGAGGTTCCCTCGACGGCTTCCATGTGTAGCTGTCCCAGGCCTGTAAAACCTTCCCCTCCCAGTTTCACGCCTCTTAAACTGAAGCATGTGATGCCTTCTAACAAGATAGACAAATTATTTTTAATAACCCCGTGAGCTGTGATTTA
This sequence comes from Vidua chalybeata, assembly GCF_026979565.1. Classification (NCBI taxonomy): domain Eukaryota; kingdom Metazoa; phylum Chordata; class Aves; order Passeriformes; family Viduidae; genus Vidua; species Vidua chalybeata. Next base: position 19,048,392 of record NC_071531.1, read on the forward strand.
TTTGAAAATGCACGTGTCAGAACCACATGAAGAGCAATTGTATTCCAAGACAAATCCAACTTTGCAATGCAAATATTTATTAATTTAACTTGGATGTCATCGATGTTGGGCTGCAGATACCATACCATGTGGATGAATGTTTTCAAAAAATGTGGCATTGTTTCCTGGTAGCAATTGCTCATTGAGTTGGTTATGCTGAGCCCTTTGTAGCATAAGAAGAAGGAATTTTTTTGTTTTGAGAAATTCTCCATCCTGTTCATGGTGATGAGGTTTCCCACTTAACTGTTTAGTAGTGCCTTCTGGAGAACTGGGATCAGAAAGCAGCATTTCCATTTCCATTTCAGATGAACTTATTATAAATAGTTGGTAATAATTAGATGCATCAATAAAACAGCCCCATTATTGTAGTGGGCTGTGGAAGTCCTTGTAAAATGGTTACCTTACACAGCAATATTAGATCAAAGCCAAACTGGGCATCATGATAGCACAAGATTACAAAATGTAGTTTTCATGGGCAAAGGCTGCATCTTACCCTGGGCTCCCGTATCTCCCCGTTTGCTTGGAGTATAAAAGTTGTTAATGTCTGCCGGTTGGGATGGAGTGTCAACATGTGAGTTGCAACTTCAGGCATGATGCTGGCTAATGTTGAAAGAGGTGGTGAAGTATCTTAGCAGTTTAAAAAAAAGGATTATTATGAAGTTTGTAATCAGAAGTTACTCTAAGCAATATTTCATCTTGATACTTGAATTTTAAGATGGTTAGAAATTCATGGTGTCAAAGAACTTTGTGGGATTTGTAGCATCAGTGAACAGTGAGAAAATAAGTGATCACACTAATTAAGGATAAAAACCTCCAGTAGACAGTGAGATAATAGGTGATCACCCTAATTAAGGATAAGTTTGCTGCTTATCCATTTATGATGTTATAAGGTCTATCAACAAGTATAACATAGGATTTCCTGTGCAGAGTTTCCTGACTGAATCCAAGACTCACAGCATGGCTTCTGATACGTAAATCTAAGCAGGTCTTCCTTTTTCCATTGAATCTATGGTGGTAGACACTTAGGGCAATTTTTTCAGGTCTGGTGTGTGTCAAAACACACAGCACAGCACATCTTGAGACTGCATATTGCAAAGTACTGGGTTCTTTCTTAATTTGGTGTGTGTCTAGCATTTTTAAATAGTCAACCCTTTTTTTTCTGGGAGGGATGTCATTGTCCCAACAGTCATGGTGGTGAGGCTGTGATGTCAGGAGCAGGGTGTGCTGGCCTCCTGCAGTGGGTCAGTGTTGTCATTGTGAATTGGTAGCATTTTATGTCAGTTATCATTTAACCTAATACTCGCTAGTTTCAGAGTTGCTATTTTCAAGACATTATACAAATATGAGCTTAGTTGTTCAGCAAAGACATGTACAAGTTATATTAATATATATTTTAGAAAAAACTGCTCATACATAATTTTTATCTTACTCCCCCTATTATTTTAGGGATGCATCCTAATGGTCATTCAGTCTGGTCTCATTACAAAATAGCATTATTAATAAAGAATTTAGTTGTTTGCTTCCTATTTAGTGTTTATTTGAAAATGTTCATCTTTTGTAAATGAAGGATTTTCTTGTCTCTACAGCTTCATCCTGGCTGTGGCAAAGCAAGTGTGCTTGACGAGTTGGAAAAACCCACACTGGTTTCACATGGGTGAAAAGGAAGTAACTGTTCATAATATTATAACTCTAAAAGGTCCCATTATTCAAGTTATTGTATTCTCAGTAGGAAATCTGTAGTTACATTTCTATTCAACTTAGGAAATAAAATACATCACAATAATGATTTTACTCGGCTGTAAAAGACAACTGAACAGATGACTGCCTAATGAAAATGAACATTGAAAGTTTTGGTTGTAGTACTTAAAAATTCCCATCCTGTGAGTTGGGAATAAAATAAATGTTCATTGCAAAATCAGTTTTTTTCAGTATAATTCAGTATAATTTCCCTTTTCAGGAAATATTGCTGTAGATCCACTGTGGAAGCAACAGGGTTATGCACTAGGAGATATATGTGGGAATTATTTTCTTCCCCACTACCTTAATCTTTAAAGGAGAAAAGAGAAGTAAAAATGCCATGGAAGCTTCCTTCAGAACCCCTTCAAAATTATAACTTCTGGGCCGGACCTCCTGCACCTGTCCCAGGCTGGATCAGTGTGGTGGCACCCACAGGGACATGTTGAAGGTGGGGTTTGCAGCCTGCACTGGATGAATCCTGCCCTGGGACATCTGGTACCTTGGGGCTGCAGGGGTAGGAGCGCCTGGCCCAGCTCTAGTCAGGTTTTAAAGCAGGCATGTTTAAAGCATCAGCCCCTCTGATCTGGGATTTCTGTATATGAGGCCACAGTGTCCGTATTAGCTTTGCAATGATGCCAGAAGCATAAAATAGATTGCTTATTTTACCTTTTTCTTCATTGTAATCCTTTGACTTCTGCATTTTATACGACAAACCTGTCTACTGAACTAGGGAGAGAAAGGTTGCTGCTAAGTTCATGCAACCATTCATAAATAATTTTTAATGGAATACCTGAAAGCACAGGGGATTTCCAATTTCAGCAGCAGGTCACACCTAAATGTGTTTGCCCTGTATTCTTAGGTCCACAGATTTTTGAATGTGAAGCATCATCTGACAGATGCCTCTCTCACTGTCCAGTGACTTGGCAGCTCTTTTTTTACACAATGTTTTCTTCACAAGAGCATTTTTACAACTATAAAGATTATTTTGGGGCAAAACTTTACTTCTCTGACAAGCATTCTTTCACCTTTCTATTTTCTGCTTATGTATATAAGCTGCTTAAATAAAAAGAAACTGTTTCTGGGTCTGTGGAAATCAGCAACAACATTTCCAGTGGTTTCAGCAAGACAAAGCCAAGGGGGATTTTTAATAAGGGAAAAAAAGTATTCATCCTTAATTCCCATCTGATATCAGCTGTCCTTTTAGGCTGTTTTCCTTAAAGAAAATTCACTTTCACTTGCAAAATTAAGCCTATTATGCTTTCATTAAGTGTTTAATATGCTCAAGTGAGTCTCTAAGTAAGCTAAATATCATGGACAAGATGGCAAAATACCTAGAAATACCGTAATGCCTTAATTCTGTCAAAATTCGTCATTTATGCTAACATACCTGAGTAGACCTGTAGAGTTAAGGATGCAAGTGTTTTCACTGACTGACTGACTGACTGAAATACATTTGCTGCGACCAGAATAGCTTCAGATTAATAGATCTGAAGTGAAGTCTCAAGTTGTATTAATCCTTCTGCTTTTTTTTTTTTTCTGTCTTAAAGATGGTAATGGAAAGCCACAGCAAGTGGATAAAAAATATGGCGAATCATGGGAACGTAGCCGAGTAATCTGTTTGTTGTGAAAAAACAAATCTACGCACTTAAACTTATATGGCCTGATTATTTTACTGTCATAATCTGTGTGTTACTAACTAGTTAAACATTGCCATCTCCAACTAATATGTTTTTTGAGGGGGAGAGCTGATTTTAAAGTAATGGTAGCATAACATCTGCAGCCTTCCCACCTGCGTGCCTGGCCCCTGGGAGACAGGGGGCAGCATCCTTAGTTTGCAATTTGCTTCTCAATGAAATCGGGTTGCTGCGGGTGGACGGGTCAGCCCTTCCACACCTCCTCCTCCTTCTCTTCCTCCTCCTCCTCTTCCTGACTTACCCTGTGGTCCACTTGCTCGGCCAGCTTTCTGTTGAGCAGTACAGGAGGAGTTTTCCATGGCATGGGAGGGAAGGTTGCTCTGGTTCGTCCCCAGGTTTTGGGGGGAAGCCAGGATTTGTCCAAGTGTCTCCTGCACTGCTGGCTGGCCCAGCTGTGATGAGCTGCAATGATGGAGAATCTAATCTGCACGACCAGAATAACATTAGTTTAACTGAATTATTTTATAGCATGGCTATCAGTAGTGAACGTTCACAGCACAGGTTTCAGCTGACAGGTGCCTTGGGAGGTCAGCTTTGGTAAATTCATTGGCTTGATACTTTAAGAGTTTAAATTCATTCGGAAGGCAGTGTAGATTCTGTCTTTCTTTGTAGCAAGTGGAGGTCCTCTGTCCTCTCTTCTTTCCTCTTCTTTCAAGAGGAAACGGCCTCAAGCTGTGTCAGTGGAGGTTCAGGTGGACATCAGTTATGAGCACAGTGTCTATTACCCTTAAGCACCTTGATACCCAGCCCAGAGATTTTGCTGTATGGATAGAAGACATGTTGGAACATATTCCCTTGCAGAGCTCTGACCAGCTGTCCTGGAAGCAAAATGGGGGTCTAGCATTTAAATCTATAACTTGCATTTTTTCTTTTGAGGAGGCTTTTTAATGAGATGTGTGAGAACTGTACTTTGGAAGATTTTATTTTTTTTTTAAACTAAAAACTGCATGTGCTGGTATTTACCAGTGAACTGCTCTGCTCTGGAGAGAATATTTATATAAAGCACTGTTCTGCTTTATTTTCTTCCCTAAGACATTCCAAACCACTGGACATACAGATTAATCTCAGCCTGAGTCTGTTCCATTCAATGTTGTAAGTGTTCTATAATTACAAAATTTGGTGGGCAGGAATGTTGTGGGTCTCTCATGACAGAAATGCAATTAAAAGTAACTAAGTATACTTAGTATTTCCGATTTTGGCTAGTGGACTCTTCCCATTCTCAACTAAATTACGTCTGAAGACATTGGATGAGAATATGGGGGTTGATGGGTAGGACAGACAGAATTTTTCAAGTGTGCATTGCTTAAGTAATGGGAAAGAAACTTGTGAAAATAATAGAAATGAGACTGAAAAGTAATTCTTAGTAATCTCTAAAATATTAACAACCCAGACTGCTGTCTTGAATTCGTGGTGGAGTTGAAGCACATTTAGTTTTGCAGACTCTATTGCATGAAAAGAACTACAGCTGTGACAGCTTGCAGGTGAAGAACATTTCAGACGTCTCTTCTGCAGTGTTCTAGCTGTGTAAGTATTAAGGCTGTACAGGTATTAAGCCTGTTTGAGGGATTTGTTTTTTCCTTCCAGATGTAAATATCATAATTGAAGCCAGCTGGGAGTTCTGAGTGAGTAGGGCTGAACAGTCATGATGGCACAGTAGTAACTTCAGTGTATTAGTGTCAGAGTTGTAGAATTGAAATCTTAATGTAAAAAAGGTACTAAAAATCAAAATTATAATGGCAATGCTGTCTTAGTCTCCTTAAACATGATATAATGCTGGTCATATTTGATTCTCTGGCTATGTGGCACAGTATTTGAGAGCATGAGCACCACTGGAATTAAGCTAACATTTTAAAATGTAACTTCTGTGCATCCTGGGTTGCACTGGTTGCTAACTGAACTAAGTGTCTGGATTGTGGGCAAAGAGGCCAAATATTCAATGCAACTTGTAGAAACTGGAAGGAGAGCAATAAAGAGGGTCGGAGCAAGGTTCAGACTTCATTTAATTTTGCAACTCATTGGCCAATTTTGGAAGGTACTGAGGTTTCAGACTTCAACAGAGTACTCAAATGTGTGCCTTCCTTTTGGCTGGTGACTGCTCATCAAACCAAAGTATCAGGAAGGAAACAAAGCCTTTAGTTACCATTCAGTCCTAGGAATTTACTTTCTTCACCTCACTTTAAAACTTCTGTATCAATTATTGTGTACAAATTTTTAAGCTGTGCTTGTTCAAAATAATTTCTATTTTTTTTTTTATTTTTTTCCTATCCTGTAACAATAATATATGTCAATGGAAATGTATGTGGAGGCTTTCTGGTTGAATTTTAGTTTTTCCTAGATATGTACAGACTGGCTATTTCAAGTTACATGTTTTTTCCACTCCAGTTGTCAGCTAGGAATTATTAAATCCCTGGGAGAGTAGAGAGTGTTTTTGAAGGATTTGATGAGCTTCCAGTGCCTGATGCTCGCCACATTGTTGTACTGGAATCAGATGTTGGGTACCACATGTTTATGTTTTTGGACCTAAGTAGGTTAGGTACTGTGTCTCTGGCTCATAAAACCAAGCATCAGTTTCACACCCTAAAGCTGTCATCCCTGGGTCATCATCCTCACTGTGCTGGCTATGGGAACAGCATCCCCACTTATGAAACCAGGACTGTCTTTTCTGGACCTCCTACTTCATCTCATCTGTGTCCTCTCAAAGACCTTCTGACTTACACTACTTACCTGTGAGGACTGAGTGTGTAAGGTCAGAAAGAGATTTTTGATCCCTGCACTTAGTGAAGAGGCACATGAGCAGTCAGTCTAATGCACAAACTCTCCTCATGGCTGCTGGGAACTCGCTTTTCTCTTTCTCTCCTGTTAGGTTCCGAGTTCCTGTTCCACACACTTGGACCTTTTTAAATTGGGCTTATCTTTTATCCATTTCTAATATACCTTGTTATGCATATCTTCCTTTATCCTCCCTGCCAAAAATGAAAAAGTAAGATACTGTGTCTTGTTGCTTTCATGACCTGAAATTCATACTGAAAAAAAAAAAAAAAGCTGCTTTACTGTAGCTGTTACCTACTATTTGGATTGGTCAAGTCAAATGTTAATAAGTACTTTCCTCATAATTGGACAAACTGGTTTTCAGCAAAGTACGAAGTATGTTACAGGCCTTTCTAACAAATGAAAGATTTAGTTTTAGTTTTTTAGTGCAATTAAGATTTCTTTTGCGTTGCCTTGGAATTAGCCTGGACTTGATTTTCAGTGATGGAACTATACCTCCGCTGAGCACATGTACTGATTTTGCAAGAGGAAGACTAATGCAAAATTTCCATTTCTATTTTCAGATTTGATTTACTTTATCCTTTTGTTTTCTGCCTGCCACTGTTGTAATATGGCAAGATAGTTTCTGAGCGCTAACTTTTTCATTTTTTCTCCAAAGGGTAATTTCAGTTGAGTAGCACCCTACTGAGACTAATGTGGTGAGAAACCAGTTGGCTGTGCTGTGTTCAGTTTTCATTTGCCTCTCTCTGTAAAAATTTAAAAATACTCCTCCTACAGGAAATGTTTTCAGTTCTGTTATGTCTTTTGCTTCCCATAGGAGGTATTCCTTTTAATTTATTGAATAAACCCATAAAAATTTTGGCACAATAGGGTCTTTGGGCAAGCTGTTTAAGAGATCTCACCATCTTCCATTTTTAGAAGATGTGCAATTGTTTCTTTATACAGTGCTATGAGACTCTGGGGCCAGCTAACAATTATGTGAAATGGGAGAAGCTAAAGAATGTGAATTGACACATCTGCTATCACTTCTCAAATATTGTTATTTTGATTGTTCATATTTCATATTTATCCTTCTTAAACCATAATCAATCCCTTTTCTCTTTCCCTGTCTTCAGTCTTAAAAGGATTCTGGGTAATATTTTGCTCTCAATCTCATCACCACAGTTCCTTTTGTATATGTAGGAAGGTTAAATCCTTGTAATGTCCTGGTTGGAAATCAGCTCTATTTAACTGTTAATTTAATTTGATGACAGTGCATACTACTATTTGAAAGGGGTGGTGGGGAAAGAGAGATTGGGATAAATTGGGATAAATTACATTTTCATACTCCAAAATAAGACCCTATCTACTCTATCATAAATTAGAAAAATATGGTTGAGTTTTCTTGTGGCTGTTTCATAACATTCCTACTGACAAAATATGGCATGCCTCTTGCTCATTGCTTCACTACTGTTTCTCAAGCACGTGTTTGTGTCTGCATCCAGTGACAGCTTTTGTTCCAGCACACCACAGGGACATGTCTTGTAGGTCTTTAGAAGGGGGCAGTGGACTCAGAAATGCTACACAGAGTGGGCTCTGCCAGGGAGTGGGTACCAAACCATAGCAAGCCAGGAGAATGAGGCAGCCAAGTTACTTAAATAGACACAATTAGAAGTTTTACCTAATTCAGAGATAAAGTGCCTTAATTCTGTATTCACTAAGCAAATACAATGTAATTAGCAGCCAAAATTACATCTTTTAAGTCTCTGGCACACTGTCCAAAATGCTTCTCAGTGCTTTTTTCTGCTTGAGGTATGAGCACATATGATTTCCTCACCCTGCCGAGCCTCAGATGGAACCTTTCTGTTTCATAAACCTCACATATGATTTCCTCACCCTGCCGAGCCTCAGATGGAACCTTTCTGTTTCATAAACCTCTGCGGAACAGAGGCAGAGTGAATGTAACAGATACACATACTTTTCTTTCTTGGACTAAATTGTGTAACAGAGCCTCCTGCCTGTTTTTTAGCCCAAATGCAGATAAATTACACCACTTCACATGGACCAGAGGAAAACAAGTTAACCTAACTCATTTAGTGAGCTGTGGAAGGTGTGTAATGTGGAGAGCAGGATACCTGCATACTGGGCTGCATGAGCAGAAAGGTAACAGGTAGGTCAAGGGAAGGGACTTCATCTTGTGAGGCCACATCTGGACTCTTTGTACAAGGGAGATGTTTGCTGGAGCAAATGGAGTGGAGGGCCATCAGGACAGTTAAGGGATGAGAGTGCTTAATGCACAAGAAAAAGATGAGGTTTGTTTCAGCCTGGAGAAGAATAAGAGGGAAGGAAAATCCACTTTTACTACCTGCATGGGGACTAAGGAGAAGGTGCAGCTGGATATTGTGAGAGTTGCACAATGACAATCGCAAGTTGCAGCAAGAGGAATTTTGAGTAGATCTAAGTAAAAAAGGATTCACAGCAGGAGTGATTAACTATTGAAATGGGTTCCCCAGAGAGGCTGTGGAATCTCTGTTCTTGGACATTTTCAGCCTTTGACAGGTCAAGACCCAAAGGATTCAATCAAACTTTGAAGATGAGACCCAGCTTTGAGTAGAAGATTGGACCAGATGACCCACAGAAGTTCTTTCTGACCTAATATTTTCTGTGATTCTGTGACTCTGAGTATCATTTCTTTCCACATTAGAATGAAAACTGCTGTTCTTCCTTATGCTACAACATACCTTTGAAGGGACAAAAGTTACTGAGTTGCAGAAGCTCACCAGCACCAGCACTGGAAGCAGGTTTGTACGAAGAGTAATTTATTTTATTTAATCATTCTCCAAAGCTGTTGATGTGTTTCTACTCTGTGAGACATATCCTACTCTTACTCTACTCCTATAAATGCAAAGAAAGCCAGGATAGCTCTTCAAAGGTGTCAGTAAAATTCAAAACAAACCTCAACCAAATCCTTCTGAAATTCAAGTGTTTTGCAGAGGCAGCTAGACAGTGCCCTAGCAGAACTTCAGCAGGGATTTGGCAGGGAATTTTCAGTAACTACTTGCCAGGTTGGTTTCCTGCCACCTCATTTAACCAAGCCAGCCTGCTTCTTCCAGCACCAGGGAGCCCAGGGCTAAGAAGGGCTTACACCTTTAGGACAGCATGTTGTTAGGACAGACTTGTTCTGTCATTGAGCTTTGTCAGTTTTTGTGGGTTGTTTACATTTAAAAATACTGAACATTTGGCAGAACACTCTTAACTTTTCCTACCATTTCATGGTAGTTCAGTGTGCTCATGACAGGCCATATGATGTGCTGCCTAAAACACTTCAGTTCAATGCCTGTAATAAAATGATGGTACAGAAGCGTTGCTGTCAATCTAGCTTTTCTAGCTTTCATTTTTGTCATCTTGCATTATAAAAGTAATCTGTGAGAGCAATGGAAGAAGGAAAAAAATTGAAGAGGTATGCAAGAAGGAAAGGAAATCTCCTGCGAGCTTTGAGCTGGGAATTGCATCAGATACACAGAAAAATAGGTGTGGGACTTTCAGGATTTGCCTATATTGTCTTACACAGCAAGAGTTTAACCTGATACTGACCTTGCGATTTATGAGCTTAAGGGTATAGTTATGTAACTGGGATCAGTCAAAGCTAAACTGAACTGGAATAGGCAGATGGGGCCACATGGCCTGGAAAAAGCTGGTACCAAATTGGCTTGCTGAAATAAATGCTTCCATTCTGCTATTTAAAAGGAGCACAGGTCATAGTTTGCTGCTGTTTACAATGCAGCAGTGGGCTTTTTTGAGCTTCTGAAGCATGTTGATCAATATCAGACCTGTGTGTCTTTTCCTTGCTCTTGAGAAATTATTTTGGCAAGTTTTCATTTAGCTGGCAGAGGTTTTGTCAAGCAGGTGCAACCTCCAGTATCGAGTATGAAAATGGGCTAGCAGAAGGATCTTGCCCACAGTAAAACAAAGCTTTGATAGCTTGGACTCATAAGTGTTTTCAAGTAAGCACTTTTTCCCTTCATGGACCAGAACATAAGAAGAGGAAAAGGTGATTCCACCTGTGTGGTTCCAATAGAAGAGGATAAGGAAGGGCAGAAGACAACACAGTGTGGTGAATGAGTATCTAAGTGAATATCAGCAAGGCTGGAAAGCATGATTGCCACTGAAGTGCCACCACCGCTGGGCAGAGGAGAGATTTGACTTCTCCTTGGGTATCCCTGCCCTGTCTTGCTCACGGTGTGATGTCCTGGTTTACTGCTGGGAGTTCTGAGCCCAAGGTGGTCAGGTCATGGCGTGGCTCAGCACGTTGTGGCTCTGCTTGCCACGCCACCTGGCCCTCAGCGTGGTTCAGTCAGATGAAAGGCTGGTGTTGGACCCAGCGGTGCATGGTCTGTCCTGGCTGCCACAGTACTTGGTGCTCCCTGAGTAGTTCTCACCATCATCTCTGCAATGAGATTTTCTGAAGCTTTTGACTCACTTTTGAAGATGAACCTTGAGTTCCTAGATTTTTTGGATAGGTTTTGAAATCTTATTCTAGATCTCCTGTATTGTTACTTTTTGTTATTGTAATTTGAGCCTTCTTTCTTTCTTCTTCCTTCCCAGAGAAGGACTGTAATGCTGAGGTCTTCCACACAACTGAATAGCAGTAAAGGGGTCTTAAGCCTTGTTCGTATGTTTCCTTGTGCAGTTTTTCATTTTAGTAGCACTTTCAGCTGTTGCTGTTCCAAATGTTCATGCTTCATTTGTGCTTGTTTTGTGATGATAGATGTGTGCTTTAGCACAACTTGCTAAATTATATTTGCCTCTACTATTGTTGGTTGTTTTCTGTTTGTGACAACGTACCTGCTTTTTTTTTTTAGAAACACATCTGGAGGCTGTATCAGTGCGTTGTTGAAGTCCAAATGTGTGCACTTTAGCTCTTTAAACTGGTAGCATCCACCTGATCAGATGGTAAATGGAAATTCTCATTGCTGCTGAATGTGGGGTCTGGCATAAGTGCCAAAATTAAAAAGAGAATATCTGCTGTTCTTTGGTAACTTATGTTGTGTGATAGCTGGCCTGGAGGGGACTCTAAGGGAGGGAGTGCTGCACTGCTATATTTGTCAGAGCTTCCTCTCTGGAAGTCCTTTTTAAGCAAAGCTCTCAGGTGTTTGAAGGCTTGGTTGTTTGGGAATCTGTCTGGCAAACTGTCTGGAAACTAGATATCATTTTGCTTCCTACCACGGAAATCCTTCCCTTATCCTGACAGGCTGCCGAAGGCTACAGCCCTGCAGAGACAGGGTGCTACTGCAAGAGGAGTGGGTGGAGATAACAGGGCACGATCCTTAGTGCCCGTGCTCCACAAACACACACTTTTCTGCCAAAGCTGCTGAATCCCGATGATGGGTTGGGGAACAGAGAGAACTTTCATCACCTGGCAGGTTGAAGAGCTTTTGAGCCCTGAGAATAGAATCACTGGGAGCAGCAATGAGCTTATCTTCATGGCCATACTGCAGTTGTGGTAGCCATGGTCTCAGGTGGCAGGAACCTTTCCTAGTGGTTTGAGCTCTTGGAGACCCTTCTTTTGGACCAAATCCAGCTACTTGGACTTGGCATTCAGCATGAGATTTAACTACAGAACTTTTTTTAGCTGAAGATAGCAGGCTTAAGATGAATTAACTTGAATTATGGTTGAAAAGAATGAGATTACTGCAGTGAATTATTTATTTCTGGTTTCCTTACAGTTTTTTGGAATACACTCCCTTAGTTGAGATGAAGGCATTTAATAACCATATTGCTCTGCAAGAGGGTGACTGGCCTCTTGTGCTGGATCTGACTCAGACAGATGGAGGTGGAGTGGAAGCCAATGGGAAAGGAAAAATATGGTTGTCAACATCTGGGCCAAATCAAAGCAAAGCTGAAAGGGAGCAATTTGTTAGGATGTTCCCAAGGAGAATGTGAGGATTTCTGTAGAAGGTACATAGCAGGGGGAGCTGCAGAGAGGCTTGCTTCCTGACCCCTCTTGAAAGAAAATCCAAGGCTAGAGGAGGCTGAAAACAGAAAAGCAAAGGGGAGTTTGCATGGCATATTCCATAGAGCCAGTGATAAAGGGCCAGAAGAGCAAAGGAAAGGATTTGCTTCCAAGTTTGAATGCTGGGGGTGTTGGTGCAGCAGAAGCAGCTGCTGAACTGTTGAGAACTCAGAAAAAGCAGCATGTGGGAAGTGTAATGGGACCTCCCATCAGGTCCAAAGGTTATTATTACTTTTTTTTTTTTACTATTTTGGTTATTTATTGTGGTATGCACATATCCTCTGAATAGAGACTTAGCTTTCTCAGGATTTCTCCTGAAAGAAGCTGTGAGAGAAGCAGAGAAAAGAGAATCAAAACAATTCTTATCTAATTTGCTGCGCCTGTGTTTTTTCACATGTGGAATGTGTTATGGAGATTGTTTACCCAAGGTGATTTCTTAATTGATGATGTGTTGGATGGTGTTTTGGATTGATTGACCAATTAGGTCACAGCTGTGTCAGGACTCTTGGGAGCGAGAGTCATGGGTTTTTTAGTTAGTAGTGATAGTTCTTGTTAGTTAGCAATATAGTGTAATACAGTTTTAGTATAATATAGTATAATAAAGTAATTAATTAACCTTCTGATACCATGGAGTTCTGTGCATAATTTTCCCCATCGGGCACAGCATCTTACTATAATTTATAACCCAGCCTTTTCTGGCAGAGATGCCCTACTGGGGAGGGGCATGAAAGATTTTGGAAAGACTGGGATGACTGAACAGAGATTTGTAGATCAGTGAGCATGGTGTGAGATGGAACTCGGTTAATTGTTCCAAGGTTTTGAATATTGATGCACTCAAAGTATCATATATATATTTCAGGATAAGCAATTGAATTGCTAGGGCTTGCCTTAGAAGTGAAGATTATTTTGTGCAGTGGCAAAGCACTCTAATTTATTTGTCAAACCTTAATAAAGCTTGGAATTGAGCCCTGGAGGAGAGAAATTGGGAATTGCATCTCTACATTATCACACCCTCTCTGAGGTGTAGTTGCCCAGGAAAGCCAGGCTGCAGATGTTTGATGGGAGAAGAGTTTAAGAGCACAATAAGGGTAAAGGAAACCAGAGATGCTTTGGGGTGCTTGAAATTGTGAACTGCAGGGGAATTATTTAACCTTTGTGACAAAAGGTTTTGACTGTAAAATATATTTATATTTAATACATATATTGTTTCTTTCTTTCTAAACTTGGAAACAATGTTATATTTTTGCATGGGAAATACTCATTGTGTCTGGATCCTTTTCTGCCATTAATTATTGCCACATGGAAAAATGTTAATTTAACCATTTCACAATAATTTAAGTACATCTGGAGTCCAGGTTGCTAAAAAGCTGTTACTTATAAAACATTGCAATGTACAGTGTCAGGGAAAAGAAAAATAACACAAAATGTACTATTTCTTAATAATGTAAGTCAAGGTTTTATTGTCCATCTCTTGTTTTGTCAGGAAACATTTCCCAGCTCTGAGATGCTGTTTCCTGGAGATGAGACACTGCAAAGCTGGGTGGGTGAAGATTGTGGTGGGTAGAGCCAGGGCTCCTCAGACATGTGTGTGACTGCTCACTGCGGTGAGTCAGTGGGATATTGCTCTGCATGCCAGTACAGCAGCTCCACAGCTCCGTGCACCACCACACCAGGGACCACCGTGCTCACTTCAATGACGTTGGGTGTCTCTACCCAACTCCTTCAGACGCCTCCTGTGGAGGAGTTTCCAGAACTATGAGGCACAGGAGTGGTTGCGAGATCAAATAGCTGGAGGTCATTTGCTTCCAAAGGCAACTGGAGGGCTTTTGCCTTTACTTTAGAGTGAGGAATTCATGAATTGTGCTCAACTGGCGCAACATCAATGTGTAGAAAAGGATCTAACATACTGAATTTGAAAGAAATGAAAAAATATTTTTTCCATGTTTTGTATTAGGATAACTCTGGAAATACTCTGTTTCTGATTTTGCTTTTGTTCTTCCCAGCTTTTTAGGAAATATTTGAATTAAAAGGGTGCTCTTTTGAGACAATGCTCAAGACCATTGAGGGAAAAATTAATTTGCTCAGCTTGGAAAAGGATCAATTACAGATTTTGCTGCAGGGACTAGGAAAGTTTTTGCATCTTCCTTCTCTGGTGCTATGGATTAGGGCTACAGAATATATAGTTTATTTACAGTATGCACAGCTCAGATGCTTGTTAGAGTATCTCCTGACTTCCTCCCAAAGAGTGGGACAGAAGCAGTGGGCAGGTGATTGCTTGGTTCTTAGGAGCTGCCTGAGCATGGCTCACTGAAGCACTGGGGAGGGACAAGGCTTGAAAAATCAGAGCTGCAGGTGAACCTGCGGATTTGGTGGCTAATCCAGGCAAGGCTGTGGGAAGTGTCTGCTGTGAGGGCTGGATCTCTGTGCCACAGAGCCCTACAGAGTAGGGCACTGGGGCTTGGGTGGGGTTTGGCAATTGCTGCTGGGTGTGTTTCCCTGATGGGGGAAGGGGATGCAGCATTTGGTTATTTCTGGAAACCACACAGCCTAGAGAAATGATAATTAGATAACTGGTTAACTGGTTTAAATTGGGATTGTGCCCAAATTAGGGATGAGACAGTAAAAGTGAGTGATAAGAGTATCTGTTGTTTCTGCCCTGACTGTGGGGGGTTGAGGGACAGAAATGGGCATCCAGCAGTGTGCAAATCCATACAGAATCCAGAGAATTTGTGTGGGCATCCCTGCATCACAGGTCGCCTTGCGTTGTAGAGGTGATTTTTACATTACCATAGTATCTTGGCACCCTATTTGTGGGTTAAGACATCACTGTACAAGGTGTATAAACACAAGAGACTTTTATTTCCAGAAATTTTACATAAGAGACAACAGATAGATACAGTTGCACCAAGATTTGTACAGAGACTGTTTGTGATATTTAGTGGACTCAGCAAGCAAATGTTTGGCATTGCTAACTTTTAGAGATTCTTAAACCACGGGAACAATGTTATCATAATAAGCATAATAATAAATAAAATATATTAATAAATATAATAATACATATCATTAATATAATATAATAATATTTAGTGGTAATTTCTTCAGAAATGAGATAAGTTCCCAGTGCAGAAAAGCGGGTGACAGAGACATGACATGGTGGAATGAACATAGGCAGTAGATGAGGATGATGGAGAGGATGGGACTAGTTAGGAAGGAAAATGCTTAATATTTGATGTGATAACAGGCTGAGATACAATGGAATGCTACAAAGAAAAAGGTGGCATTGTCAAAGCGAAGATGCCTTTGCAGAGCATTGTGGATGAATGTAAGCAGAGCAGCATTGTATTGGAAAGGTGAGGGAAGAGAATACCAGAGCAACTGAGAAGAAAGCAATCTGCACAGGATTTCTACCTGGGTTTTGTATTGAAAAGGCTGTGTATTAATAATTTGTATATAAAACCAGCTTCCTTTAGCTCCTAGACAAGAGGATAAGAGGACAAGGTGATAAGAGGAATACTGCATATACTGATCTTTGTTACCTTCCTACCTCCCTTTCAACAGATTTTCCCAATGTCCTGGAGACTGTGTGTAGATGCACAGTGTGGCATGGTGTAAAGGTCTCTAAACTGAGAAGCTGATGCAGTGTATGGCTGTGCCACACGGTCTGTTGAGGTCCCCAAGTAGTGCAGCCACAGTCCCACAGTGGCTAAGCTAAGAAATATAATAAAACCTATTAATCTGGTAAATCACAGTGATAATAAGTTAAAAGTAAATGTATTTAAGGATCAGTCTGCTTTTATTTCTACAGAACTAAGTCTGTTTGGATTAGCACACGATATAGCTTACTTGGGTGGTTTTGGATCATGCTTGTACTATGAAAGGAGTTTGGCACCTTTATGTGTGAGAATACCCAGAGATGAAGCATAAAACCAAGTTCAGCTCCTGCCCATGCAGGGATAGCTCACCACCCCACTTGTCTCCTGTCCCAACCTGGCTGGGTCTCTGACAGCTCCTGCCCTGGGGCAGTTTTATTCCTCTTTCCAGGAGATGTCCTACAATCCTTTTCAGTCCCCCTGGGCAGTGTTGTTGTTACCCCATCAATCTGCTGAGGGTGTGGGATGGTGCTACTTATGAACCAGTTACCCAAGTAATGTGGTAGCTGTTTGCCACCACCACAGGGTACCACTACCATCCCCTGTGGTATGCAACTGAATCCTGGTGTCTGGTTGACACTTGATACAGCCCCATTATGCCCTTTTGGGCTGGCAAATCATCATCATAAGAAAAGGAAGAGATTATATGTGTGATTTTAAGTACACAAATATAAACATTAGGCAGAAACACTTCTATTTTAAAAAAAATCAAGAGCAGCAAAATAAAGTCTTGATGAACAATACTAATACAGAAAGCAACTCCTTTTGTTTGAAAGTTATCCAGTTTATTCCAAGGACATTTTGCAATAGTTTCTTTGCCCATTAAATGTCTTACTGGAGAGCTGGCATCTTGCTGTGAATTATTAACACTTACCTAATGGGTGTTTACATATGTTTGCCTTGAAACTTAGCTCTGTAATTCGGTATGAAAACATTGAGCTTGCAAGCCTGTGCTTTAATGAAGGTGCAGAGGATGTAGAAGAAAGTGGCTGTTGTTTTTTTATGTGTAACAGTTGTGCTGAGCCTCCTCCAGTGTTGCTATTCGTGAACTTTAGGGTTTTTTACCTGTTTGTTATGACCACTTTACTACTGATCTGTTACTCTGTCAGTAGCAGTAATAGTAAGCCTCTTCTCTAAATACCTTCTTCATTATTTCTCTATGAGAGGGTAAACCAGCCTTCAACCATACACAGTAGTCTGGAGTGCTCCATTCCCTGGAGCCCCATTCCTGCCCATACCCCGTGCTGGACCACAGCAGCCTGTGGGGCACAGAGCCAAGCACAGCATTTACCTTTTCAGCACCCCAGCCCTCTGACAAGGAGAGGTGCACACCAAAGCTCCTCACTGTCTTCATTTGGATGGGTTCTCCATTCAGTACCTTTTTGGGGACAGACTGTCAAGCTTCCGCCTTGTAATTACACCTCTGAAGGAAGTTGGTGGGTATTATAGCCAAGGTGGCATGCTACAGTTCCTGATCTCAATCCTGCTGCCCTTCAGAGCTGTCATCCTCCCCTAACCAGGATAAGAAAGAAACTTAATTCAGTAAAAATTGGTTTTGCAGTGGCCACTTTGTAGTACTGGGGGAAAAAAAGGGAGAAAAAATGCAATAAAACCACCACAACCTGAAGACCCTTCTCCATTTAGGAGGCCAAGTATCTTGCTTGGAAATGCAAGTTCAGGAATGTGACTTGAATTACTGGTGACCTTGTCACTTGAGAAGAAGAATTAATTGTTTTCTTTTGTCCTTGAAGGTGGGGATTTCAGTGCCTTGATTAGATCTTTGAATGAGAAGTTGGAGTGGAACAGGCAGCTCCTCTTTCCAATATTTCAACCTTGTTAGGGCGCTGATGGCTTTCACAGAAGTCCTTGCCCTGGTAGTTAGCCATTACCAAGAGGAATCAATCTAATGATTTACCTTTTTCTGGACAAATATCTCCTGAAAGGAGAGCAGTGGCAGATGCAGTGAAGCCTGTTTTGCCAGCTCTAAATCTGTTGTTTTGGAGGCAAATACGTAGAAACCTTCCCTGTGCAGCAGTTGTGACTCGTGGGACAGCTCTGCATGCTCAGGCTCGCCAATAGTAGGGTTGCTCTGCAGCAGTGGTGGCACTGGTGACACAGCTGAACATTCCTGGCTGTCCCTGGGTGTGTGATCCTGGGCTCCAGTTCTGCTCATAGACATAGTAGGAGAGAATTGCTCACATGAAGAATTAATTAGTATTTATGGTGCATTTATCCTGCTAGAATGTGTCCAACTTCAAATAGCCATGCTTTGATTGTTTTGCAAAAAAGGCATTAGTCTGTAGGAAAAATATTTCTAGTCAGAAAATCAGAGATTTTTGTTGCAAATTCTGCTTTTTTTTAAAAAAAAAAAAAAAAAAAAAAGGAAGATTGCTATGGCCAAGAAACACGAGGCTTTATCAAGCATCATGCTGATATTAATTGCCACGTTTTCTTTTTTAGTGGTGGTCTTATTTAAAACATATCTTAACACCTTGTGGAATCAGTTAACTATTAGTTTGCAAATGATACGATGTTTCAACAGATGTGTAAACACCCTGCCCTTCCTAACAGGAAAAGGTCACAAATAACTCAGCTTTAAAGTTAGGGTTGATCGTGTAATGCTCATGAAGGAAATGTGTTCTTTTATACTGGAAAAATAGAGGGTATCCTGGTTCCTATTTTGGGACTGAAGGAATATAACTTTTTGTCAGGGAATCACAACACATGGTCCATTGTTAACATGTGTTTATTTTAATAAAATGAAAAGTCTTATTCAATAAAAAAAGCTGTGGTGTGATGTTTTTAGTCAGGACTCTGTTACAGTCTTCACTTGACAGTGTTTCTTTCTGTCTGTGATGGGGGTTTGTTTTTACAGTTAATTTGCCTACCCATAGTAGGGAGGAATGTATTTATAAGATCTTACCCTGCCTAATCTAACCTGACCACCTGCTTGGAAGCTGTAATACAATGTCAACTGCAGTGGTGAGATAAGGACCTGATTTACTTTTACTTGATGCTGTTTCATATTTACCATATTTCTTTAAAGAACATTTTGAAAATTTTGGTTTGTGGGCATATTTGTTTAGGCTGTCCCATCAATCACTGCTGTGTTTCGCTTCCGTAAGCATGCTGTGGCTGACTCCAGTATGTCCCTGCATGAGTGTCTTGATAATCTTCTATATGAGATGCAATCTGTCTCCTTCCAGACTTCATACATCCACAGGCTTATTTAATTTTGAGACTCCTTTCATAGCACTGTTCTTTTTTCTGTAGATAAGTCAGTACTTCATGGCTTAGTAATCTTCATAGAGACACTCATTGATATTGCAAGAGGAGTAAGCAACATTCATCTAGAAAGTGTGTTGCTCCTATGACTTGCTCCAATGTATGATTATTCAGTTACCTGTTTGTAGCTGGTCAATTAACACATGAATTAATTTATGGGATAGTATTTGTGACAAAATACTTTTCATCATTTTTGTATGGGGTATTACATAGCTTTTCTTAGATGTCTTACCACACTTTGGAGGCAGACAGTTGACATGTCATTCATGTTAGAAGTAGCATTCAACAAGATATGCATCATTTTGTCTCTATATAAGCAATATTATATTCTGTATTTCCTGAATTGAATGACATTACTAATTTTGATGTTTCCATATAAATATAACTTATTTTTACTTATATATGCTGAGACCAGAAACAAATATGCAGCTGAAAAGATAAGATTTGAAAGAACAATATCCATATATCATTACAAATATATTTCTTGTACATGTGTATATTCCTGTATAGATTTGTGCATGAATAATTTGTGTGTGTTCAAATGAAGGACAAAGTGTTTCCCACATTTGGCTCTGGCAGGCTGAATTTTATGTGTGAAAACTGGACAAACATTAAGGTTGATTATTGGCCACACATCTGAGGAAACTCTAGAGCTTAATATTTTCCTCCAGAGTCCTCTTTAGGCTTGTATTTAGTAAATGAGCTTCAGATCTTCCTGTTCAGTGCTAGTCTAGCATAGGAGGAGGAGCTTTGGCTTGTCAAATACTGCCCAGCAAACTGAGAAGTGAGTGTAGCACATCTCCACCTAAGTGCTGCATTAGGACAGGGACATGCTGGGGAGCTGATCCCCATCTGCTGGCGTCAAAGAGCCACCTGAATAGGTTAAATCTTCCTTCCCATGTGTCTAATTCTTTCCTTCATGTAGAAGTGAAGAGACAAGCGTGTGGATTGAGAAGGTCTGGTATGAACCAAGGTCCTGCCCCTGAGTTGGGAGAAGAGCCAGCAGGACTGAAGGGCACAGAGGAACTCCTGAGTCTGTCACTGAAGAAGTACTCCATGTAGCTACTTTAGCTGAAAATTTAGTTTGGCTGTCTCTTCACATTCTTAATGCTTTTCTGTGTATGAGAGAGAAATGTCTATAACTGGTGACTTCTCTTATGCGACTTTCACAAGTGCTTTTTGATTTTGCATGTGACTGGTTTTTTACATGATGTGTCCACTGCTTTTTCCAACAACAATGCTATTATGTTTAGATTTACAGAAAAAACATTTGGAGCATCATGCTAGAGAAATTCTGATGATTATGTACTTACTTAATGCCTGCCTCCCACTTGGGTTTGGAGTCAAAGTTGCACAAGCAATTTTATCATCAAAAGTTTCTGAGTTTGAACAACTTTGTGTTCTTATGAGGTGGCCTCTCATGTGGGATTAAATTTGCCAACTGCCAAAATGCTAAGCCTGGAATAGAAGGATGCCATTTTTCTATTTTCCTTTCTCTAAGTCAGTTTATCCAGATCAGAATTCTGGGAATATTCAAAAAAGAACAGTTACTTTGTTACAGTTCTATATATGTGTGGAAATGTGGAGTTGTTGCAGTTGATTTTTTTTTTGGTGTTTTATTTGGCTTTGTTAATGGTGAGCTGCCAATGAAATGATTAAAATTCCACTCACTTCAGCACAATCTGTATAAACATGGGCCTTCAGAAGGCCAGGGCTCTTTTAGTTTTAATCTGAGATATTTTCAGTCTTCATTGTCTTCATTATCTTCTTTACACTCTGATCTGCTTTATTGGTGTCTGCTCCATTAAGATGATCCAAAATGCTTGATGCTTCCTTGGCTAATGACAGGGTTAGGTGAGGTGTCGTCTTCTATTCCCTGTCCATGGTTTCCCTGAGATCCCCTGTTGTGTGTCAGAGCTCAGGTGAATTGTAGATTGGCTATTTTTGTGAAAATGTATTCACCTTTAGCTCTTTCAGATGGGGTTAATTTATTTAGGGTAATGTAATTGTGGGTTGCAAACAGCCTTCAGGAATAAGGGACAGACTTCCAGGGAAAATGTAGCTAATTTGAAGTGACTTGGGGGTTCTCATCAAAAAGCTTTGGCAAAGCTTTCTTGTGTGTTTTGAGTAGGTAAACATCGAAACTTTGCCTCATCCCATTGCTAAAATAAATGTAACTTGAGACACGAACTGTGGATATCTAGAGAAACAAAACTTCCTTTAATCAAGGAAAAGAGAAGGAAGAGGTCACTGGGACTATCACTAAGCCTGTAAAATTTTTCTGGAAACTACAGACAAATGTGTGAATCACATCTGTAATTTCATTAAGATTACAATAAATTAGAAAATCAAGAATCATTGTCTTTTGTCCTCAGGTACTTTTGGCATTCTCAGAGTTTATTATTTGGTCTTTTATGAAAACTTCACAAGTGCTAAGGATGCCATATACTGTCTATTACCTGAGTTATAACCCTTTGTCTCTTTACTGGGTCTTCAGTTATGTTTTTATTAGTAGATCTTTAAATCATATTTGGGTTTGCAGTTTGATTTTCATCGCTGATTTTAACTGTGTACTTAATTTAATAAGTGAGTGGCTTAAAACTTTTTGGATCATATTTCCGAGTTATTTTTCTTGCAAGATGATTTTTATTGATTGATAGCTGTTTCATGTGTTGAGTGTCAGTGGCAATATAATATCTTCCTTAATTTAGTACTTCTTTTGCTGTTCAGACTGACAAATTGCATACATACTCTTTGTGATAAATGGTGAATAATATATATAACATGTGGTCATGTTTTATTTGTGGTGATGTCTTGGAATTCAGCTCATGTGGCAGAAAATCAGTATTATAGAATTGGTTAAATAATATTGAGTACATATAAGAGAAGAAGTGGAAAATGTGTAAAACGACATTGTTATTGAAATTAAGGGTATTATCAGAAAATCAGTTAACCAGCACTGTATGTGCATTAAAATAATCCATTTAATTTGGATCAGGTGTGTGTATTTTGAACCACTCTGTTGGTTATCTGCACTCATTGAGCTTGATTGGGTTCACATCCTGGAGCAGCGTTGGAGAATGTGGATGCAATTGTTTTTATATGAAATTAGACTGCCAAATGCACCGGTGTGTGCTCAGCCTGTGTCAGGTATTCAGGATCTTTGAAAAAGAAAACTGCTTTGCCTCTGCATCTGAGGGCAGGTTCTTAGATATCTTGGATAGCATCTGTAGGTAGGAATATGGAGGTGTCTGAACGGACTGGTTTTGGTATTCATTTCTTTTTTGGAGCTGTGTCAGCCTCTTCTGCCAAGTATGTATAGATTGGAAGTAAGGACTTTTCCCCTTCCAAATCAGTTCTCCAAGCTTTAAGGAAACCTGTTCTTGAACTGGGCTGAACTAAAGAAAATGCTCTTTATTATCAACAAAATAATTTGTGATTAGAAGTTTGTTTCCCTGTTGAGTATTTACTTCCTTGTGAACTTCACCACTAGTTCTTCAAATTTATATTAAATTCTTTAATACAATAAGAACACTTAAGTTTGTGGTAATGAAATTTTTACATTCTGAAAGTTTATTTTTTTGAGATATTTTCTGAGTGTTGAGGATGTCATACACTGTCTGTAGCTGAGTTATAATGACTTGTGTGCTGTTGTAAAGGGACAGATCTCTACAGAAATAATTATCTATTTTGTCAGTCACTGATATTTCTAGTCTCCAAAACCTATAATTTGTATCTCTTGGATACAAATTATAACTGGCCTTCATTATTTCTGCTCTTTCTCATCTTCATATATTAGCACTATATTTCAGAAAGAGTAAGTATGGATGTTACTTTGCTAATGTCCTTCCACTATAAATAAAGAATACAGAAGATGCAAAGAAATCAGGCATTGTTTGTTTTCTTTATTTTCTTGTTTTCCCTTCTTGTGCCTGTTTTGTTTGCTGTCATTTCAAAGTAGCTCTTCCAGAACGTGGGTAGGAGCACCCTAGGCAGGTGAAGGGAGATGCTTCTTCCCCTCTGCTCTTGTGAGACCCCATATGGAGTGCTGTATCCAGCTCTTGGGCCCCCAAAATAAGGAGACGTGGATCTGTTGGAGTGGGTACATAGAAGGGCCATGAAAAATGATCAAAAGACTGGACTGCCTCTCCTGTGCTAACAGACTGGGAAAAGAAGACTCCGAGGAGATCTTAAAACACCTTCTAGTACCTGCTAGCACAAGGGTGAATGGCTTTAAAGCAAAAGGGGATAGGTTTAGGTTTAGATGTTAGGAAGGAATTTTTTCACTGTGAGACTGATGAGGCACTAGAACAGGTTATCCAGCGAAGCTCTGGATGCCCTATTCCTGGAAGTGTTCAAGGCCAGGTTGAATGGGTCTTTGAGCAACTGGCTCTAGTGAAAGGTGTCCCTGCCTATGGTAGTGGGTAGCATGGTCTTTAAGGTCCCTCCACCCCAAACCAGTCCATGATTCTGTGTTTCCAAGATGTGGTCTTGGAGAAAATGGACTCTTCTGTGCTCATACTCACATCAGCAGTGATGTAAACAGAGAAGTGGCAGGGATGGGTGGGAAGAAAAATCATGCTCTGCTGCCTCCCGGTGACCAGTTGTATCAGCGTGGGCGTCCCATATAGTCAGAGTTGCCTGTGTCCTTCTGAGACGGTTGGCACTGGGCTGTGACAAATAGAGCAAAGGAACAGTGCATCTGTGTGCTGGGAGGCAAGAAGTGTTTCTGTGACTGTGGCCCACTGGTCTGTCCTTAGTGCATTTTCAGAACTGGCCCTGTGGGCTTGTCACAGTAGAGACGGCCACAACACACAGAGTATCGCCAATCTTATCAGAAGGCTTCAAGCACCTGCCCATACAGAGCAACACCATGCCACTTGAGAAGGCTGCATGGGTCTGCCCTTCTTGTTCTTTAGCCCAAACTTTTACACCCTCATTGTTCATGCATTGCATTCTTTCTTCTAGATAATGAATATACTTGGACAATGTGTTAAGCATCACAGCTCTTCTGAGTAGGGAGTACTGTCAACTTAGCTTATTTTCTCATGTAGTTTGACTACAGCAGTTTGACTACAGCAGCAAAATTTCACAGTGTGCGCAGTTTTATGTCCATTCTCTACAAAGTTTTTCTTTGGCATATTATGTGCTGTCATTTGATACTGCAGTTTTATATTCTTCCCTTCCTTTCCTACCCTGCCCCTACTGTGGTTTTCATATCTGTCGAAGTGGCTTTATGGCTATTTGCAGTTATTTACCTTTTTTACAACTCTAGTTCAGTATGGTTTATATTTTCTTTCAGATTGTTACATTAATGGTCTCCTGTAATTTTCTTTAGCAGAGTCCAAGGTCATGAGGCTCAATGCATTGTTTGAATATTCATCCAGCAGGACCTTTGGCTATGCAGTGACTGAACTCAGTTGAGCACTGCTGCTTGCAATGATCAGTCTTTGTTTATTTAACCCAGGCTGTACTTTAAAGAGGTTTTAGTTACGGGCATATTTGGAGTCCTATATAGATCACAGCGTCACCAATGTCCTTGTATTATCTCTGAGAATCTTTATTGTTGAGAGGGAGGCTCTATTCTTTTCACATGGATTATATATATAATTAATGAGTTATTCTAATGGCTTTTGTTTGGGGATATTTTCAAAGAAGTTACAAGGTCAATATTTCAGATAAAAAGTGCGGCTGTATTTTATAGCTGAGGGAGTAAAACGCCCACATTATCAGTTCCAGGAGAATTTAAGTTCATCTAAAAACATCTGAAGTTCTTTTGGTTTCAGGAGGACCTCTCTCCCAAATGTGCTGAGCTAAAAGCTATTTTCCAGATTTTGCCGTTAGACAGGTCCAGAACTTGCCGGCTTACAAACTTTGCCAAACTGCAGACAAGTGATTCTCATAACATACTGGGCAGTTTCCCTGTGGCTATTTCAATCCTTGGGACAGAAAGGAAAATGGCAAAAGTCACATGTGTTTCCACTTAAATTTCTTCTGGATGACAGGAATAGTTATAAAAGCTAGTTCATGAATATTCACAGGGAAGGAGAAATAGAAACACTAAAAAACTGGAGTAGAGGACTGGAGGTACAGGCTTAGGATGCCTTCATCCTAGACCCAACCTCTGAAGAAACCCTAGTGGGGAAGGTGGGATCATGTAGAGGGAGGGAGGTAGATTTTGGGTGTTTCCAGGGAGATTTATTATAGGACTTATTGGAAATACTCATTTTACCTTTCGTACGTATTAAGAGGTTGTTTCTTTAAAAATGATACATAAAAGAAAGAAATCTGCCAGACCTGCAGTGTTCAGCACTTCAGTCTCTTAGGGATTTTCAAAAGATACCTGCTCAGAGCAGGTTTGGTGCTTGTCTGTACATCTGTGGGGTGTCATGTCTGTAGGTGCAAATCCATGACACTTTGTGATGTCAGACAAAGAAACAGGGTTTTGTATCCTGCTTATGATCACATTGCCTCTCCAGCTTCTTGAGATGGAGAAGTCCTCATCCGGCTGCTCACAGGCTGCTCCTACCTGCACAGCAATGCTCCAGGTGAGCAGCACAGCCACTTCTGGGATCCACATTGTGTTAAGTCTCAGTTGTCCAGGCTAGCTTCCAGTACTGCACTCTCTTAGTGCAGCTGTTTCTGCTGAAAAGGTGCTGGAATACTCTTGGGGGTGGCTGTGCCAACAGTCCAGGGCAGGTGTTAATCTCCAGTGAAGGGGAGATGACAGGCAGTGGGGCAGTAACCCTTGCAGTCAGCACAGCTGGCATGGCAGAGTGACATGGCTAAATACCTCATCTTTGGGAAGGCATTCAATACCCACTGTGTTTTTATTTATCATTATACATACCAAATATGTTATCTTTAACTTGTGCAGTGAGAGATTTTTGTGGTGGAGAGAAAACTCATTGATTGCAGCTCAGCTTTGCAATATCCATCCATTCTGCGTCGGATGTAAGAATAATTTTGCAGTAGGAATAGTTGCAATATAACCATAGGCTCCACTGCAGTAACTGAAACATTTTGAATGGTTATGGTAAAAAGTATTAGGAAATGCAGTATTTAGACATCACTATAAGTTAGTGCATGCTGCTGAAGGAGCTCTGCACTAGTCAGACCTTATGCTGTGGAATCGGTCATTCTATCATGGTTGTGCCTAATGCTCAGTGCTGTAGAAGCAGATGAAAAATTCATCATGCAAGTGAGTGTGCCTGTGTGAATACAATTACAGAAGGAGTTCATCCACAGTAACTTCAAAGAGCACTCTCCAGCAGGCAGAAAATCACAGTTTAACGCATGGAGTCTTCTGTCCCAAGACATTTGTCCGTGTTGCCTTACAGGGCAAAGTTTGTCTTCTTCAGCATATGCAGTACAAATGATGCAACCCCACTTTCAAATACTCAGCTGAGAGACACAGCCCTGAGAAACACTCATTATTCCTTGGCTTCATTCTTTCTTTTATTTCTTATTTATTCAAACAGATTACATTCCCATTTGGATAGGATTAGCTGTGGTTTCAAAGTATTGCTGCGGTTTGTCCTGTGAACATGAGTGTAGTATTTAGCTGAGTGAGGTCTGTTTCATGACCTGAAACCTCTTGGATAGAGCACACAAGAGTGTCAGCATTTGTATCTAACTAGATTTCCTGTTGTATAAAGACATGAGGCACATTTGGGAACCTCTTAGGAACTTTCCCATGGGGTAGAACACAG
This sequence comes from Vidua chalybeata, assembly GCF_026979565.1. Lineage (NCBI taxonomy): Eukaryota > Metazoa > Chordata > Aves > Passeriformes > Viduidae > Vidua > Vidua chalybeata. The sequence goes on from NC_071531.1 coordinate 19,075,270, forward strand.
CATTTGGGGGTTTCTTCATAGCTTTTTTAGGAAATGTGGAATTTTTTTCTCCTTTGCTCTTAAGCTTCTGATTAACATTAACAAATGTATTCAGAACAAGATAAAATAGTAGTGCTCAACATTTTATTGTGATGGGGCACACAAGAAGATCCTGCAGAGTGACCTGCCTGTGCGTGCATGTCCCCATATGGCCTAATGAAACCTATATACAGCTGTTTTGTAACAGTCAGCAAGGTGACTTTATCTTCAAGCAATTTAATGTTGCATTTTTAGGATTGAAAATAGCCAGGTAAGTGCAATAGGTGTGATTTATATTTTTTTAGGCTTATGCAGTTTCTCTTCTAAATAATTTTTTCAAAATGCGAAACAGGGCATTTAATCTGCTCTGAATAGCTGTGTTGCTCCTATGAACATGAAATATTTTTCCAAATTTCATTTAACAGTTTTATTTTGGATACAAGTAATTTTGTTAGTGTTGGAAACACATGCACAGTAACATAGCTCTGATGTTGAAGAACTGAAACTCTAATTGACTGTCCCTGTCTCTCTGAAGGCAGAGTGCACTGTAAACAAGAAAACACAAGCCGTAAATGGTGAAAAGCTTACTTTTTGGATTTTAACCTCCTGAGCTAGACCGAAAATTGGTGCTGGGAACTAACCTCAGCATGAACACACACTGTTATTTTAATAGGAAACATACAGGTTTTTATTCTCTGTAATGGAGGTATTCTCAAAGCACAGTGTAACTGTTTTATGCTAAGTATGTGTTCCTTAGCACAAATTAAATTGTTCCTTGGCTCAAATTGAAGTAAGAATTTGCTTATATTAATATTAACAGGGTGCAAACTAAACTAAGCTCAATGGCACTCTCTTCCTTGCTCATTCACGCCTGGGGAAGCACTTCCAGCATCCCAAGGGAAACCTGTGTCCATTTCAGGCCATCCTTCTGCTGAGGGGGACTCACTGTACCTGCACTGCTGTTCTGAGGTGGATGGTGTGTTGGTGCAGGTTGATCCCACTAGGCAGGAGGTGAAGCATAGTCCTCACATTAATTTAAGTGGCTTTAACAAAGGACCTCTGAGAACCCTTACCTTCAGGGAAGATAGGATTACCTGTAAAGGGTCCGTATCTGAGGAAAATGTTTGTAACCTTCTTAAGCATAGGCTCAGGAAGGATGTTTTCTTGCCCCTTTGGTTTTGTGAAGCAGCAGCCCCAGATATAGCACAAGATGACAGGTTATAAACCTGGATTGCAGCTGTACATCTTAAGTCATGTGAACTCAGGTACAATCAGTTCTTTTCCTGACTATGTTTGCTTAAATGAAGTCTAAGACACTGCTTAAAAATTTAAGAGTAAATATCTACAGCCTTAAATGGGAAATGTATGTACCTGGTTACAGTGCTTTGTATTGTACTAATCCAGTATGTTTTTGATGTTCCAAATAAGTCTTTATCTCTTAGTTTTAATTCATGAGCTCTGAAGAAACTTGTGGCTTACATACAATGTTACATACAATGACTGGTACAGAATTTAGCATCAGCAATGTGAAAACTGTGTCTGGTGTCTTCTTTTACCATTTTTGTGCAGTTTGGCTTTTCTGCCCATAGCCAAATATACTTTGCTACCTTCAGGATCTTCCTTGTGATGGAGACTGCTCTTACCAGCTGTATCTCATCAGGTCCTGATGTTGCTGCTCTATAAATGTTAGTCACCTTGCATGGTCCTCTGTACCTAAAGTAAAGCTATCTGTAGTCAGAGAGAGACTCCAGTGAACTTTGTGCCCTTTCCCAGGAGCTGAAGCTACACCAAAGAACCCCCGTTCCCACTAGAAATTGGAACAATCTCAAAACTCTCCATGTTCACAACTGATTCCAGCTCCCATGGTATAGCTTATCTCATCCTGAGTAACACTGAGAACCAGAGCTTACTACTTCTCCAAACTGAGCCTAGAAGAGGAGAATCTGTTATTTGTTTCTGTTTTTATACCCCAATGAAAAGCAATACCTAGTACTTAATAGCAAACCTCTGTTTTCTAACTTCAGTCCACTCTCAGAATCAAGGAACTGGAGACTGGTTCCTCATTTTCATTTTTCCTAGACTTTTCACATCACTTTAAGCCAGTAAATACATTGCCCCTGTGTTGTCTTGGATATAATATATCCTCTTTGTACTCCACAGCTGAAATGAATTCTCACAGAGCAGGAAACTCTTTTCCCAAATGTTTTTGTGGTATATCCTTATTTTCTTGATAAGGATGGACTCTTGAACTTTTTCTAGTTATCTATATGTATACATTTCTTAAGAAAATGGAATTAGTCCAATTCCTTGTTTTATCTCTGTTACTCTTTATCAACATTCAGACACACATGATCAAGGTGTTTGTTTGAAACTGTTTTTACAAGACTCCAGCATTGAAAGAAGGGTGATTCTTTGATTGCTTTCTGAGATGCTAAAAGAGGGATGCTTAAGTGTTTTAGCAGTATAAAGTAAGCCAGTGTATTTTTGTATTTCAAATTGTTATGTAAAGACATTTGAAGCTTCCTGTAGTTATTAGGCTTTTTCAGATGAATCCAGGGATATCATGCAGAGCTGCAAAAAGCATTTTATGATTCAGGCTGGTATCTGGTGATGCAACCTTCAGAAGAACTGCTTGGTGCTTTCCAACAGCACTTTACATTTTAAGCTGTGCTGATCATTTTCCAAATACATTCTGAAGGGCTGGTAGCATTTCAAGAATGTGCAGAGTGGGGGGGTGCAGAATCTAACAGGCAAAGAGAGGTGAGGCTGCTGTGGCTCTGTGTCCCCAGGTGTGGTTGTATCCCCAAGAGGCACGTGTGCACACTATATATGGAGGTGTGTGTATAAAACACAGTTACACAGATCAACACAGACAGAGATACACAGCTGTGACACAAATAGGAGTGCCATCGATGGCCTCCATTGATGGTTGGCTTGTCCTCTCCAGCTGTGTAGGGTGAAAGTCAAATATAGACATCTATATAGCATGTCTCTGTACACAAACATATGCACATACATTTTCTCAGTCTAGCCTGTAGCTGCCTCTGGATCTCTCCCAGTGTCCCCAGCTGCTGGCACCTGGGCATGCAAGCCAGTACAGTTGCTGGTACCCCAAAATGGGAACCTCTCTGCCCAAACTGCTGCATTCACAGCTATGTACAAACATGGCAGAACAGACTTCCCACAGGGATGGCCCCCTCCTGTGATAGCTTGGGGGGTGATGAAAGTCTGTGGTAATCAGCTATTAATCAGCCACCCTAATGAAGGGGCTCTGTGCTCAGAGCTGCTGAGGCTCAGGCTGTGTGTCTCAACTGAGATGTTCCTCCTCTTTCTTTGCAAACTGGTGGGGTAGGTAGGAACCCTGAGGTGTGGTGGTACCTAAAGGTTATGAATTATGCTCATTTCCTTAAGGACTATTGAATATTTGTTACAGCATTGTTTGTCTTTTCTTTTTTTTTTTTTTCCTAGAAAGCTAAGTGTAAATATGATTTCTTTTGATGCTCGAATTCAGGGATTTTCTCCCACTGACTTTACACTGCTGTGAGAGGGGGGCTGCACAGACATAGCTTTTTAGAAACTAAAGCTGAAACCTTGTGCCCCTGTGGCAGACCGCTGGGAGGCTTTCAGGAAGGCTTTGAGCTATTCAGTGGGAAACAAAGAGAGCACTGGTTTGCCCTGGAAGGATGAGTCGGTACCCTGGAAAGAAGGAGTTCTTGGTGTGTGTCATATTACTCTGAGTCAGCTTTATCACTGAGGAGATTTAATGATAAAAGCATGTTTATTCAAAATACAGATTTACAGGAATGGAATGAAGTCATTAAAAAAGTTAAAATCACAAAAACATATTGCTAAGGGTACACAATGCAAATTCTTCTTTTCAGCTTTAGCAGTTTGGGTACTTTGTGAGGCTACTTTGCTCTTGCAGCATGTTCTGCAAAGTACTTCTAATTAAATGATGAGTTATGGGGATCTGGCTTTGGTTTCCAGAGAGAGCTGCTTTGGGTAATGCCCTCTATTGCTGGCTCAGGAGGGAACAAGCTCCTGCCTCTTTCCTGTGTAACTGGCCCTGGTCCCTATGGTGGGTCAAAGTCACTCACACCCACATCTCACCACCCTGGATTGATGAGCATTTCCTCAAAGCAGTGGTTTAAGTAGGCATTAAACTGCTTTCATTGTGTTTTTATATTCAATGAAGCATCTGACTTAAGAGTTTTATTTCATGAGCAACAACAGTAATAGATTTTTTTCTTCACCATATTGATTGTACTTGCTACTCTGCAGAGAAGCTACCCCAGGTCTGTAAACTCATGGAAAGAGGAACAGAGCACCTGGGAACTGTGATCTTTTCCTATCTAAAAGATTAACATCTCCAAGGACCTACCAGAGTCTGGTTTCTTACTGCGTTTGTTTTGTTTTGCTGCACTGGAAGTGGTCTTTGATGGGATGGAAATAATGAAGAGGGAATGCCTAAAGAAGAGGAAGTAAGCTTATTAGAAATTTTGAACTTCAGATCTGGTTTTGGAACTTGAAGTAGTAAACACTTGGTTGAAATTAAAGTACAAGCCCCTAGGCTGAATTTGTGACTGAAACTGAAGGAAAGGATAGAAGATAGGCTGACCTTCAGATATTAAAAAAATATGATTCTTTTTGCATTTAGGGTGAAATTAGAAAGGACTTCTGTCCTAAGTGGAGTGAAATTAGTTGATCCAAGGTGATCTTTTCAGCAGTGGTTGGCTGACCTGCAGGATGGAGCAGCTGAGGACCAGAATCATGGGGATAACATCACCAGGAAGGTGTATTGATTAATGAGATTGTCCTGAGTTGTGAGCCAGTAAACTGCATTTCAAATATCAACATTAGCCTGAAACAGTGAACCAGCCTTGAAATTAGGACAGTTTTAATTACATAATGATGGGAGTGCTTGCAGATAGATATTTGAGATGTCAACCATCTGCTGCACCAGCATTAACTGTAGTCCTCAGTTTTGATGTGCCAAATACCTTCTAGAGCCTAAATGTCTGAGTCTGTGATTATAATACTGAAGGTTGCTTTAGTCATGATAGCTGCTGATGTGCAGTCTTTCTCCATGTAAATAACATCATTCAAGTAGTTTGTTCCAGCTGCTGCCTCTCTAGTTAGGTGTCAGCTGGAAGCAATGCATTGGCACTAGAATCACTGTTAGAGCAAAATTGGTGTCATTGCTTCACTGCTTACTTGGTTGACTTTATCTTGACAATTTTTTCCATTAGCTTTGAGAACTATCTTATATAATTCTCTGCGGAACTGCTGAAAGCTCTGGTGTCCTTGATGGGACAGGTCTGTTCAGTTTTTCTTTCAAAATTCAAGGAGGTTCCCTTGGTCTACTGTGTTGTGAGCATCTGGTAAGGATTTTTTTTTTTTTTTTTACTGTAGAAAACACTGGATTGAAATGAAAAAACAAGAATTTGACCTTATTTTGATACCAAATATTGATTTTCTTTCCCCCCTACTGATAAATGGGCTTTGGCAGTTGGTAATCAATAATTTTGACCTTTTGAATGTTTGTGGGATGCAACACTAGATGCAAAGCAATTGTTTCTAGTTGCTGGAGAGGAATTTGAATGTTCTGCTGGGCTTAGGCTTTATGGATCTTTCAACTCTGGTAAGACTCCAAAAATGTGTAAAAACTATGTTTTGTAAATTAAGATCAGAAACTATTATTAGCTTTTGTTTGTAGTTCAAGGATGATGTCATATTTGGCATAGAGCTAAAGAAAAACTCCCAGCTCGTAGATCTGTTCTTTCTCAACTTGGTGTCTTCGGTGTTTGCTCTTGAGGCTGTCTGTCTCTCCAAAAGAGGAATGGTTTGTGTGATACCAGCTTTCTGAGGGCTGATTTAGTGTTATCACCCTCATGGGAAGAGGGACAGGAGGCTTTGTTTGGAGCTGGTCATGACTGCATGATTTCCAGCCAGCTTATCCTTACATAAAAGTGTCACAGCTTCAACTTGTTATGCTGGTATAAAGTTCTCTAAGGACATTCCAGATAGACAGCCCTGGGCTTTGTGGGAGGGGTGCACAGGATTTGCTCCTGCATTTTTTTGTGTTAATGGCCCTTTTGTAACATCTTTTCCAGTCTTTCTTTTACCCCTCCACAAGGAGGGTGGGGGCTGCTGAATTTTGGAGTAACTAAAATAAGTAGGAGTCACTGTAGTTGTGGAGGAATAATTTGGTCTGTAGTAAGTCTCTTTCCGGTTATTTGAAATTTTCCGTAATATTTATTTGAATAAAGTTTGAATCTACAAAAAGCTTGAAACCCTCCTGTGTATTGTGACTATTTAAATTTAATTCACTTTTGCTACAATCAGGTATAAACAAAGTCTGTTCATTGGAAAGGCAAGAATAAGGAAAGGGGAATACTATTTATCATTCAGTTAAAAAATGATTCTTTCAAACCAGTCACATGATCATTTTGTAAGGACTGTCTTACTAATTTTCTGAAATTATTATTTCTGAGTTCATTGGCCAAGTATGCATATGTGTTTAACAAGAACACTGTAGGATCTGCAGTCAAAGGTAAAATACATATTTATCATATGACTGGTTTTTATGTTTTGATTGCTGGCTGAAACATCCTCTTTACTGTGGTCTATAGAAATGTTTCCTTCTTCAAAATACAGAGTTTCTTTCTCCTATAAGGGTGAAAACTATGTGGTAGCTTGAAGGGCAGAGGAGCCAAAATACAGTATATTAAAATAATGGCAGATTTACAGCCTGGTAACTTGTGAATTAATAGGACCATAAAAGTCAGCCTCACATTACTAGAAAACAAGCACTCTGCTCTTCCTAAAGGAATTGTACAACATTTATAGCTACAGTGTATCCCGAGAGGAGGCATTTTACACCGTTGTTGTATTGTGCAAAATAGAAGAAATACTAAAGAAGTAGACACTGAAGAGATAAACAGAAGGGTAAATATTTCAGAGTTGGAATTTACATTTATAACTCCACATTAAAGCTAGAAATCATGAATGAAACAGCTCAGGCTCACGGGCATGTGGACAGAAAAGGCAGCCCAATGTTACCTTTGTTATGGCAAGGGGGAGGCAGGGCATTGTCAATTAAAAATGGCTGATGCTCTTGTGTATCTCGGCTCCAGCAAGAGCAAGCAGTCATCCCTGCATGTGCTTTGCAGCATTCCCTGTCAGATAAGTGCCGTGTCAAGAACTGGGACCAGCCCTTGGGACTGCAGAGGTTGTGTGTGGCTTTTGTCTTGCTGCTGCCCACTGCAGGCTGGAAATTCTCCTGGCTGGTTCTCACTACAGAGATTAATACAAACCTTCCCCGAACGATGACTTACGGAAAACACTTGACAGCTGAGTTTTGTGGAAGACTTTTGTTGACATTCACTTAAGATAAACATCATCATTCCTTGGTGGTTTTGCAAGTCATGAGCAATGACATGATTTTGGACTATTCTGTTTAAAGCCTTTCAACCATAATGGCAGTGTGTGCATTGTGCAAGCACTGTTGTTTTGCATGGGTTTGTTTAAACTCCTAACAGGTGTCTTAAATGCACTAACACCTCCAGAGTATTTTTGGAAATCATTATTGTATTGCAGTGTGCCGTAAGTAGTCAAAATTAAACAAATGTTCATCTTCCATGTTCCTGTAAAAGTTCTGCCTCAAATATTTCAGCTTAGCCTGGTAAATAGTTCTGATGTGGCCAGTCCCTCTTGTTATACGTTCTACATTTTTTGCATGTGTAGTGAAGCATTTGGCCAACTCTTTCTGTGAAATATAATGTGATATTAAAATATCCAGTTTTCAGGGCTCTACAGAAAGTAACTGCTCATGAAGTACTACCTCACCTTTCTGCTACAGTAGCTCTAGCCTGGATGGTAAGAATCTCATAGTGTTACAAAGAATGGGGTCATAACAAAGCAGCACCAAGACAGTTAACAAATGTCACCACTCCACACACAAAAATGTTTTATAAATAAATAAACCATTTTAAAGGGTACATCAGTTGTTACTCTAAAAAAATTCAACAACTTTTACCATGATAACTTTTTAAAACTAAACTTCAGGAGAGTGAACTCTTTTAGAAATGGCTTTCCAAATACAACAGCTGGATTTTGTGTGTGTGCAAATGGTCTTGGTTTCTACCTAATGTAATACTTCAGTTGAGGAAATTCAGTATGAAAACTGTAATGTAAATATTTTTAATCTTCTGCAATCTCTCTCTCTCTCTATATGTATCTAAAGTTCTGAATGTGCTGTCAGATGCTATAGGCTAATGTTTCCTGAGACTTTGTGAGACAGAGGAGATGGCCAGTCTCTGAGCCTGTTTAGGGCTCTGCTTCATATCCTTCCAGATCAGAATACATTGGGATTTATTTTCTCTCTCTGCTTCAAGTATTTGCAACCTCAACAGCCAGCAAAAAAAGGATAAAGAGTGACATTGCTGAATGACATTTCTGCAGTAATTAATCTAAATTCCTGCAGCAATTAATATATCTACTGAGGATTCATCATATTTTGAGTACTAAATAAACCCAGACATTTACAGTTGATATTAAGATGCCATTTGTCTTACAGCCCAGCATGATTGGTTTTTTGTGGCTCTCCTATCACATATTCAATAAGGGAATCAAGAAAATGGTTCTTGGATTTCTGCTGCTTTGCTGCTTAATTGCTTTTCATAATAGTTGGAAGTGGCTTTCTGTCTGTTACTGACACATATTTAGTCCAAAATAATTGTGAAAATTAATAGCCTACAGAGCACATTACCAGCTTTAAAAGACAACTCCCACACCCCAGGCTGAATGTCTACAGAAGGTATTTTGTAAAGTTCTCTGAACTTCTAACTTCAGCAGTCTTCTCATGGAGCCCCAAATATGCCAAGTTCTTACAGGATGCTTACCATAGTCCATTAAGGTTTTGAACTTTGCCAGCTTCTGAACTGAATATTATGCCAGGAGTGTTTATCTCTTTTTTCTTTTTCCTCTTTTTTTCCTGAGGTTCAGTAGTTTCATTTGGAGTCTAAGACATCTAAGGCTCTTCTATAGTGCTTTGGGCAAATAGTAATGCAGTTCAAGTTCCAGCAGTTTATAGTAAAGAATTGAATTAAAAAATTCTAGAAATGTGATACTTGCAGGTTCATTTTCCTCCTTAATTGTACTTCTTATATGTGTCTGATGGTGGATTTGTTTAAAAGGAGCTCCAAAAATGACAGTAGCATTTCCTTACCTTATTCCTGATGCATCTGTTCCCAGTAGTATCTGTTGACCTTTGTTATCAGCTTAAGTTTGTGCTGCAGAACCAGCTGATTTAAAACAGGGAGTTTAATTTATTGATTGTGAACTGAAGTTTCTGTAGTTTGCCCTCATTTTCACAGTATTCAGTCTTTGTTCTTATTTTCCAAAAACTCTTGAATCGTTATTCTTTACTGCCATTTCAGTACATACAAAGCAGAAGAGGTCCAGGTCCCTACAAGGCTGCCTCCCAGGATATCATTCACAAATCAGGAAGAGGAAAGTTGCATGTAGAGGACTATCCCAGTGCCAGAGATGTCCTCACTGGACTACAAACTCTATAACTACACCAACTAAAAGCACTTTTGACTTCCTCTAAAGAAGGGTGAATTTAACTGAACTTGAGATTTCTTTGGTTAATTGAATACATGATGGAGAAAACCTGCAGTGATTATTTCATGATGGATGCCAGGAAAAATTTTTAGTATTTATGTTAGATGAGAGCAGTTCAGTTGATGAAATACAGTCTCCATGGCCACCCTTTTCTCATCATGTTTGTGAAATCTGAGCACAAATCCAATTGTTACTGATTTGTTCCTCCACATCTTTAGGCATTGGAATTGGAGTGGCAGGAAATTCAGCTGAGACACTGTTATTTTTGTTCATCATACAAGGTTTATATTTTAAAAATAAATAAAGTTATTTTTACAGAAGGGCAATAACGCGTGTGAACATAACAGAAAAATCACAGCGGAGACATCAAATCTTTAAATGTTAAATAAACTGCTTTACAAATTAGAAGAGTCATGCCAGTTCCCATTCTATCTGAGATCTTTCTGCACTGAGAGTTTGGAAGACTGAAATGTGTGTTTTGCAATAGACTGGCAATAGACAACAGTATATATTTCTGCTTTAGTGTTTTTTTCTTTTTTTTCAAATGCAGATGCAGATACGTAAAGAAGATTTCCCTGTGTGCTCTTCAGATTAATTTCTGCTGTATCCAGAATAATGTATTAGACTTCAAGGCAAGAACAGGACATGATGATTCAGGTTGAACTCTGTTGAGACCAACTGTTCCTGTATCTACCCCAGCATCTTGTAGTTGAAATAAATCAGCTTGTGATATTTTTTTCATATGTACAAAATTAAATGCAAATGAACACCTACAATAATATTTGTAGATACACTGGCTCCAGATGTCAGGTAAATAACCTGTTTGAAAATTTGATCCCTTTTTGCCCCTTAGCCTTTTTTTGTCAAATAGAAGGTGTATTATTGTGGACTGGATGACCTAACTAAATGTTTGATTTAACTTATTCATAGTGAAGCTAAGAATGGCATTATAAAAGGAGCCAAAAGCCTGAGAGCCTCTTGGTCCCCAAAATTTTGTCCTTTGGCTGGCATAGAGGCTTAACTTTAAGGCAGAAGAGGTACTCCCTGTCATCTGTTAACTGTTCCTGGAACGGGAACATGGTATGTTAAAAACATGAGTGGTTAAGGGAAAAACATTAGGAAAGCAGGACAAAGTCAGAACAAAATCTCCACAAGAGTGGAGAAAATACTGTGACCAACAGGTTTCTCAGGCTAAGTGTTGACAGGATAGGGCTAGGAACTGTTAAAGAAACTATCTTTGCATTGGTTGTATTGTGTAGAAGGGGAAAGGGCACTGCATGCTTTTTGTAATAGCGTTGGGCTTTATCAGGCAAATGCACGGTCCCTTTGTGGTTTCTTTCTCTGACACAATTAACATGCAAAAGCAGAAATTTGGTTTTATGGGTTAGAAATACATAAATGCTTATATGCACAGTATGCACACCTCTGAGCACACATTTAACTTACATTTCTGATACAGCAAATTAACTAGGCAGAGTAGTGAAGGTAAAAATCTAATAAGGTTGTCTGCTTCAGTATAATGTATTTCATTTCAGTACAAAAATGGTGAAGCTGGACTAGACATCTAAGCCAATACACATGCAAAACTAATGAATACATTTTGTACTGATTGACACAGTTTGTCTTGCTCAAACTCCTTTGGCTCAAGGAATAAATAACTATTGACCTAGTTCTAAATAGATAGAGGATCAGGTAATATCTTAATTCTGATTTATTTGGTTCAAAATTTGAAACGTTATTGCTTGCAGCTGGAAGATAAGTAGTGGTAGGGAACAGTGCCATCATGAAATGCTGCAGACTGAAAAAAATCACCTGCTTTTCCTGGGATGAGTGCCATTGCTGTCTGATGCAAACACTGGGCTGGTCTCTCATCCTCTGAAAGGGATGCAGATGTTTCTAATGGAAGAGGAATTTACCTGTACAGCATAGGGGATGATGCAGCAAGAGGTAACACGTAGCATTTTGCAAGTGACTCGTATCCAAACACTGGACTTTTTTTCTTTTCTTCCTTTTCTCTAAAGGGAAGCCCACAACATGGTAAATATTAGAAGCAGATTGCTTATATACTGGAAGAGATTCTTGGCAGCTGTTTGTTTTGGCTGACTTAATTTTAAAATAAATTCCTAACAAAATAATAGAAAAAATATATGTGGAATATTGTACCTTTGTTTGGCATTTATGCTATAGTGAACAAAGTTGCATTAGAGTTAACATAATCATTTTTACATGGTAGTTGGGCATTTAGTCAAAATTATGTATATTCATGAATAACTAGGTCTATGCCTCAATTATTCAGGCAATATATGTCATTGGTTGTCCTTATTGCCCTTGCTTTGCTCTTTTTTTTTTCTTCTTTTTTTTTTAGTTTGGGTATTAGATTTGAGATCTGGGTCCAACATTTGAATCCAGTTGGATTATTTCAGTTACTCTGCTCAGCCCTTTCTGCACAATTCTTTGATTTCTTGTATTGAAAGTGGGCTGCAGTTAATCTTCCAGGATAGTCTTAGCAAACAGGGAAATTGAGTGAATTGATGTTTTCCCATTTTTCTCTACCTCCTTTTAGATCCCAAGCAAAGGTGAGACAGCAAAATGAAAATAAAAATCCTGGAGTCTGCAGATTAGAGATAGAGATATCAACTCTTGCAGTCCCTGAACACTTGCTTCAGCAAGCTCCTACCAATAGCCAATTTGTTCTGTAGGATATTGCAAGATGCTCTGTTGACATCCAGTTCCTACTCTCCATGCATGCAAGAAGGTTTATGGGCCCTGAGCTGTCACCTTGCCTCCCCTTTGAACTTGCATCCTTGGATGAAATCTGGACTTTCTTGTAGACCTTCTTCCTTGCATATTTGTTTCATTTCATGCTGAGTTGACTGAATTCTTGCTCTGGACTTTGCCTTGATGTGACCACATTTTGTTTTCAGTATATAAAGTTGCAGTAAACCTATTTCCTGTTTTGTTGTAATGCTTTAATGTAGTACATTTTAATGTCTCTGTCCATGTTTTTTTCTTGTGTATATAATATCAAATAGGAATGAAAATTCAGGATGATTTGAAGGAAAGCTTTATCAGCACTAACATGGGAATAGTTCTGTTATTTTTGGGCAAGGGCCAGCAAATGAGTTATTTGGGACATGATAAGTAAAAGGGAAACTATTCTAAGAAACTTCTCTATCATGTATAACCCACATAAATTACTGTATATATGCAGAGGAATACTTTCAAGAATTTTAAATTCTCATTAAAGACTAGAATGAATTCAACATATAAATGTAAGTTTATTAGAACAATCCTATTGATTGAAGAAGATGATGGTTTCTAGAACAGTTTAGATGTGGTGAATTCTTACCAAAGGAAGACAGGTTCCAGGAGATGCTTGTCTAGATGGGATTACTGGCTGATTCCCTTGAGGACCACATCTCTGTCTCCAGTACAGTTTGTCTGTTGTGAGGTCCCTACTTCCAGAGCCCATGGGCCTGAGACAGTTGATGTTCCAGCTAGGATGACTCCAAAGTCAAGGATTTCTGTCCCCTTTCTCACCTGTTTGCTCATTCCCAGCCTTTGTCGGAGCACCCCTGGTGCAGCCCGATTAGGCACACTGTCATTGCATCTCCAGCAGCAGTGTGCTATTTTGCTGAGCAGGCATAAGAGGAATCAAAGAGTGCTTGTATTTTTAGCAGAACAACATTCTAGGCTGGGGTTGATTGATAATGACTTTTATAAGGATCAGGTTTGGTCAAGAAAGAAAACAAATGCACTTGAAGCACGCAGGCAGGACACACAAAGTTTGGTGAGACATGATTTTTGTCATCTCTAGCAGGGCCTCTTCCATGTTGTGCAACTGGGATCACTGGCATACCTTGGCCCTTTGCTCCAGGGACCCCTTGGAGCTGTGATGAAACACACATTGCCTCTGACTTGAGGATCCTCTTTCTCTGAGACTGGATTATTTAGCTTGGTGCAATTGGAGCTTGGGAAACTTCTCTAGTGGTATAGAGGACTTCCTTTCAGTCCTGCAGAGATGCCAGCAGCCAGACTTACTCATGTGATGGCTTTGTTTTGTAAGAGTACAGTTACTCTTCCTGCTTTTCACCACGCTGGCTTGCCCGGTACCTCCAACCATAACTTTTATTCTGCAAAGTGGAAGAAAATAGCATCTTCCTGTGAGATACTCAGTCAAAATAAGTAGTTCATGTGAAGCTCACTGGTGATCAGGAATGTTGAAAGAAAATCTGGTAGAGGGATTAATTGTGCTTTTGGGGATAGGATATATTTGATCATAATTGTGATCTGATCCTTAAAAGAACATAGAAGAAGCTGGGCATGGTTCAGTTTTCTTGTATCTAATTTTTCACTGCTGATAGTGGGTCTAAGCAATTTGCTGGATAAGATCTTAGGTTTGTAACAGCTAATTTTGTAGACACAGTTCCGTAGCTGTCAAAAAAGAAAAAAACAAAGCTAGAAGTTATAGAGAAGGAACAAAGAACAACCACAGACAATTTTTGAAGCAGTTGCCTGATCCATGCCTGCCTCCTGTGCTTTGGTTTGCCTGGGAGTAGTTTCAGGGCCCTCAAACTGAAGTTGCTTTAGGTGAAACTCACCCAGAAGATGAATTTTGGAAGCACATGTAATGTTTTCTATGTGCAAAGGGACATTGAGTGTATCTGTTCCAAAATAATAACCCCAAACCGGTATATAGGGCCAGGCCCTCCTCTCTGCACACCAGCCCCTGTGGTGTTGGAGATGTGGAGGTACTGGAGAGGGCGTGGACAGGAGTGTGCTGTATGGCTGTGCTTGCTGTGCCCCTGTTCTCCTCTCTGGGTGTCTCCAGGGACTGGGGACCTGACACTGGGCCAGGCTACACCTGTGGTCTGTTCTGGTTGGGCGAAGGATTTCAGGACCTTAATTTTAATGGAGACACTAACAGAAATATTACTGAGAGTTACTGAAAAATAGAAATGGCCATATTGTTTTTCTTTTTGAGTCATTTGATAACTAGGAACATTACCAGGAACAATGTATTTGTTGTGTCCCTTTCTCCATGTAAGAGAGAGGAACATGCATCCTGTAGCTATTACAGTCCACATCCCTCGTTTAGGACAAGCTTATCTCTCTCATGAGAATTAGATTTACTGCTGCTGTTAGCAAAGGCCTGGGAATGGGATCCTCTGGCTGAGCTGCACTCCAACTCTGTCCATCCTGGAAGTTTACCCTCTGTAAACTTCTGTAAACCTCTGTTTCATGTCAGAGGATATTCTTTTCCTCCTGGTGATGCTCCAATTTAATTCATTCTGTCCTATGTAACTTGAATATAGTGTCCTAGTTAATTGTCACCATCTGTATGTAAACCACAACAGTTTTTTCTACCACGTCTCAACAGTGACTGAACTCTGTCTGCTTGAAATGTGCCCAGAAGCAGACACCTAACTCAGATCCTTTGAGTTACTCTCTGTCACTCACTACTTCTATTTGCTGATTCCACATGTTACTTGGAATCACAGGACCAAATAATGGTTTGGGTTGAATGTCTCTTAAAGATCCCATGGGCATGGGACCCCTGTCATGGGCAGGGACACCTTCCACTAGAGCAGGTTTCTAAAAGCCTCACCCAGTCTGGCCTTGAACGCTGCCAGGATTGCAGCATCTGCAACAGTGCAACCTCTTCCAGTGTCTCATCACACTCAGCATAAAGAAGTATTCCTCTATGTCCAGTTTCAACTTCCCCTCTTTCTTTTTTTAAAACTGTTACTACATGCTCTCTTAGTCTGTCTTCATGGGAGAGGGGCTCCAGCTTGTGGACCCACTCCAACGACTGACCCCATGTCAGTCTTGTGTTGAGGCCCCAGAGCTAGACACAGTACTCCAGGTGGGATCTCACCAGGGAAAAATAGAGAGGTAGAGCAGAGTAGAGGGGAATCTTAACCTCCTGCACTTTGGTGACTTGTTTTATCCTCTCAGCTTGCTGGGAGTGGAAGGAATATATACAATATGTGTTTCCTGAGCCACAAGCATGCATGAAACTGCCTGGGAGGCACACCTTGGGGATGGTTAATTATAGGGGCATTTCAAGTTGCCTCCAATTTCTTGACACATAACAGCCATTAAGTTTGAGGCAGTTCTTTGGTGCAGTGCTCAAACCGTGTGCCATGAGGCTGAAGGAGGGTGTCAGCAGCAGAAGGTAGGCAGCAGTTTGAGCGGAAGGGGGATAGGTACAGATTCACTGAACATTTGAAAACCCCCGATTGCTCCAGTAATCTAAGAAGTGAACATTTTAAAACAGAGCACTCTGCAGAAATTGTGAAACTTGAGGGAAGGCTCTAGCTCCCTGCTCTCAAGCAGTTTTTCTTTCTCATCCGGGTATCCTAAAGAATTGTCTCAGTGACACTGCCTACATGAGCAGTGAGGTTTTTGCAGATGTCAGTCCTATTCATTCCAAGGTCCTGGTATCCATCTTGTTTTTTTAATATAAAAATGATTAGTAACTAACATGGATATGCCCATATAGCAGGAATGGTGCTGATCAGGTGGTGAGCTGTCAATTCTCCCTCTCTCTCTCCTTTTCTCTAATTTATGTGCAGGCTTTGGCTGCCATCCCTGGAACCAGCTGCTATCGGACTGCGGAAGATCTGATGCCAGCAGCAGCATCTGGATGCCTGGCACAGCTCTTTGAACAGTTATCTTGATTTCTATTGTGGTCAGTGTGCAGCTGGAATTTTTTATCCTGCCTGGGCAATTTTTCTCTTTGGCTCACCTTGAATTATTTGGAATTTATGTGTTTCCATCTCATGGGGGAAACAGGACTCTTTGCAGTTACTTCTCAGTATTTGCGTAGAGGGTTCTTGCGGCTGAAATATAGGGAGAATTCCCTTCTGCCTTTGTGTTTGTATGTGCTTTTTACAGGAGAAACACACTAAAATTTACTCTCACCCTGAAGCTATTGCACACTTACAGAGCACATACTGGGACTATGAGTACAAAAGGAGAAACTTTTGTAGAGATGGCTGCAAATTTTTAAAAATATGTTTTATATCAGAAATTTCTAATTATGCAAGCAGAAACTTTCTATATTGTGGTTTTTTTTTGGTTTTTTTTTTTTTTTTTTATCTAGGCTAGGATTCCTACTGGCAAATACAGATATGAGAGAAAAAAAAAAAAAAACCCTGTGAATTAGTAGTGATGGACCTCTCCCACTCCATCATCTGGGACCTAGGTTCAGGGTCTTGCTCTACCCTATTCAGTGCTGTGACAACCTGGCTGAAAATTTGGGGTGTTTTCCATACCAGCATTTTTTTAGTCTGGCTGAGATATAAGCCCCATAACTCGCTGAGGAGCATGTGTGCCTGAAAGACGGGAGCTTCCCTGAGCCAAGGGGTTAACTGGGGAGATGGAGCAGGATGTGTCTGCCCCCAGAATGTTAAAGAAGTATGTTTTGTGAGGCAAAATTAAGCATCAATGCTCCAATTTCTTTATTAAGGGTCTTGTTTGTGGCCTGGGCCATACCAAACCACTCATTCTTTTCTCATGCTTCCTTATGCTTTTACTGCATGTGGGTCCAAGATGTCTGGGGTGCAGGTTTAATCATCCTAGAAATTTGTCTCCACTGCCCTTTGCTGTGCTGAAACAGATCCTTGCCTGGCAGCAGTTTCCTTGGTCTGCAAGCAAACACACAGCCCACAGCAGGAGAAGCCAGAGGATTGCTACCAAATTAGGAGACCGGGTTGCTAGGTCAGCAGAGATACTGTGGAAAAGTAAAAGACAGCTTTCAGATCCACCAGCTGCTCTGAAGAGGCCTGAAGTAGTTTCTGGATCAACAGCTATTTTTGGGATTGCAGTGGAAGTGAGCAAATGTTATTGGGTCACCTGGGGCTTCCTTTACTTAAAGCTGGGTGATTGTCACTTTTGGCACCTTTGGACAACTTTGTTTTGGAGAAAAAACTTCATTGTGTACAAAATGAGATTCCGAAACTGCACTGGGGGAGTCCTTCCTGGGAAAATACAAAGCAGGGTGTGTTGGCACTTGTGGTGTGGCTGCTGCTGGGCTTACAGCTGTAGCCACAGTGTGAGCTGGGGGCCCAGCAGCCTGTACCCTGCCCAGCTCAGCTGCTCCCCTGCTGTACTGGTGGAACACAGGGAGAAGGGGGTTTGGCCTCCTCAAACTCAAACTCTTGCATCTCTATGGAAGTAACCAAGGAACCAAGGGGAGATTTTTGCAGGTGATTGCTTTGAGTTCCACCACCCTGAGTTGTTGGTGGCAAAAGAAGGGAGGGAGAAGCTGAGTGTAGGCAGCTAGGGATAACTGCTGGTCCCACTGAGAATGGACAGGCTGGGGACTACTTTCATTTGTCCTCACTGGCCCCTGTCACCTGAGGTCCCTCCCAAGCAGCACTGATGCCCCTGCCTCCCTATGGCTAGCCCCCTTCAGGTAATTTTGGGTTGCAGATCAAAACAAGGCAGAAATCTTGTCAGCAGGTGTTCATTGTAGCTCTTCAAAATAATAGGCTTTATTTGGCTTTTGAACCAAAAAGGTTGGGACACCTTCAGTTCATTTTGTGCTAACAGCAAGTCAGCAGCACTACTTGCAGGAATTTCTGTGATCTTCCCTACCTGCGTTAGCTCAGTATTTCCCTCGCTTGGCAGATGTGTTGACTGAAATAATAAGGGAAGATGTGACTGTGGTTACACATGGTGCTTGGCAAGGACTCTTTGTCCTGTATGTTAGCCACAGATTTATCCTTCTGCTATGTGTACCATCAGTTTTTAATTTCCTCCCCTTATTCTGTATTCCAATTTCCCTTCTTTTTTTTCTTCATTATCTTTTCCTTTGCCTAGCCTTGTTTCTGCCTTCAGAGAGAGAAGTGACTGCTGTTTTTTACCTTGGATCTCATCTTAAGCACCAGCGAGAACAGAGGGAGTTCACACGTACCACACACAGACATTTCCAGCACACATACGCACACACCATGCGCTGGGATCCCTGCCCATGAGGACATGTGCACATGCCCAGCTATGTCTGATTGGTTTTGCACCAGTAATTTAACCTAAGCCAACCAGCTTTTATTAAATCCAGGACTGTCAAATAGGGCATAGGCAAGAACCACAAACCATGTGTTTCTTCTGTTCCACCACATGCTGCTCTGCGTGTGTCTTAGAAGTAACATAGATATTCCCCTAGGGAAGTTACAGCAAGGTGAGATGTTTACTAGAAGGCAACCTTGGGATTTATAGTTTGGACTGATCATACTGCAGATAAAAATCTGTGTGTATGTTCTGTGCATTTCAACTATCAGCTATTATTACTACAGACATTTTTTTTTTTCTTTGAGCAGGTGAGGAGTAATTTTTGAGTATTTTGTAATATATTGCTTGCAACTTAAAGGCAGGTTATCTGAAATATGAAGCTGTGTGCTAATTCCAGCTCTGTTCCAGAATATATACATTTAGTTAAAGAAGAGGCTTCAGATTGCTGGGTGTTATCCAGAGTTCAGTCCAATGACACTTTAAACAGAGTCAGAAAAAATAATAACTTCAGTAATTTTTCTTTCTAGCAGTCTGAGAAAATATAGAAGGTTTTCTTTTGTTTTCATGGACAATTTACTTTCTGCCATACTTAACTGGCTCTCCTGGTGATATATATCCAATCTAAAAACCTCCCTTAATTTATAAACTGTTGACATTGGAGAATATCCTTCTCCAAAATCGTGTTGCTATTTTTAGCTCTGTTAGTTTTGGTGTATAGAGGATGACTAAGAACTGAACATTGACAATGATCTTAGGCTGCTCCAGAGAATGGTAATTCCTATCTGAAATGTCCTTTATAAATATGCTGTTTGAGAACTTTGTAACATGTTAATAGTTGTGTTAAAGAGCATTAAGCTCCACTCTGACTTCTTGAAAAGAGAGATTAGTCTGAAACAATTTTCATTATAGGAGAAGTAGAGGACAGTGCTTTGTCTCCCACAGACCTGACTGAGCACACAAGGAGGGTGAATGGCTATGGCAGGCCCTCCCCATCCCTCCCACTTGCTGGTTAAATCTTCATTTCCTCGATTCTCCATATTTCTAAAATTCAAGTTGCTGTTTCTTTTCTGACTGAGCAGTTCTAGTCTCATAAGATTTTTATGAAATAAAGTCTGGACTGGTTATGGAAACCACAGGCAGTATATTGAAGACTTTAGTAACTTTTCTGAAGACAAGATCATTCCTTGGTTAACCATTTATTTTCTTACAAGCTGAGTTGCTGTTGCAAGATTTGTTTTCCTCATACTGAATGCAGGGCTTGTCACAAATCCATCTAACTTTTTGGCCCTAGTTATCATATCAGAAATGCTGTGGCCATGTGGAGCAAAGCAGTCATCCAATGTTGACTTCTTCTGCTCTTTCAATATTTAGGAGTTAACCTTATACCAGCAAGATTTCTCTGTGTCAGATGTTGTTTTGGCCTTCTGCAGCCTGCATAACTGTATAGTGATTTGGCTTATTCAACAAAATGTAATTGTGTGTCTGTTCCTGGCCTGGATCAAATTTCTATTGCTGTCTTATCCAGCAGTGTGCAGGATGAATATAATGGATCATGGAACCACCCACGATCAAAGGTTCTTCCTAGGTGTATTTTCATAGTCTTTGCTATGACTGGACTAGGAATAAAAGAGTCCATAGTGAAATGTAGATCATTGTTACCAAATTTCAGAGTTTTATCTGTTAAAATTAATGTTATTCACATTGCTCTTGGTACTTAGCATGCAGGGTCAGGCAGGTAAATCTTCACTTTTAAGACTCCAGTGATAAGCCTCTCTCTTTTTGCATCTACTTGGCCAGGAAAGAGTTGACATTTTGTGCCGTGTGAGCTGCCTGTGTGCTGCACCTCTGTGTGTGGGACAGGTGTTTTCAGCCACCACAAACAGAAACTAAGAAAAAATAGTGGTGATCTTAGTGTATCATCTCACTTTATTGCAAGTGACAAATGGAAAAATAATATTGTTTCCATAATATTTCAGGCATACTTCCTGACCGCTGTGTTACTACTCAATCCTGAATAGTTAGGAATTTCAGAGGGGAAATACAATAAAATGAAAACATTAAGAATTTTTGAATTATCTTGCTGTATCAATTTAGCCCAAAGTAGAGTACCGAGTAATGTTATATTTTAAACCATAAAAGTTTTGGTTTCAGTGGTGCTGTGAAATTGAGCTGCCAGTCTACCTCAGTTTATTTTCTCATAATTTTGTCACTGCTTCTACAGAAGTAGCACAAAATATTATTGTTCCCTGCTGTGATTAAGATTCATCATCTTGGGAAGATTTCATTTTTCCTTCCATTTCCGTGGTAAAGCAGTGACTGATCAAAATCATATCCTTGAATACTAGCTAAAAAAATTTAAATTGACAAAAACCATCAGTCTAAAAGAGAAACCAGCTTTGCCATAACATCTGTTTCTTTCAAGGAAGCAATAGTTTCATTTGGGATGGAAAAAATGTATTCATGGATATGAAAATGTTCTTTTGTGGTATTTTGATGCATTTTCTACATTCCAACAATGCATTTTATGTTACTACAGACAGTTTAGTGCTATAAAAGAGCTGCTTTTGCTAACTGGTAGATGATTAACCTTCATAATGCAATTCATATCCCCAAGCATTTTTCACTGTAGCACATTTCCCCAGTAATCCTGTTTTTGTTACTTGAGCACCTGTATCATCCAAAATGGATGATTGCTTTAAGCTCTGTAAAAGGAAGTTGTAAAATAACATTTGTCCAGGCTGGGACAAGCTCTGACAAATGCTTTTGAAGACCTTTGGTGAATTGTTACTGAATTGTTATAATCACAAACCAATCTTCTCAAGAGGAGATGTGACAAGGAAAATAGCCAGGCACTGATTTTGAGAGGAGAAAACTCTTATTGGCTGGACCATCATGGCAAAGGCCATGAGAGCAGCAGTGAATAAAGCAGGGTTTGGTGAACCTGTGCTTCACAATGCTGCCTGACCTCATTGCCCTGGGCCTGAGCATGTGTGGATGCCCATGGATGAGATAAAGTATGGACAGAACAGGCCAGGGGAGGAGACAGAGGTCCGGCACAACTACTCTGTGAGCTTGGGGAGCTGGCTGGGACCTGGGACCACAGTGGGACAGAGGAGCCGTGCTGGAACGTTAAGCTGGCACACATTAAGACTAACACCTTCATGTGAAGTGTGTAACCTTTCCAGAAAATTGTGTATTACCAGTGGAAGGCTGGAGTACATATGTTCGCTTAAAAGACCTAGTTGTGCTCAATTTTTAATGCATTGATCTTTTCTCTTCTTTTTGCTGTTTCTATTTATCTATTAATATCTTCTTGGGTGGTAAAACCAGGCAAAATAACTCTCAAGAAGTGCAATTACTGATAATGCGTCAGCTAGAGAAGGATTTCTGCTGTTCTTGTTGGAATGATCTTAACAGAAAGACAGCAGACTCTGGACATAGGCAGATCAACAAAAAAAGGGTAATTTATTACACTTGGCTGTGTTTGTTGTTGTAGTGAGTGGGTGTGAGAGAAATATTTTCATGATTAGCCTCAGATTCAGAGCATGGCATTGGATCAGATTGTTAGTAATAATGTCTATCTGGTCTCAAGTTACTATGCTTACAACATGGGTTGCCTACAATTAATTACTTGTTCCAGGGCATAAAACTTCATTGTTTCCAATTCCATTTTGTTGCAAGTCCTCACTTCATTACCATCAGGTCACTTGTGGCAGAACTCCAGCATGGAGCTGGGACTGTGAGTCTGTGGGGTTTGTGTTTTGGGTTCATGGAGAGGGACAGCCTCTCCCTAAAGAGAAGTCCTTGTGGCTGCCAACAGGGAGGTCAGGGCTGTGATGGGAGCAAGAGGGCTACAAGGAAGGGAGGAAGGAGATGTGAGTCTGTGCTGCTCTGCTGCCAGGTCCCAGATGGGTGGCACCCCAGGTGACACTTGCCAGCTACCTGTTTTCAGCACCATCCCTGCCCCATGGAGTCTCTGGGTCTCCTCTCTGGATGACCTCCCCCATATTTAAGTCTCCTGGATAATGAAAGTTAGCTCAAAAGCATTAAGTTGCAGGAAGTGGTGTCATATTGTAGCTCTGTTTTACCTTTCTATAATGTCATGGCATTCACCAAGAATCCCATCCATTTTCAGGTGAAAGAGATGTCATCTCTTGTCAGCAAAGGGGGAACATCCTCTTTGTGGAAAAGAAAGAGATGAGCTCTAGTAGAGTTTCTTGCTCTTCTTTTTCTCTTTTTTTAACAGAGATTAGTGAAACAAAAATACATTTGTAAGAAGGTAACTCTGGGATTTTGTAGCATACTTCAGTAAAGCTCAGAAGGATGGTGACGATATGCAGCAAACATATATCATCCACTGTTGAAAAGACTGAAGAAAAAATCTTGGAGTTTTTGGAATGATAGAAACTTAATGCCCTGACTCTGTCAGGCAAAGATATGTGGAGAAAGCCTATTTAAGAGATTATGGGAATTCATCAGGCACAAACAGCTGTGAAGGCAGCCTTAAATTTTGAGACTGATGGGATTTTTGCAATACAGAACATTTTAATTACTTAATTTAGGTGCTGGTGCATTTCTTGTCAGCATGCTGACTTTTGGCACTGGTGTCACAGTATTTGAAAACACTGCATCATATATGGAAGCAGCAATTGCCCATGCATGCCCTTGCACTATAAAATGCCTTGGGTAGACTCAAACATTTCAGTTGTTTATCACATACAACCACGGTATGACAGGCTGGCTAAATACAGTAAAACAGGAGAAGAAGAATGTGGGACCACAGCCTTCATTTTTCTGAATTGCATAACTCCTTCATAAAGCTAATCTCTTTAAGGACAGAGGATCAAATTCTCATCTCTCAATGTAGCTGAAGTTACCCTAGCAAATCTGGAATTACTCAGGAGACTCTCGATCCTTCAAGCCCTTGATCTTTGCATATGAGCCACCTGCTGTGATGGAAGCTGTTGGGCTGCAACAGCCAGAGGACCAAGAAACCTTCAAAGTAACAGAAACAATTGAGTTCAAAATGAATCAACTTACCTGTCTTGTTATTCTGCTTTTTTTACTAATTTTTTATCCTATTTATCCTTTCTCCCATTTAGCTGGGTTTACGTTATAAATTTATATATTGCAACATATATGTGGCCCAGCAGTGAGCCTCCTTAAACATTTATGTCAGCCTAAACTGAGTAAGTATTGCTGACTGCATCTGTATTTACTAAACCACAAAGCAAAATATTCAATGAGGAAATAATATACAATGATAAGCAGCAGTAGCAACAAAAAGAAGATAAAAACAGGTAAGGGAAGCTGCAAACATCAAAGACAATCCCTCTGCCAGAGGAGTCGTAGGACCTGCTCCATCCTTGCCCTCTTTCCACACTGAGGACCAATGCTTGTCTTGGCTAGCAGGAAGCAAAGGTACATTCATGAAGCAAAACCCAGCACCTCCAGTAGCAATCTGTCTTGCAGACTCTGCAGGAGCTTCTGATTGTGCTTGTGGTCATCATTTCATGCACAAAACCCTTTTGGGAATAAAGCTCGTGTGGTGCAGAGCAGGAGGGAGCCCTTTGCTCTGGGACAGGTGCTCTGAGGTGCACTTCAGTACATGGGATGTGGAGCTGCAGGCATGGCTTTTGAAAGTGCCAGTTAGAAACATGCCCATGGCCATGCTTCATCATGGCTTGAAATGCCTTCTGGGATGCTTGATAGCCTGCCTTGGGGTGAGTTTGTAAATTAGCCTCCTCCTACTCTGTCCATCCTATGACCTTATTATAAGCTTTTTAAAGAATTCATTTTACCAGAGTGGTATTGAAATGCTTCAGCCTCTTTTAGCAAAGTCCTTCAAAGCCCATGATTTTCTTTCAAAGGAAAGAAGCAAGTAGTGTTTTTCTAAATTTTGCCTTAGCTAATCACATATTTTACAAGCAGGTCACCATCTGCACTGTAATGATTTTCTTCCAGGAACATTCCTTTTGTTGTGTTCAAATGAATTTTTATAATGGAATTGTTTTTCGCTTAGCTTTCAGTAATGCACTAAAAGCAAGAAACTCTACTAGAAAAACTTCTACCTCCATGTCAGTTATTGTGTAAGTCTTAATACAGTATTCCTATAAACAGCTTAGTAGCTAAAGAATATTTTCAATGGAGAAATATTTTACTATTGTAACTTTTATAAACAGCAAGTTTTGACTGGTGTTTTGCTTGCCCCACAAAATAAAAGCACCAAGTACTGATTTTTGAGGGTTTATATCTGTGTGTGCCAATGATGAAAATATATTTAAGGTCATGGAAGCCATTTTTTTCTGGATATTTTATAACATCCCACACAAATTGTGAACTAGGTTTTCTGATGCCAGATTTTTTTTCTTCATTTGGTTATTCCAGTGTTACTCTTGCTCTTCCAGTACTACAAAATAAGAAATGCAAACTTTTGCTGCCAATCTTGATAAAAGATCCTCGCTTCTGAAATATGAAATAAAATATTCTTAGCTTCCAGTTGCAGAGATCTCCATTACAGCTGCTTGCCTTGTACCTTGCCCTTGATTCAGCACAGCAACTTCCATGTGATTATTAATTAGATAGTAAGACATGACAAAAAAAATGTCCCTGAAGCAGAGCTTATAGTAAACAACACACTTTTCCATTTCTTATCTACATAATAACAGTGCCTTGAGAGAACACCAGTACTTTGCAGGCAGCACTTCAGCTTCTATCTGCTTTGCAAGTACAACTAGAGTGAGTTTCAGTGCTGGGTCAGCCGCCTGCTCCTTGTGGGTTATGGCTGTGGCAAAGTCTTCTCAGCCACCTTTGCCTCCCCATGGAGCTGTCCTTGCTCTTCACTCTTGGGGTGGCCCCACAGGTCTCTGGGATGAATGATGACTACAGTGGGTTTTTTTTATAAAGCAAGTAGATCAGTTGCTAAGGACAGGAACATAGAATCATAAAATGATTTGGGTTGGAAGGGACCTTGGAAGATCTTGTCCACCCTGCTGCCATGGGCAGGGACACCAGGATGCACTGCTCAAGTCAAGGTGGAAGCAAATGTCTGGGGACTAATGTCTGCTTAAGCACATAAATAAAGTGTAAATTTTTACATCAGCCAGACCTGTGGAGGCATTGGAAGGCCCTGGTAGTGTTGCTGGGATGTCTTTTCACCCTTTGGTTTGTGGTACATTGTTCCTGTTCCCCATTTGCAGCTTTGCAGCCTGTGCTTTGGTTGTGCTGGAAAATCCCACACATTGAAATTTGTCTACTGCTTCCTCAAACTCTCATCTAGCCACTTCCTCTACTCCTCAAAAAACTGGTATATGAAGTGGGTTTTTTCCCCAAATGTCATTTTTAGCTTCTTACCCACTTACTAGTCACTGAAATAGTGGGAAATACAATCATTGTCACCACCACTCTTGCTAATGTCTTTGTTTCTTTTTAAGGAATAGTGTTTTATCAGATCTGGATGTGGTGCCAGAGATCTCTTACCTAAGGAGAAGGAAAGAAATCACACCACAAGGCAATCAGATCCCCATGTGAACAACATCTCATTCTAGTACTGTCTGAGGCCATGTAAACCATTTATAACCTGAGGAGGTTTAAATCCATAGTTCCTCCTTTGGTGTCCTTCCTATACATTCCTGCAGCAATGCTTGATATTTTAGTTTCCAATTTGCACTTGAATTTTACTTTTTTATCGGTAATAGTACTTGTTTCAGAGGAAATGAAAATGTGGTGCTTATGTTTCTATTTGTAATTTACTTATAATGAGTAAATTATCTTAACTATTACTTTAACATAATCTTAATTCTAGTTTGACATAGCATTTGGATAGAAAATTTGCTGTGTCATTTTCCAGAAATTGTTTAGGTGTAGGCATTTAAAAAATATGGAGAGCTTTTATTGTGTGATGGAAAAATAAAAGGAAAGCACAAGTTTTAATCTGCCTGAGTCACTCTGTCTTGCCTATCATATATAGAATATATGATGTCATGTAAAAGGAATATCATTTTAATTGAAAAGGAAAAAATCAAATCTGAACCTCTATGAAGCAACTCTCTTTCTTCCAAGCTTCCTGTCTAGACTTGTAGTTGGAAAAAACTCTCCAGGAACTGGCTCTTCCGTTGCAGTCTCTGGCTCTGTGCTCCCTTGGGCTGGGTGATAGGCAGCTCCACTCTGTCCATTCAGCAGCATCTCCTGCATCCGTGTGAAGAGTCCCAAGAAAACAGCACCATTTTTAATCAGATGGCCACAGGATCCCTGGGGAAAGAGAGAGATGGTTTCCTATCTCTGGAGATGTCACTATAGTGTTTACATGGCTGAAGAAGAACAGCGGGAGACAGCACTTGGGCCTACCAAGGACTTTGCAATGGTATGTGGGTGTCTGATAGTCCCTAGGTGAAGATCCCCAAAGAGCCTCTCAATATCTTGTTTGATGATTGGGTTTTTTCATCTTATTTGTATTTTTTTGGTTTGGTTTTTTTTTTTTTTTTTTTTTTTTTTTTTTTTTTTTTTTTTTTTTTTTGCTATTTTTGCTTAAAATATCCAGGGTAAAATGTAAAATCCTGGCATCCTACTGCAGTTGGTGGGAGCTTTGCCAGTGGGTTTAAAGGAATTCTGTAAACGTTAAAATGTTTTCTTCTGAAATGTTGCAGTTTATGTTTGTTTGTAAGAAGAGCTTCTGGCAGAGCAGAAGCTTGGGCTTTGTTTGGAAGCTTGGGCTTTGGGGCTGCCCATGGACCATCAGGGCAGCCTGAGGGGCTTTGCAGCCAGCCTGATTCCTGAGCTGCTCAGTCCAGGTGGGCTGGACTGGCTTCTGCACTAGCCAGGGGCCAGATCTGGCAAGAGTTGCCTCGTGCTGCTGCTAAAGAGAGCTGGATGGACTCTGCAGCTTGGTGAGAAGTATGGGAGCAAACTCAGAGAAGCACTGGCTTATGAATGTAAGGGCTGGGAAAGCCAAACAGGCTGGTGTAACTCCTTGTGACACTTCCAGGTTTTTGGAATCCCCTCTTATCCAGTAATTGCTGCTTAAACATTGAGAGTCAGAGTAGCATACTGGCTGCACCCATAAAAAACACAGGCCCTTGCCTTGAGGAGTACTCCTCCGTTCATTTTACATGTGAATTTGCTTTGTGCGTGTGCTTTGGGAAATAGCAGAAGGTACTGCTGTAATTCCCTGCATGGCAGAGACCCTTCCTGTGACCTTGTCTAACCCCCATGGATCATTACTTGTTTGAGCTCTAGGCTGGTCTTCAGCTCCAGACCTAATTAGGAAATCCTGTTCCTTTCCCAGCTCCTGATGGAGGCTGCTCTCAAGGAGGTGTGGATGCTCCTTCAGCTCTTCCCTGGGCAGCCTGAAGAGCACTGTTATCCCAAGGAAGGTACATTTGGCTTTGCAGGCAATGCTAGTGCTTAAGGAAGCAGTTAATAAGAGTATGAAAGCATTCCATGCCTGAATTTATCATCAAGGTCAACTAGAGAAGATAATTCTTCCAGATGTCTTCTGAATGCAAATTTATTATTTTTCATAATAATGCTATTATATTGTGATCAGAGAAAGTCAAAACAAAGCTACAGTCCTTGTTAAATAGGAATTTAGAGCAGACTTCTAACAGAGAGAAATAAATTGCATACACTCTGCAGCCTTTGCGTGTGGCTCGCATCATTGCTGTTTCTTGCACAAGTCTTGCACACGCTTGCTTAGTTTTTTACTACAGTGTTTATTTCCCCCCCAAAATTCCCTTTGGCTCTTTTCACATCAGGCTTTGCTTCTAACTGAAGCAAATAGATGAGTAATAGATGAGTCCTTATAACCCAATTCCTCTTGTGATTGTCTTTGCTATGGAGGAGTATTTCTGGGAACTTGGAGAGTGTTTGCTTCCAGCATGCTGCAGGATACAGGGAAAGCAAAGTGTTTAATCCATCCTAAAATGGTAGAAGTGTATTGGAAAAAACATAGGTTTAGCACACAGCATCCCATTTCACACAAAGTTTCCTTTTTTTACTCTTCTGAGAAGGAAGTCAGTGGGGTTAACCCCTGGTGTTTCCAGCACCTAGCCATATCAGGGGACAGGACTACAGCCAGGAGAGAGGCAGAGGGAGATAACCTGCCTCAGATAAGGCCAGGAGACCCATGCAGTTCAATTTTTAAAAATATGTATGTCAGAGAGAAGGGTAATAGGAAGGAAACTAAAAGGACTTTTCTCCTAAAAAGGGTGAAATTGTAAACTGTTCCCCTTTTGAAAGTTGAAGGATATCGAGGTTGTGACCTGATACATGATCTCAGAGAGGACTCTGCTCCAGATGTTGTTTTTTCCTTCTTGAATGCTTATTATGAAGAGGAAATGTAAATTTCTTCACTAAGAACTCACGTGATGATTCTGGGCCTTCCAAAGAAATTGATGTAGTTATTACATTGCACCCTGTCTGGAGGTGTAGTAAGTGCTGTGCAGAAGGGATAAGAGCTCTCATAGCTGCAGAAAGGCTGTACATTTTGATCCAGACTGAAGTGGGATGAAGTTTAGCAATTATTTACAGTGTTCACTTCCTGAGTGAGGGGGGTTTGGAGCAGTGCCCTGGTTTTGCTGGATGCAGGAAGCCTTGTCTGCCTATGTGGTGGACACTGTGTTTTCTGCCCATCCTTCAGTAGTGGTCCCTGCCCAAGGAGCAAGGGCATGTTCCCTGCCATTAATGGTGCAGTGGGAAACCTTGGCAGAGTGCCTATGGCTGCACCATGCTGGTGAGGTTTTGTACGGGGAATGTGAGGGGCAATGGGATTCACACCAGCAGACTTCTGGATGAGGATATTGAGCTGGTGGTGGGTTGTTGCACTGGAGCATGATGCCTGGAGATCCTGGGGAAATTGGTGCCCTATGTTGCCAGCACAGATTTGCTGGTGAGAGTTGTGTGGTGCTGTGGGTGTTTTGCAGCAGAGCTGGATGTGGTCACCACTGTGGTGGCTCCCAGAGGAACAGGCTGCACGGAGCTATTGATATATGGTCTGTGCTGCCCATCTCTGGTGCTTCCTCCTCCAGTCCATGGTATGTAAAAATCATCTGCAGCTGCTGAATGGTGCCCTGGTTGGCCTCAGCTCTAACTTCCTGCTTTTCAGACATGTAATGATGTTTTTCAAATGGCGACAGTCTGTTTTGCTGTTTCCTCCCTTGTGCTCCAGCTGCTCTCATTGCCTTTGATAAAGGTGTGGGTTCCAGGCCACTCAACAGAGTTTGTAATTTCCCTTCTCCTGTGACTTTCCTTTCATTCCAAGCATTTTATCTTATAGGACACTGAAGTAGCATTATTACTAATTGAACGTTTTCCAAGCTCTCATTTAACACACCATCCAACAGACAAGTAAAGAATATGCAATGAGGCCTCAATCAGGCCATCACGAAGGGCTGGATAAATGGATATTAGCTCAGTACAGTCAAACAGAGTCACTTCAGGAACTCATGAAAATGGAAAATGCTACCTCTCTTCATAGATATACATTTCCAGATGATATTTCAAAAAGAGGATTCCTTTTTTTTTAATGTGAGGACCAGGAGACTCCTGAGCTGAAATCTGCTCAAAAATCTGTAAAAGTACTTGTCCATACATGTTGTGAACTGGTCTCTGCTTTCAGCCTTCCATTCTGTTTATATTTTGTAATTATTTGTGGTCCATCTGTTACTGCTCTGTATATATAAGAAACTAATGAAAGTTAATGGGCTTTCTCATCAGAAACCCTTCAGAATGTGTTTTGTTATTCTTGCATGTGCCATCTGTTTTTAACAAGAAGGGCTTGGATTAATCAACTATAACAACTGGTTTAGCGGTATTATATATTCTAAATAGATCAGTTTCATAAGTATGATTATATTTGGCATGAAGAACTGGTAGATCTTATTCCTGTATTTGTAGCTTTTTCTTTTCTTCAAAGGGAATTAATTCTTTTTTACTCTGAAAAATGTCACTGTCACTGAAGAAATGTACAAAATAGGTAAATTGTGCTTCATCAGGCATCCTAAAATCCTCTGACTCCCTATCAAGGCCATTCCTGAAAGACTTTCTAAAGCAGACATCATTTAAGTCCTTTGTCCTATAATGAATATACAATTTATCAATAATTGTTTCCATATATTTAGAGATTATAGTCAGAAATCGCTCTTTTCTAGGATTTCATGTTTTAGTATTGCCCTCCTTAGCTTTCAAAGATGATGTTAATTTATTTACACTCTTCCTAAACTCAGCTTGAGGCAGATGAGACCCATGTGTGAGCTAATAATTCCAGATACAGGGCATGGATGAGATTTGAACATTTGTTTATCTTTTTCATTCTTCTACTGGCCTATATTGAGTGGTTTTTCTAACTTATTGTATCAAATAAAATAAACAGTCCATTAAGAAGTAGTAAATTTGTTAAGAGAGAGTTTGGTTGAACATGGAATAAAAATGATGTACACCTTCAGTGAATAATTTCAGCTGGAAAAACAAGGAGACACATTACTGAAAAATCAAAGCATTTGTCATCTTAGAAACTAAAAGTTTCCTTTGTTGTATTGTGAAATAGCACTCGACACTGAATATAAACACAATTTATTTAAAAGAAAGTAAAAAGTAGCCCCTAGTTTCCTAGAAGAAAGAATAGGAAAGACTGAGTTGATGAACTTCTTGATTTAATTTATAGTGATATTGATTATGGACAGTTGTTTCAGGAAGAAAACAGAAATGGCTTCTGTACAAGAAAATTGTATTTTCTGCAATTCTTCAGTTTCTACATTGATTCAGAAAAATCAGTTTATGACATGAATATAGCAATACATGTAGTGTCTCAGTGCCATAAAGTGTCAGAATCATATTGGTCTTCTCATTTTAAGCATATGTGTGTAATAAACAATAACTATATAAACAAAACCTGCTAATGTGTAGAAGCATAGAATGGTTTGAGTTGGAAGGGATCTTAAGGATCATCGACTTCCAACTCCTTGCCATGGGCAGGAACACTTCCCCTAGCCCAGGTGGTATCCAGCCTGGCCTTGAACATTCCAGGTTTGGAGCACCTACGACCTCTCTGGGCACCCTGTTCCAGTGGCTCACCACCCTCACTCACAGTAAATAATTTCTTCCTTATATCTAGTCTAAATCTACCCTCTTTCAGTTTAAAAGCATTACCCTTTCTCCTATCACAACAGGCCCTACAAAAAAACGTCAGTATTCTTTCTTGCTGTAAGGTCTCCCTGGAATATTCTTGAGACTGAACAACTCCAGCTCTCAGTCATGTCCTTACAGGAGAGGTGCTCCAGCCCTCTCATCACGTCTGTGGAACTCCTCTAGACTTGCTCTAACAGATCCCTGTTTTGCTGTGCTGAGGACCCCAGACCTGGGTGCAGAGCTCCAGGTGGGATCTCACAACCTGAGACATTTATGTCACTCTTGCTGGCAGCTGAAGAGTCTCATCAGATTGTTCTGATTTGATGAACACTGTTGAAAGTTTGCATATATTATTATAGCAGATATTGACATAGTTTTGGAAACAAATCTGTTTCAAGTCAGGTAAATACATCTATGTTAAAAGATACTTCAATTTGACAGCATTGTGTAGTTTTATAGCATTTTATTATTATGGCTTCTTATGGTCTCATTTCAGATGTGAATTGTAGCATAAACACATAAAGTAAGTTTTAATGATCTGGGACTTGAGGTTCTGTTTGGATTTAGTCCAGGTGTAGTAATTTTACTGTACACATTAAATGAAAAGCACATGGCTTGAAACTTCAGTGCTTTGCATATAAATGGTTTACTGCAATCACTATGGCTTTATGAATGTGCTATTTGCAGGATACCCTCCATGTACTGAAATATGGAAGTCGTGAGAAAAATGTGTTTACACATGACAGAAATAGAAAAAGAGTGTATTCGTAGCTTGTGCCAGAGAAAAAACCCAAACTGTTTATATACTGGTAAAATAATTAGATCATATGATTCGCATTTTGGAGGAGCAAATTCATATAGCAAACAGTTATTTCTATTTTAAGTCTCATTGCATTAAAAATGTACCTATGCTAATTTTCTGTTAAGTTTAACATCTGATTTTAAAATTATAATTTCTTTTTAGGATGAGAAAATGTGACTCTAATCTTACTGTAACAAATCAGCATACCATATATAGGTATATATATATATATATATATATACACATACACACACACATATATACATGGCCTTGAAAAATATTTAACATCCTGTTGAAGTTAATGCTGATGACTATTTAGGTAGGCTAGAAAAAGTGTTATTCTGATACTTCATTGCTTGAGGAGTTGTGAGCATCTCTTGATGCCATCCAGAGACTCAAACTGCAAGTGAGAAAGGGAATATGCTTCTTTACCATTTCTGTCACTGAGTACTTAGTTTTTCAACCTTAAATTGTTGACTAATTGTTCTCCCTCTGAAAGTGCAGCAGCAGCTGTGCAGAGTGGGGGACTGAACTGTAGGTCAGCAGCCATGCTGCAGCACCACAGAAGCTGTGCTGCTCTCAGGAATGAGAAGTTCACATTTGGGACAAGGCAACACAGCTGCTTCTCAGGTTTTTTTCTAGTGAAGGCTCATCTCTGGGTGTTGTGGTGAGCCAGTGCTGTTTCCATCCCAGCCCTGGGGCTGCTTGCACCTGGGGCAGTGTTGCTTTTGGTTGGAAGAAGCAAAGATTTATGATGCTCATTTTACTCTGGGAATTCTAATACTGTGCTCTCAACAACTCATCTGGTTTGTCTCACTTCAGGTCCTGAGTGGTTACATGTCTTTCAGATGTGTTTAAAGGTGAATCTTCACTCATGTGCCTTTTCTAGTTCTTGCTCATATTTCCTTGGAACCAAAACATGCTGCCAGTTCACTCTTTTGGCCCTTTTGGTGAAGCCCTTGTGTCACAGCCTCGGTGGTCTTGGGGTAAGGCAGAGTTGGAGTGACCCTGCCCTGGTGCTTGCAGGTGTGCACCAAGGGGCTGCAAGCCCAACTCAGTCCTCCTGCTGCTGGCCAGGATGCAGACTGAGGCAGTCTGCAGCACAGGCTGCCTGCAGCTGCATTTTGACTCCAAGCTTTATACAAGTTAAAGCAAGATTTTCTAAACCCCAAATATTTTGACAATGCTTGTTCCTCGTATTCAGTTTCTCATCAATAAACAGAGGATGAAGTGAGTGAGACCATTTCTTCTCCATGTACAGGGGAGGCTGCTGAAGAAACAAAAGTACCAGCTGTGTTTCTCCCAAGGAGCCAGCATGCTGACATAAAAGGAGAATATCATAGTCTGCTTGGCACTCATTACATTCATATTCTAAACTCCCGTTTTTATTAATTTACATGTTAATTGTCTACTTTGCCACTGATTATGCTCTATTTTTGTGTCTACTTTGCTTCTTAATATCAGTTCTTCCCTTAAACATGTTTGACACATGATTATCTCCTTTTAAAGAGAAGTCCCCATTCCTGTCCCAAAAGGAAATGTGTTGGCCATTTAGATCAAGAGGCTTCATGGGTGAATAATTGTGAAGATCAAAGATCCTCACATATCTGGTGATCTTTACAGCAAATTAAGTTTCTTGGAGAAGATGCTATTTTTGATTAGTGTCAGGCATCAGCCTGTTAATATCATGCTCTATTTACAGAGACTGTTTTCTTTCCTTCTCTGTACAAAAGCAACTTCCTTTATGTCTCATCTGTTTCCACCATCACTGTCTGCAGGATAGAAATAAATTTCAATGAGACTGTGAATAATAAGGAGATGAGTAAGTAAACCACCGAGAGAGAAAACAGGGAGGAGAGTGCAAAGCAGCCTAATCCTTCTGCCCTGGGTGGTGGAGGAGAAAGACTGGGGAGAGGTGACAGCAGAAGCAGCTCTATGAGATGCCAGTGCCAATGGAGCAGCCCTTTCTGCCTCCACAGGTGCCCAGTTCAGCTGCTAATGGCACATGGGTTCAGTTCTCCCAGTGCCGTTTATGGGCTGTAACAGGCAGTAACAGCAGTTAATGTATGGGTACAGGCACCGAGGCACGGCTGGGGGATGTTAATGTGGGCAGCAGGTTCCCTGTCCAAATGTAAAACATGACCCCAGGGCTCTCCAGCCCATGCTGAGCACCAGCAGGTCCCTTGCTGTCCTCCAAGGGCTTCTCCTCCCTGTGGGACATCTTTAGAGCAAAACAATGAAAAGATGTCTACTCTTGCACCTTTTGCAGTGAAGTATTTAAATCTCTGAAGTTGGTCTTCACGTAAATTATAAAACATTCAGTTAGAGGCTGTATGAGCTGGTCCTACAAGACACTCTGTTTTTTATAAATTGCCATTTGAGGAGGTAACATTTCCTGATCCAGACAGAATTGTCTGCTGCCCAGGAAGAGTGCAGCTCAGAGAGCACTTGCTCCTCTTTATGTGCCTCCTTCAGTTCTGTCTCCAAAGAAGAGCCAGCACAGGCAGGGTCTTACTCTACAACCTCTAAATGGCAATAATTTACTCTGAAAGAAGGAGGGAAAAAAAAATTCTAAAGGTTGTTAGAAATGTTGGAGTCAGTGCTCCCACAGGATGAGTTTTATGTAACTACAGAGGTGGCACATTTAAAGTTTTAAATAGATATCAGTGGGGGTCTTTATGCTGTCATGAGATCTGGGAGCCTGATTTTTGGTCTCCCACAGGCACTGACTGCCTGCCAGCCTAGGAGCTGTCAGGGAGGTAAGAGGCACTTGGGAAAACAGGACTATGTCTTCTGTATGGGTTTGACAATATCTGGTGAAATGCTTCATGCTCAAAGAACTGTCATGTTCCAAAGGGAACAAAGGGAAAGCATTTTGCCCAAGGAGTTTTCAGTAATTATGATAGTGAGGTTTTGCAGTTTGGGAATTTTTGGTGCTTGCCTTTTTTTTTTTTTTGTTCCTGCAAGTGGGTTAACAAAGTGTAGGTGAAAATATAGCTAGAAATAGAAAGTCCAGTTGCTTTATATATTCCTCTTTTAAATATTCTTCTTTTTTTCTCTGACACTGTTGAAAGACTGTAACATACAGTTACAACATACATTTTAGTTGTACAACATACAGCATTTTAGTTGTTTCCCAGCTAAGTGAAAGAGTTGAATTTAGGACCTGGCTTTGTTTGTGGACTGTGCCAGGCGCCTTGTGAATGTGATGCCCTTGTGAATGTGGCTGACAGACTAAAAGCTGCCTTCACACCTCAGTGACAGATTCACCAGAATAACCTGGGGAGATACACATGTTCTAGCAGCACCTGCCCCTGCAGTGACAGCGTGTGGAGACAAGCAATTTGTTTTCTGGTGTGTTTATTCAGTTGTTTTTCCATCAGCTGAAATTGCTTTAATTTCAGCTTCAAAGTTTAAAAACCACTATGAAGGAGGCGAATTAGGAGAACACAGCTTCATTCAGGGCAAAGATACTGAACGGTTGATTGATATCATGGAACTGCAGCATTGCTTTTGCCTGCCCCTTCCTCCTTTCTTGTTGTCAGATGGTTGAAGAAATTTGGGGAGGTGGCACCATCCAGGCCTCTGTGGTATTTCAGTGTTGCTGTGATCCTGCTGCATTGGGTTATTTTTCAAACCTATTTCAAGTCCCCATTTCTGTCAGTGCGTCCCTGTACTCTCTTAATTTTTCTGCCGTTGTGCATACTGAACAGTGACCTTCACGCTAAGTCAAGCTTCATTTTCCTGAAACTAAGTACACCAAAGCAACAAAATGAAGCCATTTATGTTCACATTCAGGTTTCCTCAAACATGGTGTTTATGAGAGAAATAAGCACCTTTGCAACACAGGGAAAAGGAGAATAAGTTTTGCACACATTGAACAAGTGTTGTTATGTATTATCTGTATTTTTACACAGCTTTTATCTGCTGTCATAAAATTAACATATAGTGAATGGTTGAGAAAACATCAATCGGAAAGTATTCTATCAATAAATCAATCTATATTTATAAGTTCTAGGTTTGACTGGTAAACCCTTCACATTGTTTTAGTTTGTATGATCTGTCACATTAATTTATTGCATATTACTTTCATGGTATTTAGTATCTATCTTGAAATCTGTATATAGCTCATTTTTTCTTCCTTTCTTTTTGTGCAAACCTACAGTTTCTAGACTCATATAAAATCAGTTGCTCTATATGCCTTGGCATCTTAAGTGAGAATTTGCTCCTTATCACTATGCAGTAGAAATCTTTAGGACTTTAATTGATTCATAAATATTTCAAAGGTCTTTGCTCTCCTTGTTATCTGTTTGGTTTACATAGATAAAATGCCTAGAATGAAACATTTGGTAGCTGTGAGCATAGGGGCTCATTTATAAACCCTCCAGAGAGAGACTGACTTCCCATGCATGTAGAAATATACTGGGGGCTCCTGCCAGCCCTCATTGCCATGAGCTGTCTGGTTGGGAACAGCTACCAGTAAAACTCCTGACATGCAGAGAAGTGAACACAGTGAAGAGGAAAGGAGGATTTGGGTTGTCAGCTAGTTTTCTCAGCCACAGAGGGAATCTCTTGCTGAGCAAGTGCTGCCCTGTGAGCAGGTATCGGGAAGGGTTTTGATTTGTAGGAAAAATAACATTTTCTAGAGTGGTGCTTTATAAACTAAAATTGTAAGAGGGCAGTGTCTGCTTATAGGAGACAGGGCTTGGCAGCTGGGTGGGGAACTTGTGGCACTGCAGGTGTGGAGGGTCAGCAAATGCTTTGCTTTAGTGACTGAATCCAGCCACTGCCCTGCGCATCTCTCTGCTTCTGGGTCACAGATACACACCAACACACCCTTTTACCGCCTCTCTTCTGGGGAGAATGGACATTGCTGGTGTCAGCACCGTTCTCCTTGGGGGTGTATGGATATGTCCACAGTCACATGCTCTTTTAATAGCTGTGATTTTGTTTCTTGATTGGCTGTTCACAGCATGCTGAGCTGTGGGCCCAAAATCTAAAACAGCAGAGCTTTGCTCTATTTTACATCTCTATATAACTTATATGTAACAAAATAACAGACTGTCCTATGAGGAAAACGACTAACAATGTGTTCCTTTCTAAGTCTCACCCTTGACTTGGTAGTCTCTTGACTTGCTAGTTGCTGGCAGTCACTGATATTTCTGGTAGTCTTTCTCCCATCCTTCCCTGTGGGGGTCCATACTGCTGGCACAGTCCTTGGCCAGGGGGAGAACAGGCCCTGTCCCTCCTAGGTCCCCTTTGATGGCCTGGCTGGCACTTACAGTGACGGGCAGCCCAGCCCAGCAGGTCAAGCAGACTTGTGCTGTACTCACTTTGTGGTTTTTCCCTCTGGGCTTCTGTTTGTCAGCCAGGGATGTTGCAAAGTCTATGGCAATGCAACTCATCTTCTGCCAGACTTCTCTGCTCCTGGAGAATGTGGCTTGTGCTGTCCCAAAGTGCTCCTGTTCTTACAGACTAACAGACAGATAGGAGAAAGGGCATTAGCCTTGTTGCCTCAGGAAACTGGACACAAAATGGAAGAATATTTATCAAACTCCCTTTCCCTAAAAGCTGTTAACACTTCAGGACCAAGGACTGTGCTAAAATGAAAAGCATAGAAGTGTTTGGGGCTTCTTGTCACATCAACAGTGGTAGGAATACTAACAGATGTATGAACAGCAAGCAAGGTTGGCTCTATGTATGATGATTATAAAATCAAACCTATAATTAGAGATATGAGAGTTTAAAAATTGATGTGATTTTTTTGAATTAAAGCATGTAAAATAGTTTCTGTAGGAGGGAAGTCCTTGCAGCACACATTGACTAACAGAGTCCACGTTACTGCTGCACAGAGAAGGTTTCGTGTGAAGTTTTGTTACAGAATAACCCTGCCACTTTCTTTTTGGAAATCTTTAAAAATAATTGTGCTTGCAAGTATACTATTTTGATGAAAATCTACATAGAAAGATTTTTCTTCCTATTACTTTTAAATTTTTGGCACAACCTTCGAAGGAAACTTAAAGTAACCACATTTGCCTTATTTAGGGAGGGAGCAAGGGTGAAAGAGAATGCTCTGGGTCCTGAGTAGTATGTGTTGCCATGTTAACCATTTAGGATTTTCATGCTTGAAAATAAGGCATCCTGATGTTATTTTGAACATAGTGTTTTCAGCATGCCCAGTGGTAGGGACAAAAGGATACATTTATGTCTATCTATCAAACATATGTATTATATGACCTCACTTCAGCAAAATATTTTGCTGCTTCTTTGTGCTGAAAGAAAATGAGATGATTTATGTGCTTGCCACAATTTGGAACTGCAGCCTAAAAATTGTCAAGTGCCGAGGCTCTGAATGTAATTCTGTGGTTTTGCTCACACAGCTTATTTTTAGATTAGCCTGTCTTCTCCTTGCTGGGGAAATAAATCAGAAATCATTTACAAACAGCAGATAAAGAATTGCAAAATTTCAGGCTAGATACCTTTAGCACAGGCTGGTGGACTGATTCTCCTGAAAATATTGGGTACCTTCCTGATTTTCATTGAGCAGTGGAGAGTCTGGCTTTGCCTGCAAATGCATTCATCTTGCAATATGTTGGATTCAGTGTCAGATTTTTTCCCTTGTCTTTTCAACTATTTCTTGGTTTATTTTTTTTCCTCTTTTCAGGGCTCATACTTTCTAAATCCCATGCAGGTGCTTCTCTGAGTTTTTTTCAGGTGAAGAGGTTCATAAACCCCAGCCATTCCTACACATTCAGATATGGAGCTTTGCAGTGCAGGTGTCCCTTCAGCTGGCTGCATCAGCCTTGTATTGGTGGTGGTGGTCTTCCCACTGCTTCTCCCGTGGCCTTGTTCACACATTCACTCTCTGCCAGGACCTCTGCTGCTGGGAAAGGTCTTTCCATGGTGTGATGCCATACCCTCTCATCCACTCCCATTGCCATCTGTTGTAAAGTCACAGAGACTCTTGCTCTGTTTCTTGCATGCCTTAAGCTTGTACTCAGTGGGGGATGTACACATGCGATGACTGCAGTTGTTGTCCAAAATGAAAAAATAGTTTGTTTGGACTTGCAGAAAATACCTTGAAAGATAAGGACAAATAGAAACTACCCAGTGGTAGTTTCAAGTTATTTTTAGGTTATTTTGCTCTGCGAGTGAGTCTCACAAAACCACACTGTCCCCCATGAATAACTTTGATTTTGTGCAAGAGTTGGGAGACAGGGAAAAGCTCTGCCCAGTTTTGTAGAAATCACATTCAGGTAGAAGAGTAGTGTGGGTGAGTGTTGCCATGAGGGCAGCTCCTGGGGCAGCTTAGCAGGCAGCTGCCATTCCTCAGGGACTTCTTTGCTCCACATCAAGATTTTGAGGTCCTAAGTCACATTTTGGAGGGTTTTGGTTTTTTTGGTTTGGTTTTCAGATGTCTACCAAAAGATGGGAGAGACAGATGTCCCAAATGCACTCTGGCTTCCTGGAAGTGTCCCCAGGTCTGTGTCCCTGCCAGAAGTGTGAGTCATGAGGGATATGAGAGCCTCAGCCCACCTGGGGGTGCACAAGGAGTTCCCACCAGGCAGGCACTGCTTTTAGCAGCTGGGAGTTTATCAGAGATGGGACATGGCAGTTGTCTCTCCTTGGTCACATCTCTTCCCGGATCCTGTTTTCAAACTGGTAGGAGTCATTAAATGATCAGTTTAATCTCAAAATTAAGTTATAATTATAGAATGAAAAAGCATTTCCCCTAACTTCCCCATCTTCCTCCCCCTCCACTGATTGTCCTCATTAAGGGATGTCATTTTCCTGTAAGCCAAGGGACATTGAGGACAATCTCAGAGTGGATCCAGTTACTAAGCAGGCATTTGCCATGGCTGGCTTTTGCATGCTTTGGGAGTTTTACTGAATATATTTAGTAACTGCAATTGTTTCTGGTTGTGCTTTTTTGTTGGGAGTGCTTGTAAGTGTAGCAGTGCTGTTTTTAACATGGTCATGTCTCCAACTCGCACTGGCAGCCATGAAAATCGATAGTGTTGGATGTGAGCCTGGGGTGTTACTGGTTTGTCAGCATGTCCAGAAATGCATGCATTCCTTTGGGGTCAAGTCCTCAAAACTATTTAAGTGAATCCTGGATGATAAATAACAAGCACATTTATTTCAGGCTGAATGAGAAGATTAATTTCAAGGGGTTTGGTAGATTTTTTCCCCTTTCAGGTATTTTTGCTGTTTATGCAAATAACATTTTGAAACTAAAAGATTGCTTTGAGGAAGAACACCAGGTCATTCTAAAAATTTTGAAGGACATCAGTTGTTTTGGAACTGCTTATGCGTTGATACAAGTGTTTCAGCAGTACAAAAATGGACAGGGAAAAGATTGTGATGCCATGATGATTGTGTGACATGCACTGGAAACTCTTGAGGGAGCACTTTCATCTTGTACCCAAATCTGGCCCCACTGGTTTGGAAGTCCAGCCTCACAGACCCCTGGGTGAGCAGCTGCTGCCTCAGGGGGTGACAGTCACAGGGTGTCAGAGGGGTAGGTAGGTAGCCTAAACCTAAAAAGGTTAATGAATCCCACATCAGCAGCTGAAGAACAAGGTGGTCAAGCATTAATTCACTCCTGAAGTTGCAACCAGTGTTCCTGGTGCAGAGACCTCAGCTAAAAAAGGGTATTTGGTTGCTTGTGTTGGCACAGAGCTGCTTCAAGCTTCCTGCAAGGACATCTCCTCATGGAGAGTGAGACTTCTGCTACCTGTGACTTTGATGAGCAGCAGGGATACCAGAATTAGAGCTAGTTTTTGCCTTTTTGAGAATAGAGTATTAGGCCTTGCCTCATGCTGCTCTGTACCTTGTCAAGGGAATATCAATTAAGTAACTACAGTAAGAGATGCATCTGTTTGATGCAAAGGAGGTTTACTAAGGGAAATGTCAAATTGTGGCTCCAGGAAATGATGGCAAGAATTGCA
The DNA here is from genome assembly GCF_026979565.1 of Vidua chalybeata. Lineage (NCBI taxonomy): Eukaryota > Metazoa > Chordata > Aves > Passeriformes > Viduidae > Vidua > Vidua chalybeata. The sequence continues at coordinate 19,116,808 of NC_071531.1, forward strand.
GGAAATACTCTGTGTGTTGAAAAAGACAGCAGCATCAGCCCCTCCCTAGAATCACAGCATAGCCTGCCCCTCTTCCCCTCCCTCACCACTCAGGAAAGACATAAAACCAGAGGAAGAAAACACTAGTGTGGGCAGTCAGTGCTGCAGTCTGGAAATATCAACATGGAGCAACGGTATGGTAGATTTCATCTACATCTGCCCACTTCACTTATTTGAAATTTTTCCTGTTCCTCATATACTTTCTTTGCTGTATTAAAGCTTTGGAGAAGGTAATTTTGAATGTTATTGGAGAAAAGATTTTAATCTGACACAGGTCAGGACATAATAAATTAAATTTCTGTTTGAAACTGGCTGTTAGTACTGTTTCATGTTAGCTTCATTTTATCACTTGTGACTTACTGTTAGAAAGTACAGCACAGGATTCCCTTCTTTAAAAATTCAAGTAATGCATTGGCTTTTTTGTTAATGATTATATACAAATCTTTAGCACTGCAGTCCATTTATCATTCTACTCTGCACATTTGACTTCTTAATAGGCAGTTATCATTGAATTGTGCATGATTGAAACTTGTGCACAACTCACACTTAAAATTGATCCCTGAAGTAACCATGACAGGCTGGTCAGTGCCAGGCACAGGGTGTTGGATATGGGAAACTCCATTACAGTTAGGTATCCATAAAACTTGGATTTTAATCATTAACAGCAGCATCAGCTTCCAGTTAATGGACTCAGAATCTCGCTCACAGCAGAGCTGCAGTGGGTACTGCCTTCCAGATGAGGCAGGAGCAGCAGCAGTCCTAATTCCTGCAAGACTCCTACCCCTGTCCTTCAGGATGTCACTGGAGTTCACTTTTTTTGTCTCCATCTTACTGAGTGGCTCCATAATGACATTTTTAAAATGCCATTTGCAGCTTGGTAGAGAAAACTGTGTAGTCATTTTCTGAGAATCCAAATTTATTTCTTAGGTGACCCTGGCACTGAGACGGGCATTTGGGGTTCACAAGTGTTTGGAACCACTTGAGGTGACCTTGGCTGTCCCACCTGCTGTGAGTCCAGCACAGGGCTCACGTCACTCAGCTTGGTCCCCCAGAAGTCTTGTTTGCCCTAAAGTGCATTTGAAGGGGCAATAGATGGCTATGCTTGGGCCCCAGGGTGCCTCTCAAAATATATGCACACACCCTGATGAGCTGAGTGTTTTAGTGCCTCTGATTCTTCTGAGATCACCCTATTACTAGGGAGGAAGAAGATTAAGATAGGATTATTCTTGAAAATTTAGTTTCTTTTGATTACAGAAGCATGCTAACTAATCCTTCTGATTACAAAAGCATGCTAAGAATTCAGTTCTGGATAATGTAAACTCATCAGCTGTTGCTGTGATGCTCAGCTGGTGTAGATCTAGGACTGCCTCATCCTATCTCAGAGAGCTTTGTGAAACTATCATGTCTCTGTTCTTTCAGTACAGATGGAGATCCCGGCTGCTCTCCAGAGACACTGTGCTCTCATCTTGATCAAGATGAAAGCTGCTCTCTTCTGCTTCTTATCACTCTGCTTTTCCTGCCTCTTTCCTGTGCTGCTTCCCCTGGATTCACTTCATCTGCTGTTCTGTGTTGCTTGGAGTGACATCCAAAGCCACAAGATAAGGACAGCTTCTAGGGCTTTGGTCTAAAGTGAAGATGGCAGAAAGGAGAACACTTATATAAAACTGCCTCCTTTGTAAGGCAATTCTCTGCCTTGTGAGAGTGTCTGATGAAGATTGTACTATTTTGTATCATTCTAAAGCTGTACATTAAGCAGCAAGACACCACCTCTAAGCTGCACGCAACCAGGAAGTTGTACCCTACCATACAGAGCTTAACCTTGGCATTTGTGACCTGTGGATTTGCAGAACTCTTGAGCCATTTGGTCCAGATTTCCACTGCTGCTGCTCCACAGATGATTGGTCCAATGGGCTTTGTATATGTCTGCCCTATGGCACTGTGTGGAGAGGCTTTTTTCACCACCCAAGAGCAAACTGAAGGGTTTTAATATCGGAGATTTTTAGGCTTGAACACTACAAACCATATGCAGTTCTGAGGCCATGATTTCTGTGTGAAAAAATTCTTTGAAATTTTTGTATTGAGGTTATTGATACCTGTGCATGCAAGGTTATGTAACGAGGGCTTTTGCAGGTTGAGAGCTTCCCCAAAGCAAGCATCCATGTCCAGGAGTGGCCATGCAGCAGCTGGCACCCATTGAGACATGGAGTGGGGAGAGCCCTCGGAGCCTCACAGAGACACGGGGTGGCTCACAGAAAGCACACTGCCAGTTTAGTGCCTGTTTGGCACAGCGTGGGGGATGGACCCTCAGCTGCCCCACGAGGGTGAGGGGTCGGTTCTTGGGATGGATGAGACAGCTGGACCTCTCCCCTTGGTGTGGGGAAACCGTGCTGCCCATCTCTGACCTGATCCCCAGCAGCATCCTCCTGCAAGACACGGGGATTTCAGCTGCAAAGAACTTTTTTTGTCTCTTAAGCAAAGGGCTTGTAAGAAGGGTGGATCAAAGGACCTCAGTAGCTCCAGATGAATTGCCAGACACCTCGTTAATCAGCTAATAAAATGCAATGAATATGTTGTACTTGGAAAGCCAAGTGAGAGGCCTCACAGTCCCTTACACTGAATTTCCCATGTTGTCCTCATTTAACCTTGCTGTGCAGTGGCTTTCCTTTTTTTTCTTACATTATTTATAGAGTGAATATTAGTGCAATGCTTTCTCCTTCAGCAGCTGGTAGCATCTTCAGAAACGACAATCAAGTGCAAATGAAAAACAGAGACCCATATACTTTCCCAGTATATTTTACAAACCTGTTTGTAATGGCTAGAGAAGAAAACACAGTTAATAAAGAAGCAGGGAGTGGAAGCTGCATTCTTTTATCTGAATATTTGTTTTGGCAGTGAAGTTCTCTGAAACACTGGCTTAATTGTCTCTTAAGTTTGCCAACTGTAATTTTCCCTCCTATTATTAGAAATAAGGGCATTTTTTTGTTTGCTCAAAGAGATTTATTTTCATAGCAAATGCATTATGTGTATCCTGTTAATGTAAAAATAAAACTTCTTGTTAATATCTTGCATGAAGTTTATTTTATGGGCCCAAGCTCTGATATTTAACTCTAATGTACCCTGAGTCAGATCATGTGTGAGGAGCTGCTGGCTGCCAACTGGTCCCCTCTGTGGACTTTCACACACAGCCCCATCAGAGTGTAGGGCTTTAAGGGAAAGAAGCACAGTCAGAACCTTCTGACACTTCTGAGCACGAGCATTTTGCTCTGGTGAAGCACAAACTATGTCTCCTACATGGGTAACCTCTACATCCAATAATAAGTTCCTGGCTCAAAGAGTGCAAGTGCTTGGGCTTGAGTTCATAGCAGCCCTGTGCACTTTACAGTTGTTCATTAGACTTTTAAATGTAAACTCTAAAAGCGAGGAAGAACAGCATTTATTTCACTTTTTATATGGAACCAATAGCATTTTTCTTAACACATTTTGAAGTAGTTGATGAAGAACTTTTTCTGTATTGGAATATTCACATTATTCTTGATATTAAAACTACAACCAATTAACATTAAAACAATTACTGCCTGAGCAGTGATAAAATCTTTACAAAAAGATTTTCTCTGAGTAGTAACTCTGCTGCTTATATTTCATGTAGAATGTGGAATGAGTAATTTGCAGTGTCTGCCAGAGGGGACAGCTTTGCTGTACAGTTTGGCCTCAGGAGAAGCTGAAGGAGCCATTATAACTGGCAAACTTGCAAAGTATTAATGTTTGTGTACAAATATTCGCAAATTAACAAAGTAACATCCATGTGTGCTTTATCCATCCTGTTTTGAGGTCCTTCAAAGGAGAAGGCTTCCTCTGTCCCTCAACACCTGCTGTACTTTTGACTGCCGTGCTGCAGTTTGTGCGAGGGCTGTTTCTTATAAATGTTCCTTATCCATCCAAAAAGAAAACACTCAATTTTGTAATGGAGTAGAGAATACAGTCTTTAAAAAACATCTTTCAATTTATACTGTTTGTTTTTTCTGGCAATTCCCTATGATCATTGTGCTTTAATAATTTCAACATGTTCCCTTTTCTGTTTCCTTCCATCTTTTCCTATACTGTCAGAATCAAAACTTAAACCAACCTTAGTGGTTTTTTTTTCAACATAGTGGTATTTGCAAGACTGAAGTGAGAGTAACTGGTATCTTATTGTAACACCAGCATTCTCCTTAAAAATAGAGTAGGAATAAAATTATAATTTAACATGTTTTGTCAGGAGCTGGTTGGTGTAAGTTTCAAACAGCTCTTTGTAATGAGATTTCCATATTTATAGTTGTCTTGCTAATTGACAATATTTTTAGGCACTCTGTAATTGTATGTCTTGTAACACTGAATGCTCTTTCTTAATAGCAAAGGACAAGTTTTGTTAAACTCCAGTGAAATTTGGTAGTATATATTAGTAATGTGGTGAGAGAAGGGAAATGAATTACATTATAGCTTTAAAATATTGCATTTTTAGTCTAAAAAAGCAATTAAAACTTAATGAAATTATGAGTTTGGGAGCACTGCAATAGATGCATTGGGTGTCAGTTGCATAATCACATTACTGCTGCTTCATAGTGTTCTGTATTTTAGTAAAGAAGCAGTTTGTAGTATCATGTGCTCATGTTCCTTGGCCATGGAAAGTACTAAGTAATTCAATTTAGCTTAGATTGCAGTGAAAGTAGGAGAATTTAAGTTGTATTACTTGCATTTATCTAAGTCTGAGCATGTGTAAGAAGAGATAATGGCACACCAGCTGGCACACAGGAACTTGTTGACTCCAGGGAAGAACCATGTGCTCAAGCCCTTAATTTTGCCTGGGAAGAAAATTTCCACCAAAAAAACATTCAAAAACTTTAAAAATGTTAAATGCCTTGGTCATTTTATTTCATCTTAGAAAGGAGTGGAATACCTTACATTTAACCTGAAAGTGGGGTTTAGGGCATTTTTTTTCAGTGGATCCACATAAACCATGAATAACATACTTTTAAGTTGAACATTATTTTTGAAAATAGTTTGTCCCAAAATGGAATGTGATTTCTCTCTGCAACTATTTGGAAATTTGGGATGATTGGCTGAATAGGTTTGGACAACAAAATGCTTCAGGCTAAAGTGGTAATTCTTCTTGATTAGGAAGTGATAATGAAGAATGGGTTCAAGACCAAAAGGACTTGAAGCCATATTAATAATCTCTTAAGAAAGTAATATGAGCTACAAAATAAATTATATTTGAGGGTATGTTACTTCTTTTATCTCCTTTCAATCCTGTTCCTTTAAAAACAATAAAATAAAAGACTTGCATATTTGGTGAGCTCTAGGAATTAAGGGCCAGGGTGCCAGCACTCTGGTGGTTAGGGCACATGCTCAGATCCAGACCTGGCCAACATGGTTATCTATGTGCTTGTGGCAGCTTGGAATTTCCAACAGCTGAGCACCTTGCCACCACCACAGCTGCTGTCCTCCCTTCACTATGGTGTTAGAAAACATGCCCAGGGAACAGGCATTCCAGTGCAGATTTAAATATCTCCTTTCACTTGCAGTAAAACCATGGGCTGCTTTTCTTGTTTAACTTCAATAAGAACACTTTGAAGTTTTGTTTTTTTTTTTTTACTCAGCCTAAATGTTCTTTTTCTCTTGCTGTATCCGTAAAATAATAAAGTACAAGCAGGTACTCAAACAGTTGCAATTCAGATTCATTTTGCCACCAAAACAGGTATCCCCAGATGGGTTCATTTCTCTGTACCTTTGACCCAAGCAAGGTCATCTCTCTCACCTGAAATGTGTGGTGATCTTGCCAGCCTTGTGTGACTTGCTGCTTACTCTGGGAGTGTAACTACCAAAATTGCAGAAGAAGTTGCAAATCTGGTATTGCAACAGCCTTTGGAAATTTAATCATGCAAGTAAATTCCAGAGAGTTAGAGCAATAGAGGAAGATGTTGATGGAAATCCTGACACTTTGTTCTGTGACCATTTCAAACCTCTCTCCACAGCACCTCCTTGTTTACATGGTTACTCTGGCTTGTAAGAGTCTGTGTAAGTGGTTGGAGAGGAGAGCTCTGATACACCTTGACTTTTAACTTACCTGAAAAAGAAGTATAATGAACTCACTTACTGGTGAACTTTATACAAGAGATAGGGAGCAAATTTTTTGTAAGGATGAACATGATTTACTGTCCTATGAAAGGATACAGTGGGATGGCTATGACCCTGTTTAAACCAGGGCTTTCCAGCTGCCAGAATTTGAAATGTGCTTTCTGTAGCATTTAACTGGTATAAAAAGTTGAAAATTCAAAATTTCAAGACAGCTTTGGAGTCCTTTTTGATAGAATTAAAAATTATTTATACAGGCAAATCAATAATTTTTTAGCTTTCACTTAATTACTGTATGGTTTTGGAACACATAGATTCTTTCTAACAGGCAAATTTTCCAGTGAAAATACATTATCTGTTAATAGGATCATGCTCCCATAGTACCTGCAGCCTAGAAACAGGGTAGAACATAACAAACCTATTAGAATTCAAAACCTTTGATGAAAATTTTTTTCAAATAATTTCTTTTTGCAGAACTAAGTTTTCTAAGTATGAGTTCCAGAAGGATAAAATGATTTTCATTGTTCAGTGTTGGTGTATGGCATTAGAAGAATGCATGACATTTTAAAGAGAACAACAGGTTCCTTTTAAAAATAGTATTTAATTCAGGAATAATGCTACCCAGTGAAAGATCATGAGTGGCAAAGCGTGTATGAGTTCTCACTTGAATTTATAGACTGTATATTTTACCTTACTTCCTAATTAACTTGGAAATGGACTGAGAAGAGATAGTGCTTGTATTTTATATGTTCTATACTCTGAGATTACAAGCCGTTGTAGAAAATACTGTGTTTTGTTTTTTTTTTTTTTTTTTTTTTTTTTTTTTTTAAGAATATCCCACAATTCAGGGGATATTTGTAGCATAAGGCACCTTATAGTAACCCAAATCCATGGTTTTCATTAGTGTCAACTAGGGCGTTCTGAATAGCAAAGAGGACTTCAAAAAGAGCTCTTGGAGAAAGCCAGCTTTCTGCTTTCTTTTTAATTTCCCTATTCCGTGGGGAAGGCAAAGTCTTGCACAGTTAAGTCAGAGGTGGTCACATCCTGGGGAAAAAAAGAGAAATCTGTAAGTGTCTGTCAAAACAAAAACATTTTGGGAAAAAAATTTAAGTGCATGTTTTAAATATTGTTCAGTTTAGAACCATCACCTTATCCTGGTCTCCATGGTGTCTGGACTGCCTTTAGTGTCTTTTGCTAGAGAAAAAAGTGACCCTGCTCCTTACTATGTTGTCATAGACCTAGAAGGGTGGTTGGTGTGGTAGAAGGGAAAAGGTCACCATTCCCAGCCATTCTTATGCTCTGAGATACCTCCCATGGAGGGAAGTGTAGTGACAGGGACCCTCATTGTTATCAAGAACCTGCTGCTGAATGCTGCAGGCCATTGGGAAAAGTTCTTGAGAAAATAGAGGTATTTTTAAAGAAAAATTATATTTTTTTCTAAGATTTTCCACTTAAAAAAACAGTGATTTTTGGGTTAATGCAAGTTGTCTTTTGAAAGTTTTGGTTTGGATTGTTTGGTTTTTTCCTATGTGGTGTGAATGCAACTTTGAGAGACCACACCCCAGTCCCAGTAGAGAGGCCAGATTCTAGCTTTCCTTCAAACCTGGCTGCCAGATTTTATGTGGGGCTTTTTTTCTCCTCTCTCTCTGCAGACTAGAGTGTACCAATGACAGCAGGGACAAGCTCTGGTTAGTATGAGGCAGATAATTTTGGCAGGGATCACAGAGGTGCTGTGTATTCCAGAGGTGCTGTGTTGCACCGAGGTGCAGTGTGCTCCATCCCGAGCGCCTCGCTGCTGAGGGGCATTCAGGTCCATTCTGAGGGGGAAGCAAACTGTTCTATTAATAGTAGGATCCCTACAAAAATCCTTTTGAGGGCGTCAGTGACCATATCCAGTGTGATCCTAGAAAGCTGGAAAGCAAGGCAGTGACAAGTTTAAGTGGGATGAAGAACAGAGGCACAGCTCAGTTTTTACTGGGAGAGACAACTGTAGTGTGCTCTTGGGGAAGGTCTCTCTCCCCTTTTTTCCTTGTGTTTATAACTTGCTTGACTCCTGTGAATGCCACTGTGAAAGCCCAATGCTAAGAGCTCGTGTGGTTTTATAGAGGTGCCAGCCTTTGAGATGGCAGTAAGCTTGTATGACAGAGAAGGGGAGGAACAGTGGACCATAGTGGGGACAGGAGAATATCCCAGTATATGCTTGGGACCCAAAGGAAAAAAGCACAGGGAACACCTCTGGCAGAAGCTGCTGCAGCTGTGGTGCCCTTCTGCTCTCAACACCAGCCCTCTCTCTGGAAATGACACTGACCACAAAATCCATCTCTGCGTGGTGAATGCTGGACCTCCCTCTTCAGGATTTCTGTGCACAAGACGCTGCCTTTGTCGCTGTCCCAGATGCAGACACAGCTTTTGCTGCTGGCAGCAAGGGAGATGCTGCCCCACAGTGAGTGAGCCCTGTGCACACTGCTCTGCTGCAGCCTGACCCGCTGCCAGCCCAGCCTTGCTGCCCTGCAGGGTGCCCCTGCTGCCGCGCTGGGGCTCGGAGCAGTTACATGATCTGGCTGAGTGTCTAAAGCAGTTTCAAATAAACACGCTGGGAAAAAATAAATACACTTAAAAAAGACCTCAATTACAAAGACATTCCCACTCCTCTTTGCTTTCCTGTTTAAGTACTGATAGGTTATCTGTTGGGTGGGGGGTGGAAAAAGAAGAGCAAGGGTGAGGAGTGAACAAAGCAAATGACTCCTGAGTTCAAGACTCAGAAGAAATCTAAGCTGCTCATACCATCTTCTTCCTACATTGTCTTTCCTCCCAGAAAAACATTGTGACTGTAAAAAAAAAGGTGCTGTCAGCAAGAGCTATATTTTGTTAGAGGGACATGGAGCAGAGCAAGGTGAATTATTCACAGCTGTCCCTGTTGTAAATGCAGGTGAGCTGTAACAATTTGCTACAATTACACACAAGTTAAATAGCTTGTTTATGTATTATGTCACATTTCTGCACCAGTTCTTGATAATATCATACTTCATTTTCTTCTGCCATATGGACTTCCCTTAATTTGTGGCTACTGCAATAACTCCTGTACAGGAAAATGAAGAGTCATTTTACTTTATAATGTTCTGCACATTAAATAGCAGAAGTTACTGTGAAGGCTCAGAACTTGTTTAGCAATAAGCTTCCACCTTTTTCCTCTCCACAAGCTCTTGGTACCCAAGGTGAGTCACTGGTTCTCATTTTATTAAATTTGTGGTTTTTTTCTTATCTCCCGTCTTTGGGTCTAATCAACACTGATGGTGAACAGGAGGATAAACTGAATTACCATACTAAAGCTTACAAATTTCAAATTGACTGTTACTATCTTTCTGAAGCAGACAATAAAATAAAATATTTCTCATGTGTACTGCATTTTAATAACAAGAAGGAGGAGCTTGATTTTAACTGTTATGTATTGCTGAGTGCTTTGTTTCAGCCACTTGCAACCATGGGTGGCCCTTCTGTTTAATTCTATACTAACTGTAAAATGCTGTGATTGGTATGGTGGGTTTCCTTCCCCAAAACAGAGGGAGCCAGTTTTAGAAGCATTAAGATAATGCCTTTGGGATTCTGTTTTCATTAGAATGCTGAACAGTCCTAGATTTACAGCTCTCTTTGTAGATGGCTATTATCTCTTTCTAATGACTCTTTTGTATTAAAGAAAAGTTATGGAAATCTTCCAGTACTGTTAAAATGCTTCTAATTTTCCTTAATTTACAGGAAGACAGCAGAAATCAGTGAGAGGATATAAAAAAGACATCCATATAAGCTTTTCTGGCTTAAATACATAAAAAAGTTTTCACCATCTGGATACAGAAAGGACTGGAGAACATTCATTCTTGGTAATAGGAGTGTAGCATACCAAGAATAGTAATTTTTTGGTCCTCAAAAAGAGCATGATGTCAAAAAGGCTTGCTTGGAAGTGATAGCTATTTAGGATCTGCCACGTGAGAAGTATGCTTTTTCCTTAGAGCTCATACTGCAAACAGAACACCAGTCAATCTGTGGCTTACAGAATGGGTCTGCCTTCTCACTTGGTATTTGTTTAATGTTGCTCAGGTTTTATTTTACTTATTTTATTAAGTTATTGAGGGGGAAGAGATTTGTTTCCTTTGATATTAGAAGTTTTACCCTCTGGTGCTGCCATCCTGCAGAAGACAGTCTCCACTATGGACAGGCTGACCGTAGTTCCTCCCTGAATTCTTAAGACTCTTTCAGGAGTCCTGAATATTTAAGTACAGACTTTTCAATCAGCTTAAAGCCAAATATTACTTACTGGATAGGACAAGCTTTCAGGAGAGGGGAGCTAGAAAGGGAAGGTTAGTTACTGCTGCTCAGTGAGAGTGACAGCAATCCCTTTTGGCACGCAAATGGAGAACTGGATGGTGATCAGGAAAATATTTAATGAAAATGTTTGCAAGAAACAGCATGTCATATTTTGAGGCTGAATTAACTCTGTGCTTTGAACATTTTTAATTGATTCTACAGAGGATTTGCTGAAAATTCCTGTCACCAACAGCCTGGTTTTATGCCTTGCATCCTCATGATTTCACTCTGTAGTGGTGTGCAGCTTTCTTTCCCATAAGAGCATCATTTTTTGTTCTCAGTGGCATTTAAGATCACTCTGTTTCCAGAAGGGAATGGTAATTATGTTTTTTAATTCTAAGTATAACTGCAAAGCTCCCTCAGCAGTACAGAGAGGTGCCAGTGTCTGGTGCCTGCCTGTACTGCCAAGGCAGGGCAGGGCCAAGGGTGAAGCTGGAGGCTGTGCCCAAAGTGATGTACCTATGCTGGATTCAGCCTCTCCTGACTCCTGCCTGCCTTAAGAAAGGTGAATGAAAGACAGCAGAGAGAGGGTGGCTTGGAAAGGCTCCAAGTGCATCATGTGCTCCAGCAGTGGCCCGTCTGAAGGGTCTGCCCGCGAGTGTGGCACAGATGACAGAGCTGCTGTGGGTCAGTGCTTATTAATGGATTGTTTCCTTTGCCAGTCTCAGCAGCGAGGACTCCTCTGTGATGGCTTCAGGTGCTTCCCCAGGGCAGCTTGAGGGATGAGAATGGGGAAAAGTTGTCTGCCTTCCAAAATTCAGTATCATAGGTATAAAGTATTTTGTTTCTTCCATGGTGTACTTTGAGGTTCAACTCCATTTCACAGATACTTCTTAATTTTAATTTCATTAGATGGCACACTCTTTAATCATCTCCCCTGTCTCTGGGCCCCTCTCTTTCATGTAAGAAATTCCTAAAAATCATCAAAATATTATTATTGGGTTCTTCTATGTTAATCATGGTTTTGGTCAAAGACGATAATAAGTAGTCAGTCATTGGATTGAACTGAATTTCCTGCCAAAGTTAATAAGAATGATCATGCTAAATTTTTTATGTAAAATTCACAGCTTGAAATTAGAAACTAGCAAGAACATGATGCAAAAACTCTGATCCTCCCAGGGAGATGCTGATGTTGCATTTTGTTATTCTGCTTTCCTTTTTCTTCCACATCATGTGACAAACCCTATTTGTTCTGAACTTCAAATCCTTTCTCAACTCCAACAGAAACTTAAAGCAGTTGATTTGCTTGGCTTCTCAGGCCCTTTTTAGAAAAAACAAATATTTGGACCCAGGCAATAAGCCTAACACTTTGTTTTTAAAACATTGTATTCAGAATTGGATAACATGGTAATTCTACGAAGACCTTCTGTAGGGTGAGGGTGATAACAGCTTTTTTTTTAAATAGCATTTGCTAATATTCTGCCATAGCTACTTATAAGTGTAAGAGCAATTATAATTGTCTTGTGCTTGTTTTTAATTTTAAACAGTTCTCATTGCTCTCCAGAGGGCTGAGGTTGCATTACAGATTTCTGCATTGCATCAGAATAGGTACTGGCATTTTCACAGCTGAACTGAACAGCCTTATATTGAGTTGTAACAGTGTTGAGGAAGATGGCAGGCTGCAGAGCTTGTCTCATCGCCAGGTTTTTTTGTTCACTTTTTATTATGATTAAATGCCTCTAAAAATAAGCCAGTGATTGAATCCAGTCCTTAATTTGAAAGGGATGAGATGGAACTGGGAGTAGGAAATGTCATGCCTGAATCCCTTCATCACTAAAAATCAAAGTTTTGCTGGTGTCCCTAGCTGAACCTTTTCTCCTCACTGGAGGCCTGTGTCTTTAAGATAAAGCAGTGGGAATGTATCTTCAGAGTAACCTGCTTGGAGGTTTGGAGGAAAATCTTTTGTTTCTAAGGAAGAAGGCAAAGTGTTTTGCCACATGGCAGAAGACAGCCAATACTTGAGAGCAAAGTTCTAATTTTAGCATTGTCAAGGCAAACCAGTACTGCTGTGATGCCATGGGCTGGAGGCCACCCCAGTGCTGGTGTGTCCAATGCTCTGATTCCAGCTGGATGTACTGGCTTCGTTGTGGGAACAGCCATACCAGCCTGTTCCTCAGAGAACAGCTCATCCCCAGGCTCAAGCTGCACCCTTCTCATCCCAAGCCCTTCTTTCTTCCCTTCTCCTTGACCTTGGAGGGTAGAGGTTTGTCTAGTCTAATTCTGGATGTTCTCAATGTAAATCTCTATATAGGCATTATCCCACAAGGGTCTCTCTGCAGTCAGTCCCGTGGGGAGAATGACACCAGCAATTCTTGTACCTGTTAAAGAATGGGATGAGTAGTATCCTGGAAGTGTTGCTCTTGCCTGTAAAAAGCCTCTTTATGAGCACCTTGGATTTGCAAGGTTGAATCCTCGCCTGTCAGTCCCTGATGAAGACTTCTTTAAAATGGCCATTAATCCAGAGGAATGGTTTTGGCTTTTTCATCTGGATGCATATTCCAGTAATACTTTATGTAAATAACATGTATTTCACATTTGGCTGCTCCAAGTACTAGAGTTTCAGAAGAGAGTGGAAGTGAAGGAGGCCAAATGCATGAAATCTGCCAGGAAGAGTCTGTTGTAAAACTGAGCGTGCATTTCTTAAAATGAGACCTATACAGATACTTGTAAGCATGACATTTCCATGAATATTACAGACATAATTACAGATCTGTGAGGGCTTTCTTGTTTTGGTTGTCGTTTGCTCAGCAGCCCACATTGTGCTGTCACTTGCCACAGTGATCTTCTGTATGCTTCTGGCCACAACATGGGTTGTCCTGCCAGTGTGCTTTTCCCATGAAGGAATTTATTCTATAGTCCTAGATTTTTATGAAGGGAAATCCTATCATCTCGTATGCTCTGATTTTCTCTGGAGTTATTTCTCAGGAAGCTTCAGGACCCCTGGCAGGAGAGGAGTTAATGCACTGGAAGGGAATCACTGCAGACAGTGTAGGTTTGGGTCTTCCCTCTTTACTTCTTTGTATACAAAAAACATTTCTCCTTGAATTAGAAATTAAGTTGGACCCCTGGTTTTGGGATGATCTTCCTGGAGAGTGGCAAAAATAAATAAATTGTGTCCCTTTCTTTTTGAATATGTACAAGACAGTTGCTTTTCTTCAAGAAAATATCAACAAAGCCGGTCTGGTCAGGATTAGTGCTAATAATCCATTTCACCTGTGGCAGGATCAGATTGTGCTTGGGCCTTTTGATTTCAGCCTGCTGCTTTGAGTCTTTTCTGTGCTGCTCCAGAGAGACAGCTGGTCTTTCTCCAGATGGTTGTTGTACTACAACGTTGCTTTTGTGGATTTCTAGGGCTTCCACTCTGAGGACCAATCTTACAGGCTGGGTCCCATCGGAAGCTGGTGCAAAGGCAAGGCAACAACATGTTTTGCCCTCTTCAAGAGAAAGATTAGACTCTAAGTCAATCTGGGCATTTGGCAGTGCTGTTTCAGCTCTGTAGGAACAACATTAAATGTGCCCAGAATGAAGAAAGAATGAATGCTAAGATAGTACCGTATCTTTGGGGATGCTCTGGGGAGCTTTATTTGCTTTGAATTTTCTTAAGAAATGACAGAAAGACGGGATATCACATCCTGTCCTTGAACTTTTAGGAAGCAAAAAGTTGACTGGCTTAAGAACAGCTCTCTCATCGTGGTACACTTTAGTTCAGTCACTTATGGGAAGAACTTGTGTGTCATTAAAGAGATATTGATGTTAGTGATGGCAGAATGCTGGCAAGAAAGTCACCAAATGTTAAATTAATGGAAGTTATGCATTGGATCCATTAAAGAAGCCTCTTTTGGATTGCTGGTGAGTACTTTGACTCATTAGTATGGAAGTAGACCTCCTGTATGTATGTGTGGGTGTTTTTGTTAAATTGAAATACTGAAAGGATGTGGGAGAGACACACTTGGAAATTTTCCAGACTTAGATTCGTACTCTTCTTTTCACAGAGATTATTCATGAGACTTAAAAGCACACATTTATCATATAATCACAGCAGAAAATAATTGAAGACATTTTGCTATCACCCCTTTTCTTTACCATGCTATCTCCCAGAACTTAATCTGAAGAACCTCTGCGTTTAATTTTAATTCTTGAGTTCTGATGAAAAAAAAAGTTGCTGCTAAAACTCTACTCTTTGTACCAGTTTTCTGATTATTCCTCATGTTTGCAGGTGAGCTATTGTGACAGTCCCTGAGTTTCTGAATCAAATGAAAATATTTTCTTGTAGAGAATTTATCATATTTTAAAATTGGGCAGCTTTCTCCAAAATGGGCTGCCATCAAGAAGAGAGAATGAGGAAGCTTGAATGTAAACAATCATTTGGTCATGGAAAATAACAAAGCGTTTAAGGTCATTTGGGAGAATTATCCACAAAATGATCCCATATTAGAAGAACTCATCTGTTAAGTTCAACCTTGGTTTCATGCTGGAAACATTGTGTAAGAAACAGATGCAGTATTTTTAACTGATTATTTATAATAATTTCCATAGTACCCATGGGGAATTGTGAGCCAAATTTCAAAGGATAAATTGCTTACAAGTTTATTTCCCCAATAAATAATTTCTAAATGTGGGATGTGTACCAAGCATCCTTAGCTCTTGCTGTGGTACTGGTTTCTCGCTGGTGTGAAGGTCCTGGTGTTGATTGACTGTGCCTGTAAGGCTCAGCATGCAGGTGGCCTGTCGTGTTGGGAAACCCTTCTTCAGAGAGCTGACAGGGCAGCTCGTACCCCGTCGCTGCAAGAATCAGATGCTGTGCTTTGAGGGAACACGGTGTGTCTGCCAACATCTCATCTTCCCTTTGGCCTAACCACAGGCTGGCTTTTGTGAGTTATTTTTAGAGTGCAGGTTTGTACATGGATAGGGAAGAGTTGGAAGGAGTTTTCTCCTCAACAAGCTTTATGGACCAGGTAGCTCCTGGGTAAAACAGCATCATTGGCATTTACTGCGTTCTGACGTTCAGGGAGTGGCCACCATGGCCAGTTATGGTTGGTGGAAGGCACCTGGCCTGCAGTCTAGCATGAACCCTCAAGGTCTTCTTTTGTGGCTTTTGCTAGATGTGAGAAATACTCTTTCAGATCAGCAAAAAAGACTTTGTAAATTATTTTAACTGTGCCCCAGTGTAGCTCTAGGAGAATTACTGTCCTGACAAGGTGTGGCACTGTATCTTCCACTTAGTGGAGGCATTTGGGAACATAAAATATCTGTAATCTACAAGCTTGTATTTATTCACACCTCAGTTTCTGGTGTTGATCAGTAAAACATTATACTTGCTTGGTCTGGACTGCCTAAAAGTCGTTTTGGTTATTCACAGCTTTTAAGGGCAGCTGCACAGTAAAACATGAGGGCAGTAAAGCATGAATATGTGTATATAGATAGTAAATATTAGATATTTAAGAAGAAAACTTACAATGATGCAGGTCAAAAGGTGCAGTAAGGGAGTGTTCTGTGCGTATCCTGCAGATAACATCTAGCAGTACTGGTCTAATTTAGAAAAGTGCAAAGAGAAGAATCTTGCTTTGAAAGATCTGCAAAATCCATGTTTATAAAATGATAAGAAAAACTGGCTTCTGAGTAGGAAATGAGCATTTTCTTGAAACAGATACTGTTTAAGATAAAACCTTCACAAAAGGATCATTTAATGTTGAAGAATCACAGATCCCTGGGATATTCTTCCGTGTTTTGATCTCTCTTTCACAAAATGACAAGACAAAGATGTTAATATAAAGGCAAGACAAAAGTCCTTTATTTCTTTATATCACTGGTGGATGATTTCTAAAAGTAGTGTTGCAAGATAGTGAAATGCTATCTCAGTTCAACAAAAAAGCCTGAGCAAAGAAAGATGATTCTTAACAAAATCAGTTGCAAACTCATCCCCTGTAGTGCCTGAATTCTTGAAAATGTATTTTACTTTAATATAAAAGTATTCTAAAATGTGTATTATTGAAAAAGGCTCCTGCTTCTGAGGGGTAGCTGTCATCATCCTCTGGGTCACTCCTTTGCAACTCTATAATCCTTGGCCTCTGATTTTTCAAATACAATTTTTTTAGTTTTTAATGTGACTTTCTGTTTGTTTTCTGTCACACAAACCCTTGGTTCCTATGGAAGCTATTGGGGGAGTCCCTTACAGTGCATTTGATGCAATTTTCTTTTGATAAAGCTGTCTTTCAGAGCTTTTCCTGTGCTGGCATCCCTTTGGATGGAGCACAGAAACTGGTTTGTATCTGGTAGGGACCCATCGTTTGGAGAAGTCACACTCTGAGCAGCCCAGGAGAACAAACAGATTGTCCCAGAGCACACTCAGTGAATTTGAGGACAGAGTCAGATTCTGTTCCCTGGCTGTGGGCTGGTGTGGGTGCTGGGTGAAGGTGAGGGGAGCTTTTCCTGCTGGCTGGAGATGAAGGGGTTGATATAAAGGAAAGGTCACCAAAACTGCTTAAGTCTTTGCTTGAGATTCTACTCCTTGAATTTTTACTTAGAAAATGAGCATGACATTAGCTAGAAAGGTTAGAACAGTCAGATGTCTTGAAAGAAATGTTTCGTCTTTGTATTTTCTTATAGAGGTAGGGTTTTTTTGGGGGGGAGGGGGGGAAACATTATGAGAGCAAAAGAACTGATTTTAATACTTATTTCTTCTTTGCTTTTGGCATTGGTGGTGGGCTGCTGCCTCATTTTGACTGTTTGATCAGGGAGAGACACAAAAAACATTTTGAAGGAAAAATGTCAGTGTATTTTCTGAAAGGTAGGGCAGAAAAGCCAATAGGTGTCACAGCAAAAAGGACTTGGGCTTGCATAGCTTCATGAGATAAGCCCAGGGAAACTCTTCACTGCCTCAGTCCCTGTGCCAGAAAGTCAGCATTACCAGACTGCTGGCACTTATCATCACAACAGGTGTGGGGGTAGGAACAAGTGATTTTTAGCTATTCCTAGATGTAAAAGGCCAAATAACCAGTGAAGCTGTTGAGACTGTTTTATGTGTGGTTTGGTGAATAGTGTTAATATTACAGAGGAACTGGAGGTGGTATTTCAAACTGAGGAGAAATGCTTGCAGAGCAGCCTACTCAGCCCAGTCAAACAAAGAACTTTTTGAGGTAGTTAGAAGCAAGCAGTGCATTTTCCACAAAGATCAGAAAAAAGAACAGAAGCCTCAATAAAGAAGTGTCTAAAAGAAACAGAGACCCATAGTAAAAAAAAAACCTGTCCTGCTTGGTTACCATAAAAGGGATGTGCCAATAGAGATGTGTTCTTTTTTAGAAAATAAGGGATTGCATTTGCTCTATAGAGATAGCAGAGCAGAGAACCAAAATGATTAAATGAAAAATATGCTCCAGCTGTCAGTGATGTCTATTGAAAGAAAGAGGATCACTGAAAGTGAAGCTTAGGAGTGGAGAATAGCACAACCAAGAGCACTCAAGTGAGTGAATCAGGGAGTTTTTCTCTGATTATTGCCAGAATCTTAAAGTGAATGAAACAGTAGATCTGACAAGGATTTTTAATGACTATCAAGTCAGTCAAATTCGTGACTGTCCTTAAAGAAACACACAGCCAGAAACATAGTACTCAATTTTAAGAACAGGTAGAAAAATGTGGTCTAGGTAATATGAATTCATTAACTTAAGTTTCTTTGTGACTGGAAGGCTTTGATCATGTGTTGAAGGAAAGACTAATTAAAAAAAAAAAAAAAAGGGAAAATAACCTTATGGCTTTTTTTTTTTTTTTTTTTTTTTTGAGAAGAGCTAATTTTCAAGAACGGGAGATGTACTAGACCTGATTTTTATGTTAATATTGTTTTGAAAATCCCAGGAAGTTTGGTGTGCTGTGTCTCCATAAAACTGTCTGTGCAAGTGTAATGGGAATTATATACTGAACAAGTGGTCAGTCCTGTGTACTGAGCCACACATCTGTCATCATCCAGTATGAATTAACCTTTTTTATTAATCACTTGGAAAGTGAAGTAGAGACTAAGTTTATTCATTATGCAGCCAATGCCAAAGTAAGAGAGGAATCACTCTACAAACACTGAAGAATGGGATTAAAACTTGTTTTTCTCAGCTGGGTCTGAAATAAGATAAAAGTCAAGTACAAAATTCTGTATTTGTTTATGAGTTATCAAGAGCACATCCCCATGTTAGAGAATGAACTGTTTGCTTGGCAAAAGGTCTGAAGAGGAAGATGTGGTGATCATTGTTGCCTTACATTTAATCTATGGTTCAGAATGGCATGTGTTGGAAGCAAAACCATCCAGTGGGCATAAAGAGGACTGCTGTATACAAGGCTGTATGCATAGTCACCTGCTTGCTTTACTTAGCTCTGCTGAAGCTTGACTGAAAAAAGTATCACGTCCATTTTCGGACATCCTTCATCAAGAACTATGTGGGCCACCTTGAGATAGTTCTGATCTACCAAGAGTCTGCAGAATTTTACGTATTTAAGAAGTTTTAAAGGAGTGGGTTTGTTTAATTTACAGAAAAGATGCGAGAGAAACACTCCAAGTTTCTTGCATATAATCACAGGCAAAGAAGCAGTATAATTCTCTTCATCCACAGGAAATAAGAATCTCCAACACAGAATGAAAGGGAGACATATAAATATCAATATTTCTCTGGTAAGGATAGTTAAGAATTGAAATAGATTGTCTAACCTGTTCTTACCTTCTAGTTAGAGTGATCTCATGGCTTTGATGGGTAGCTGTGTCTTGGAATAGCTCAGCTGCAGCTGGTTGTGGCTGTCAGGATTTTCCAACTGTCTTCAGTGAATTAATGTTTGTATACAGCTGAACACAAGAGTTTACACAGTGATAAGAAGCAAGGAGAGAAGGTTGCATCGTGTTGTTTTAGAAAGAAGAGGTGTGTGTAGATCTTCAATGCCTAGAGTTTATTGGTGAATTCTACTGTGAAGTGGGGTAGATCTGTTGTGTTTTTTTAATCACCTAAAAATGCATGACAGAATGTGCCATTAAGTGTCAAGTGAAGCAATCAAAGACTGCATCAAGTCCTCTGTGGAAAGGCTGCTTTAGAAAAAGGACATAGCAATTAATAGCAGTGCACATTCTCTGATGTGTACATAGCTTACATATCCAGACACCTGAGAGATCTGTAGGATTATTTGCAAATCTCTCATATGAAGAAAAAGACAGCTCAGACCTACTGGCCTGAGTGCATTTTAAACCCAGGCTTTCTCAGATATGACAAGATGTTTCTTGGACACAGCAGCACAGCTGCAGCTGCATGTGAGTTAGTCAGTCTAGCTGTTGTAGCAGGACTTTTTCTACTTGCTAACTTGTACATGATGTGGCATATGGAGCTGAAAATTGCTCATTCTGTATACTCATTAAAATAGAGAGCAATATCTTTTCAAGGATGGTGGGGAGCATCACTCACCTCAGCATGACCAGAAATGCAGTTCTGGCACCCACAGTGTGTGCCAAAAAATACTGGCTCTATCTCCCAAGAGCTCAGCCCCACAGCAGGGCTCTAGCCCAAGACTTTGGGAGTGAGAAACAAGGAGGAAAAAACCTTCTCTGCTCATACTATAAAGGTATGGCCAAGTTCTGCAGGTGACATTGCCTCTTTGATGTGGTTGATATGGTAAAGGAGCAGGAAGACGTGTATGTCGGCCAAACCCAAACCAATGCCCAAATGCATGAAAGGAGATGAACTTACAGAAAGTATCTTCATAAGGTACTGATTCAAAACTCATTTGAGTAGAAGAGGTTCTTCTCTTGATGATAGATTTGGCTCATATGGTTGCTATTTTTATTTTCCCACTAGTGCTTTTCTTCCAAATTTGTGAAATAAACAATTTTTTAAAATGGACTGCAAGAAGTGTATGTGTATAGGATACCTGGTATTAGATTTTCTTTCCTTTTTTTCTCTCCTTTTTGCCTATTTATTAATAATTTGGATCACTTGAGAAAATTGGGTTAGGCTAACACTGGACAAATAGTTAAAGTAGCAGAACTGAGAAGATGGTAAATTTAGGTAGGAAGCTTATATGAACTATTGAAAACAGTAAGTGGATAAAATGGATATGACAATAATAGAGTAATTCTTATATTCTTGTGGTTACTTTTGAATAACAATCACATTATAAAAATAACTTTGTCCTGGTGGCATAAATGAAATCTGTAACTTTCTTTATTGAAAGGAACAGTCATTATTGAAAAAACTTCATTCCACCTATTCTAGCCTCCTGTTAGAGGACAAAGACCACAATTTCTAGAGGCTAGTCCAGAGATGAATAGAAACAAAAATCATGAAGTCTCAGGAAGCAATGAAATTAGGTTAAATGTGGATTCTAAATGTAAGTGAAAGGAGGGAAAAGAATTCCATCCTTGTTTCTATGAGGAGGTTTTAAATACAAACCTTTCAGGGAAGGACAAATTTGGCTCTTTAATCAAGTTCTTACCCAAAATGTACATGCTCATAGAGAGAATACCAGAGCAAAGGAAGTAGTGGGTAGACCATTTCATATCACAGAGAGGTTTCTCTTTTTCTAAATTATGTGTATATTAATTCAGCAGTGTAGAAATGCACTGCACATTGTGTCTTGAGCTTCCCTTTTGCACATGCATAGGGATGAGCGTGGGCAGCCCTGTGCATTGTGCATGCAAAGGTGTGGGGGGGGACAGGAATGCACAGCTCCCCTTCACTGTGTGGAAGCCAGCTTGGGCATGCTCAGGCCTCTCAGTTTGGACTATAAAACCTTTCAAGTGATTTTTTTTCTGGAATAAATAGAAGAAAAAAGGTGTTGTGCAATGTAAATGGCCCTAACCCTGGGAAGGTTTTATTCTCATTACTGAAGAGGGCACTACTGAAGTCATGAGACAGTTTTTGGATTTTTTTATTCCAGGGGAGTCGAGGTCGATACAGGAAGGTTTGGGTTTTGGTTTTATTTTCCTAGAAAGGTTGGTCAGGACAGGTTCCCCTGTGTTCCTCTTCCCAGCTGTGATGATGCTCAAGCCTAGGATAAGGCCAGGAACAAAACAGTATCTTACAAGAAGAGAACAGAACTCCACAATGAGGGAGCTGTCAAAAGTGCTGGGTTCACTGTCCTGTCATAATTGTGTGTAAGTCCTTCAAAGATGAAAGCCTGATATACATTAGGTGTGTGCACATAACGACACTCTATTTGAAAGGTCAACAGCAGTGTTTGTGGGGAAAAGGAGTAGAGAAAGAGGATAATCAAACAAACAGAACTCAGGGATCATGGTCTAATACTTACAGTCAAACTAGATTAAAATTAAATACTTAACAACATCAAAAAATATTTTTAGGCTGTTATCCTGTAATCTAACCCTCTATCTGTTAATATTTATTTTTATGGATTCTTGAATAACAACTGGATTGATCTTTTTACACTGACCTCCTACTTTTTAATTTTGTAAAAAGGTGAGGAAAAGAGAGCTTGTCAAGAAGTTTTCCTATTTCTCATGTATTTTCTGTTAGTGCTACATGGCTGTCTAAACAATGACCCCAAATACTTCCCAACCCAGCATTCATGTGGGCACACCAGTTACCTCCTTCATGCCAATGGATACCTAACTTGGATTTTAAGCTTCTTTCCTCCTTCCCTACACTTTGGTTTTTTTCTGGAAGGAAAACAGGCAGAATGGTCATGGCACATAGGTGGTGGGATTTATGGGATGCTCTGTAGAGCCCAGATATCTTGTTCATGTGCAGCACGCAATAACATCCACTACTCTCTTGCTTTTTTTTCTGACACCCTCAGCACACTTCATCAAGGTGTAACTATAAGCTTGTGGTGCACTTCATTGGGACTGCTTAACTGCTTGAACACTGATATTTGCTAGAGCTCAAATGCTGTTTCAGACCTAGAAGTTGTGAGTTATATCATATCCAAATTTTCTTCTTGTATTTCTCTGTTTCACATATAATGACAATGTTTTTACTATATTAATCCATCCCTCTGGATTTATTCTTTGTAGAGATGATTTAACATTGGCAAACACAGTAGAATGAATTAAATTAAGCTGAAATGTCTATTTTTTACAGCAATACGCATTCCAAAAGTATCAGACATGATTGTTTGGCTAAGAAGGAGTAATTTTACACATCAGCAGACTAGCTTAGATGGTTGTCTCAGGGTGGGTGTCTCAGGTTGTTTTAGGTGGCTTAATTCTATAAATTCAGAACAATAATCTGTGAGAGACATTTAATTCATTGTAGCAACTTCATGTAGTCGTCAAGTACATCACTAGGTAGTACTTTACTTATGTTACTCAAGGTTGTAATGCCACCCAGTGGAGAAGAGGAATATGGTCTGCTTCTGAACAAAGGAAAAACGCAAATAAGAATTTCTTACTAATAAAGATGCAAACCCACTAATTTTGAGAAGAAAATAAGAGCTTTGTTAATTTTCTATATCAGTTCATTATCTTGCTATTGTCTTACTATGGTATCGTAAATTTTAATTTTTTCCTTGCCAATTTTGTTTTCTTCTTAAGGTAGATCTGTATGTTTAAATTGTGCTGAAATGAAGCTTATAGATTGTATTAAATTCCATTATTCCATTATTTCAAACCTCTGTTTTTCTTTGAATATGATGCATGTTATCTTATACTGAAATGTTTTTATATACTTCATAATTCCTTCTATATAAAAGAGAAAATGAAACATGTAAAAAAGTAATAATTTAATTTTGCTGTCCATAATATATTTCTCCAATTCCTCCATCCTTGACCTCAAATATGATTTTCTGGCAGAAAACTGGAAAAATAAGTGAGATTTTTTTTCCTTGAGGTTCATAAATATTATTTTTGATATCTTGAGATCTTATCAGAAACTAATATCTTCTCAAATGACTGGTACACTATAATTAGGTACTTGTAGTCAAGTATGTTCTTTTAGGTGTCACATAACATGCTATCAGTCTTTAAATTCTCCAGAAAATTAGGGGTTAAAGACATTCACAAAGGAGGACGCTTGGCAAGGTGCAGTTGACAGAAGTGTGAAGCTCTCTGCATGTTGCCTGAAGCTTCCCTTTCCCCAGCTGTGAGTGGCATTCCATGGTTTTCCATGGGAAGGCTGCGGCGCTCCTGCAGAGTCACTGGGATTGCTTGTGCTGCCTGCTGAAGGCAGCAAAGGCACCAGGGAGGGAGCACAGGTGGGACGAAGGTGGCTGTCATGTTCAATAACTTCGGTTCCTCCTCCACCACCGCCTTCACCTGAAAGGGTGGGATTTTCGTTGAGTGGTGCCTGTCTGGTTTGCTGCTGGATCCCTGGAGCTGTGAGCCCTGGTTGAACCCAGTGGAACAGCCCACCCTGACATCGATCCTGCCCCACCCCAGAGCGCCGCCTGTGTCCGCTGTCTGGTCCAAGAGTTTGTTCAGGTCTGCTCATGAGCTGCTGCAAAACAAATTAATTTTTCAAGTAATTGATTGCTTGGCAGGTGAAAAGAGATAAAATTATTATCGCTCAGTGTTTCTTGGCAATCTGACTGTTTCTGTTGTGTTGCGAGGGAGACGCATCTATCATGGCTCACAGCCACACTGTTAGTCATATGCTGGCCTGGGCCAATGCTGCCCAGATTTTGGAAAAATTAATCCTCTAAGGGAAAATGCAGCCTTTGCCAGCGCAGTGAATTGATGCTGAGGGGTCACTCAACTCTGTGTATACCTGGCTTGTTTGAAGCTGTAGTTGCAGGCTCATGAAATATCACCCCATGGTGCATGAAGGCTTTGACAGCTCCACTGCATCAGGTTGGATTTTTCCAGTACTGTTTTTCATGTCCTGGATTTGCTGTCTTCAGCCCCACTGCAACTCTGTGGTTCCTCCTGGTGTGGGCAATGGGAGTGGCTGCCCTGTCAGCAGGAGCCAGGCATGGTCACGGCCAAAAGAAAGCAGGTGTGGACTTCAGAGAAACCTCTCTTGCTTTCTTACTAATGTTTCAGTTAGCAAACCAGTTCCTGAGCAAATTCTTTTCCAGTCTTCACATAAAAAAAAAATTCAGCTATTTTTTTTTTAGCTCCTTTAGTTTTGTTGCTTTATTTTTTTCATATTGCCCATGACCTCAGAGTCATGCCATAGCCATCGGATTTGCTTTTAAAGCTGCTTCTGTAAAGGTAGTGGGTGTATGTGAGATTTTTTGAAATAAAAAAGCTACAATTTGCCATGTGATATTTCTTTATATGTATGGGAATAAGGAGACAAGTGGTGATTGGGAGTTAGAACATTACACTGCTTCACTTCAAAGGTTGTTGATGACTGTTCTTTGTGAGAGAATAATGACTAATTTTTCAAAAATTATTAATTAAAAAGAACTCTGCTGAGTGATTTTCCTTACTTCCTGGGGGCTTGTACATGTTGCTTTGCAGTGACTCGGAATGGAGCAGCAAGACATGATTACAGCATGTACCAGTGGAGATGTGTTAATTTCAGCTGACCGAAAAGCTGAGGCCTGTGCGTCAGGACATGTGTCTTTTGCAGCATGTTTGCTGCAAACATAGTGATCATAGCTTGAAAATGTTTTGCTTAATCATTATTCAAGCTGTAGGTTTCAAGAAGGCTGACGATACAGACATAAACTTCACTGGACCGAGATAAGAGGAGTGTGTGTATGCAGCTTCGTAAAGTAAAAGGAAACGTCATTTTTTTTTTTTTTTTTTTTGTTTATTTACAGGCATACACAAGTTTATGCATCTTTAACTGTTGTAGATACTGCGAGTGCTGCACGGGACATCTGTGATGCAAAGAGTGTTCAGTGATTCACTGATACAGAACATGAGGATGCCTCTGATGACTCACTTTTTCCCTCACGCTTTCTTTTCCCGTTAGGCAGAAACAAAGCTTAGCAACTTTTACCAGAATTTAAGGAAAGGTTCATACAGGCTCTAGTAATTTGAGAATTAGATGTATTTGAATACAAATTAAGTTTTCCTTGAGAATTCCTTAAGGGAAAAAAGAATACCTTATTTCTTTAGATAAGGAAAAATGAACTAGACAAAACACTTGAATGCTACAAGTATTAATCTTGAAGCAAAGCCTACTTCTGATATCTAGCTACAGGAAAGATGGATAATTCTTGGGAAAAAAAAAAGGATAAAATTTTATGAAGAATGTTCTGTTCTTTCAAACCCTAGCTTTTGTTCTCATTTACAGAAATAAACAAATGTTTCTGTTTGACCACCTCAGAGTTCTCCCATAATAGCTGAAAATGAAAAAAAAAAATTCTTTTGGGAGAAAAAAGTAAAAAACTTTGGAAGCCACTTCTGGGGAGGAAAAAGCTGGGCATCGGCTTCACTGTTCAATATTATCTGTTTCAGTAAAATTTGTGATGGGGTAATACCTCTTGAAGGGTTAGACTTTTTTTGTCATTGTTTTTCAATGCCCCTGGTTTGATGTCAACATTTGGCTAAAGTTGATAGTGTTTTTCCCAGCCTGCTATTTGATGGCGATTCTGATTCAGCTTTTCAGGAAGGAAGAACTCTTATTTCAGAGACCACACGAGGGAGTGTTGTTCTGCGTATCTGGCTGCTCTCTTGCTAGCAAGGGCACTTAAGCTCCGTGGTTTTTCACCCTGTTAAAGGAAAACATTTTCTTCAGCAGTTCTCAACTTTTTCCAGGCTGATGTAGTTTCTCAATAACCCCAAACGTTTTTTTTTTCGGTGGACAGTATTTGGAATTTGTTGCTTCATAATGGCACAGCAGCTTTCCTGCCTGTGCACCAGCCGTGCTGGGAGCGTGTGTGGTGTGGGAAGATGAGTCAGGGGAAAGAGGCAGGGTTTGCTTTGTGTGCTTTCTACTTCCCTCTTTCCCTGCCTATAGAAGCACTAGTTCAGTTGGAGCTGACCTGCAAACCTTCTACCTCCAGTTCACTGGTTTGTGTTAGAGTATCTGCTATGTTGGAAATGTTTGTCCAACATCCTTTATTTTGCTCTTTAAATTTCACTATGTAATCTTCTCACACCATCAACCTTTCTGTGTCACAGAGTGGGTATTTGTTTTAAAGCTTGCATAGACAAATCTTTGGTGCTGCATTGTTGCCTCAAGCTGGCAACCTACATGAATTAAATCTAGATGCTTGGTAGCTGCATACTTTCATGTTGCTTGACTCTTTTCTGCTGCTTGTGGCATCAAGGATAATGTTTTGCATTGAAGAAACAAGTGGTGCAGTTGTAAGCCCTGAGACATGAAGTTAGGACTGGAGCTGATATCTGTGCTTGCATGTCCCATAGGACAGGTGGCTGCTGGATACTGCCAGGGCTTGTAACTGTTCAGGTGTTAAAATGAAGTTTATATAGTAGATGCACCTAGAGCAAGACTTTGGGCAATTCATCCAATATCTACTTTTCTGTTGAAGAACTGGAACCTAATTTTTGAACAAAATGCTACCACACATCAAAAGGGAAATGTGAAGAGCCCTGCAGAGACCACTTGCCAATCAATTTGAAGAGGAACATTATCAGTGAGTGATGCTCCAGGAGACCCCTGAGAGGACAGTCCCTTTGAAAGCACTATTTTATGAGTCTCTCCAGAAGTGTGATCTCTCCCTGCAGTGTAATTTAGCAGGTGTATTACAGCTAATTTTCCTAGCTACATATGGCCTAACACTTTTGGTCAGAAGAAAGTACCTCTCTAATAATGTGTCAGCCTCCAACTGACAGATTTTCCCAAGTGGCCTCTATGCTGGAGATTGAATTTTTTTTTTTATTTCTTATGGTATCTTGTCCATGCATTCTTCCTTCATGAAATTCAAAGGCTTCAGGCAGGGATGCACAGAGTTCAAAATGCTGATGTCACTGTCACGTGTGGTGGTCATACAGAAAACTGTCAGTTTGGCGATGTGCTTTATCTTGGCTTGTGGGAGTTAAGGAAAAGAAAGTATTCTGTTTGACAAGAGTAGTAAATGAGCAAGTAATTCTCTCAGGGCTCCCTAAATAGCTCCAAATTGTTCCAGGAAACATTTGGTTCATCACAGCGGGGAGATGCAAAATCAGACATGTGGATTTAGCTTCCTGGAGCAGTCTCAGTGGAGCAAATGGTAACATGGCTTTGTATAGTGGTATGATTAAAACCTACAGATGAACACAGATGATAGGCTGCACCCCTTTTTACAAGATCAAGTATTTCAGTGCTCTGCAAAATGGAGTAAACACTCCACACTGGAATATCCATTTCAATCAGCCAACTTGCAGATTGTTTCCACCATACTCAGTCCCACAGGACATAAAATCTTCCTTGGTATGACTTAATTCTCTTCTTCCCAAGTTTAAAAATTTCCAGTTTTTGTGGAACAAATGCTTCTGTTTCCTGAAACCAGCAAATGCATTTTTAACTATATGTAAAAAAAAAGTTTATATAACTCTGGTCAATCTGCAAATTAGAATATGCCAACTTTCTGCATTCTTTATGCCTAACTTTTCCATTTTTCTTTTCTCTTTCCCCATGCAAAAGTATTTTTCTTATCCAGCAGAGCATTTTGTAACACAACCGCCCTTGCGATTGAAGTGGCAACACTAATGTATCTATGACCTATTTCCTTGACAAATTCCACTTTTTCTCTCAGAGGTTGCCTCTAAAACTGCCTAAAATTTTCAAAAGTCTTTTCAGTTCCTGCTCTTGTATATTATTCAGGATATTGGGCAAGCTGCTGTGAACAGTTTCCCTTTGAGAAACAGAAAGCTGGGAGGCAATGGCTATTCCATGTAACTGATGATCTTCCAAAAGCACACAGTTGCACAACTTCTCTTCATTTAGCCACATCTCCTCTTGTTGTTGGCCAAGCTTTCAGCAAGATGCCCCATCATCCAGGAGAGCTGAGTATTTGTTAGGTCTCTGGTTATGAAAAGGATTTTAACCTTCTGCCCAGCTTCTTTGCAAGATAGAACAAATACTGCCTTGAAGCATGTCAAATGTACCTGGTAACAGCAGTGAAAATGAATTAATCATTATCTGGACAGAGGGATAGATCCCTTCCAGTGGAGGATCACAACATGCTTTTTGCTGAGGGATGCTGAATGGTGCTCCCACGTTGTATTTCTGCAATAGAACTGGTGCTTTTTGAAAGTGCATGATTGAATTCCTGCAGGGTGCGAGGAGGGACAAGTGCATAGATAAAAACCAGTGTGCTTTGAATAGAGCATGTGGCATACCTTACACTTTGCATTGCTAGAACTGAGGGGAAAGCCAGTCAGTGTAAGGATAGCTTCATAATTGCTCACTGCTTATGTGCTCTTGTTAAATATGTAGTGACAGAGGAACTGGCTGAGATTGAGCCAACCTTTGCTCTGACACAAGAGGCCTCAGAGACACCCATTCATAGGATAGAAAAGTTGTTTTTTTTCATTCTGTGGTCTGTCACCCTGTTCTTTTAAAAGTTTTAAAGTTCTTCTAAAAGTTTTCTTCTTCTATGTTTTCTAATGTTTACAAATTTCTACTAGAGTTTCTCACACATGTTCATGTAAATAATAATTGTTTTACATTCTTCTTTGTAAGAAGAAAAAATTGATAGACTTAGTTTAACCAGTGTGGTTGGAGAAGTAGCAATTTAATCCTCCAATCCACTGTCACTTTTAGAATCCTATATATTACAAAGTCAGAAATAAACTTCCTCTCTTTTCCCTCTTTTACATTTAATGTACGTGCGTAAGTTATTTCGTGTCATAGTACAACAGTGGTCTTCCTAAATGATGACTTTTAAGTCTTTAGACTTTCAGGTGTTGGTGTATTTGCACAGTCTTCTCAATGCTAC
Organism: Vidua chalybeata; assembly: GCF_026979565.1. Classification (NCBI taxonomy): domain Eukaryota; kingdom Metazoa; phylum Chordata; class Aves; order Passeriformes; family Viduidae; genus Vidua; species Vidua chalybeata. The sequence continues at coordinate 19,146,073 of NC_071531.1, forward strand.
AGCTGCTCCAAAACTGTTTTAGGATAGAAATTGTAAAGATTTATAAGGAACGCTTTGGGGAATGAGTTGCTTTACTGTAGCAGAATTTGAAGAACTAGAAAATGGATTAAAAATGGAAACTACTTTTAAATTTCACAGTAAGTGCACAAATACTTGCCCCTAGTATTTCCTGTCTCAGTATATTTGAGTTTAGCAGTGCTGTTATTTCATACCTCTACCCTTAGGAGTAGGTTAGGCATCAATATGAGCTGCGGGCCACACTGCTTTTGGTACAACCAGCTCACAGTTGGCTTTCTGGGCTGCAAAAGCAGGTCATGTTGAGATTCTTGCCAACCAAAACCCCCCAGGTTCTTCTCCTCATGGAGAGAGGAGTCTGCTGCTCCTCATAGGCTGTATTTGTGATTGGAATTGCCTGTACCCATGTGCAGGACCTTGCATTTGGCCTCACTGAGAGTCATAAGGTTCACACAGGCCCACCTCTCCAGCCTGTCCTGGTCCCTGTGGGTGGCATCCCTTCCCTCCAGTGTGCCAACAGCACCACACAGCTGCGTGCCGTGGGCTAACTTGCCAGGGGTGCACTGGATCTCACTGTCCATGTCACCAACACAGATACTAAACGCCACTGGTGCCAATGCCAGCCCCTGAGGGACAGCATTCATGGCATACATTATGGTCTTTGCAAAACTATTGATTTACATGTGTATATGTAGTTTTATTTGAAAAAGTGTTACTCCATTGTACAAAGTATGACTAAGACTTCTTGTGCAATTTTGGTAATTGCTTTTCAAGTAAAATGAGTGAGGGCTGGAGTGGATCCAAGTAAGTGCTGCTAAAATCAGGGAGGAGAAAGATCAAAAGATTTTCAATTGCTTAACCTCACAAAAGAAGGACATTGAGAAGGCAGTAGGATTATCCTTTCTTAGTAGGGACCAAATACTAGGGATGAAATGGAAGAGCTATTTAAGCTAATGATTTAAAGGGCTATAATGTGGCACTGAATAACCTTAGGACAGAAATTAGAACATGGTTTCCAACTAGTGAGACTTTAAGACTCTTCAGAATGAAACTAATGGGAGTAAAGGCAGGTTTATAAAAAGATTTGTCTCCTCAGAAAGCTGTGACTGTGGCTTGGGCAAATACTGTCATATTTATCCATACCCAGGGCTCTTGTCTCAGAGGTGTCTTGCAGTCCCTGAACCATAGTTTCTGTAGCTATAGGCCAAGCCTAGTTAACTTCCAGGCATACCTTTTAGAAATACTTTTTATTTTCACATGCCAGCATGAACAGATATCCAGAACAGCCACTAGGCACAGTAAGCATGTGTTCCAAATGGATTCTTTAAGCAGGCTGTAAGGCTTGCCAAATCTGTGGCTTTGGCTTCAGCTGCTGAAGCATTGTGGTAGCATTGCTCTGTAGCAGCATCTCCAGGTGTAAGACCCTGCTTCTTGACTATCAGTGCCAACTCTACAGGGGATGGGGCAGTCAAGTGTGGGATGGAGTTAGGGACAGGGCTTGTGAGTCCCCAGGTAGGTGGTTACTGGAGCTCTGAACTCTGTTTAAGAATAGTGCTCTTTTGAAATGATTACAGGGTAAGCGTGCTTCGAGAGGCCTGTAGGAGGGAGGGTTTACCTAAAGAAGGGATTCAGTCTGGACTGCCATCAGGTAGGAGTAAAAAGAGGTCTGTTTCTACCTGGCAAGTGTGTGGTACAAAATCAATACATGATGATTCTGTTTTCTGTTTTTTTCTGTTGGGTTTTCTCTCTCTCTTTCTCTCTCTCTTTCTCTCTCTCTTTCTCTCTCTCTTTCTCTCTCTCCTTTTTGTTTTTTGGGTCTTTTTTTTCTTTTTTTTTTTTTTAAGCACTAATATAATAATCCTTTAAATATTCCTAGTTTTTTTTTTTTTTTTTTTTTTTTTCTCACAGCTTCCTCTTTCTGATTCTTGACTTTGATTCTGGAAAAATGTTGGTGCAGGAATTTAGTGGTTTTGGTAGAAAGGTGAAGCATTATTGTGACTGGTGTGAATAACTAGCTAACACTGAACAAAGAAACAAGAGAGGCGAGTGAACAACAGATCAAATGTAGCCCTAGAGAGCGTCAGAGATTGTAAGGAGGCTCTCACAAGCCAGTCTCCATGGTACACAGCATACATTTCCATGGTCTTGTTTATACAAAGAAATATTGAGTAGGCAGTTTAGCTGTTTTTCTTCCCTTCTCCAGGCAGTCTTACATTAGAGGATTTTAATAATGCAATTACCATTGTACTTCTTAGTACACCTACAAATTATCTTGCATTCTCCCACCTCTTCCCCAACACAGGAGGCATACCACAGAGTAATGCTGGAGAATAAGCTGTTCAGAGATTTCCTCTCCTCCCTGCTCCTCACAGCAGGAATAAGCCTGACTCCATTTTGAGGGAGAGGAGCCACTTAAAGGGCTGGAAAGGGAGTCAGAGGATGACAAAACAGTTTGAAGGATATTGCAGAAGAGATTGGGTGGAAGAGGGAAGAGAGAGAAAGGTGGTGGCAGGGGAGCAGTAGAAATGGAGAGGCATGCCTAGCTTGACTCCCACTGGTTCCTCTTGATTCCAGTAAGGACATCAGTTGTACCTGGATGGACAGAGCAGGCAAGTGATGCAGCTGGACTTAGCCATCTCCTGCACAGCCTTATGGCTTTACTGCCTGTTTTAGGTGAACACAGTGCCCTGTTACAGGCCAGAGAACTGAATGGCACTTCACAGTTCACTGACTGGAGCCAAGGGTCAGGTTGAGAATGTGCCAGGTCTTCCCAGCAGGTCTGGGGTGCCCCTGTTCCTTCACACACTGTTATGCCCTGACACAGCAAGAAGCATTATGTACTAGTTAAAACTGAACTTGAATACAGCTTTTGAAATACATTGCTGTTTGGGAAAGGGAAATACTGTCTTAAAGGGCTGCCAAATGTACAAATTTCTGTGACTGAGGTCTCATGGAGCTGGTGGGACCATAGTTAGATAGATGAGCTCCTTCTTCCCCACATGTGAAAGAATGTGCACCAAAAGGCTGTGCCAGGAATAGAGATGCCTAATCTAAAGGCCTGGAAGTGTTTGTGAGAAGGGTCATGTGAATCTGAAAGTTGGTGGCAAGTATCCTGCCCATGGGACTTGAAATTGCTGAGATATGTTTATGTAGATGGAAGTTGTTTGTCCAGATGGCACTCAAGTATCTTCGCTCTCCATTTCCTTGTAGCAGTAAAAGAATTGCATGTGGATCACGTTCAGGAAGTTGGCCCTCTTTATTTTTCAAAAGCCTAAATATTTATAGTTTTCTTTCTGGGAGAAAGAAAACCAGGTGAAATTGCATAAAAGTCCATCTGTCAAGAGGAATTAAATGAGTTGACTCATCCTGCTGACAGAGAGGAGAGTTCTGTGGTTACAACCCAAAGCTGAGGCCAGCTCTGTGCTCCAGACCTTTGCCAAGGCAGCTGGGTCACATATGGGGTGTGAAGCTATGAGAACCTTGATATCCATGGTTTTTCCTGGCAGGAATGCCTTGTGTGCAGGTAGTCCCTCTGGCAAGGCTGCACACAGACTGCTGCGTGTTTCTTCTGTGGGCTGGAGGTTTTCTGTACAGCCAAAAGTGGCACTGCTGAAACAAGGCTATCCCAGCCAGAGGCAGGTGTACAGATCAGCCTTCCCTTGTGACTAAAATGGTTGGGAGCCTTGGGGTAGGGAAATCTAGAAAACTGACTTGGCAGATTCCCTGTATATTTAACAATAAGTTGTACTGGGGCATTGGGGATGGGTAATAGCTTTCTCATCAGCTTGCTCTTACACTTTCTCTTGATATTCCATTGCTACAATGGTAGGGTTGCAGCACTCAAAAACTCAGTTTGCTGATGAAATGCTGCATTTATTTTCTGGAGCTATTAAAGAATCAGGAGTGATTTTGTTTGCCTAGCTTGAAGCATCTTGAAAAAGGCATGGATTACTGCATGCTTTTCAGAAAATGTGGTCTGCATTTAAAATCCTTCCAGTTTTTCAAAAGGGACTAGCAATTTTAGATGTCTAATTTAGGCCAGCAAGCTTAAGATAGAAAGCACTAGGAAAATGCCAACACTTCTAATGTTGTCTGCCACTGGACAGGATACAGTAGGGTTTATGTGCTGTGGCAGATGAAGAAGAATTATTTTTTTATAGTGTGAAACCATGGCTCTTTTCAGTGAGGTTATTCTGTATGTTTCCTTCTTCTTGCCTCCAACAAAAACACTGTAAAGTGTGGGCTGTGAGGGCACGGAATACTAAGAATGCTATGAATGCTTTTTCTCACTGCTTGAAAGAGAATTGGCTGGAAAATTTAAGCCACAGGATGGTTTCTTGCTGAATGCTCGTTCAAGTGATGTAAGTTTAGTATTTGGGGAACACATCTTTGGATGTGTTCATCTTTGGACTACTTTTGTGAGGTAAAGGATGATGGCAGAGACCATTGCAAGTTCAAATTCAGAGGGGCTGTGAAAAAAAAATAAATCCACAAATTACATGTGAAGTCAAACATGTGTCAGAGAAATACCACGTATTAATCATGTACTGAAAAATAAGTATTTTGCCTGTGAGTTTGAAACATAAGACAACCCAAAATATAAACAGACTGGTTTAAAATAATGACTAAAATAATATTAACTCTCCATAACTAGGGTAATTTTTTTCTATCTTCTACTCTGTTTTGGTCTTGTTTTCTAATTCCTCCTGGAAGCAGAGTATTTCATTGGCCTGCTCAACACTTAAGGAAATGCATTGCATACATCCAAGAAGTTGTCTTAAAATGATTGCCCACTAGTCCCCATCCTCAGTTCCTTGCATCCCTTTCCTCAGATCACTTCTATTTCATCTCCTCTTACTGACTTCACACAGTAGAATGGAGTTTTTGTGTTCTCATCCCCGAGTCCTTTCTCTCCCATCTTGCATTGCTCAGTTGTTGATGCTCCTGCCCAGCTCCCCATTCAGTGGAAATGTGAAGTGAAAGGTAAGTCTTCCTTCTTACAGCTTTTTTCAGTTTAATTCACAATATTTTCCTCGTCATCTCCACTAGGTTTAGGATGAGAAGCCTACTGTATTTTGCTTCCTCCAGCTGGGGAAGCAGAAGCCTCACAGAAAATAAAGGTACAGGTGAAAATCAGTCCAGTTCCAGCTGCACTGATTACCAGTAGGTTATCAGGTGGAATTCTGACTATGCTGAAATCATGTAAAGTCACAATTTTTTCTTGTGGTTTACAGCCATGTAAAAAATAATAGGCTTTATATGAATAATATATATTTTAATCCTACCATAAGAGCAAAATACCAGTGGCTGATAAATACTGGGATGTTGAAAAAATGATATCCTTTACATTCCAGTAAAGATCTGAAGTACTGGTAGAAAGGATTTTGAATGAGAAAAATTAAAAGTGTATGGCAATATGAGTTTTAATTCACTCAGGAAGTTTCCATGTTCTTTCAAATCAGTGGGAGTCCCGTACTTATTTTGCATCTTTTATCATAGGTACTGCCTTTTTGACTAAGGAAAAGCCATCTTCTAAGATCATATATATAACTCCTTAAACACTGAGACATATGAGAAAGGGGTAGAAAAAAAGGAGCTAATGTAGGCAGTCATACGTTTTCAGAAGCAAATTAATTTCTCATTAGGTGACAGGCCAGCCTGGAATAATGATCTCTCACTGCCCAAGCACTGGATATTCTTCTGTATTTCATTGTTCCATAAGCTTGCAAGGAAGAGTGGCATTAAAAGGTTCCTAGTGAAATTCATTTTAAAAAAGCATGAATCTGAATGAATTGGCTCTGATGTTATCTTTCCTAAGGGAACAAGTCCAGTAGTGAGCTGTGGAGGACAGACTGTTTAACTATAATCTTGTCTGCAGGTTTAGAAAGGCTAGACTAATTTTTGTTAGGTGCTCACAAAGATGAACATCAATACCACTGTAAAGGAGACCTTTAAAACTTATGGTCTCTCCCATTTTAGACAAAACACACACTGCACTGTCCGGAGATAGCATAACACCGTTGTATGTTTTCACTGCTCTTTCTCCTTAAGGTTTGTGTGGAAATTAGGAGTTTGCAATGTTTTATTTATCCACCTGTTCCTCCTTAGTCTCAAGTACTTCCACAAGAGTTGCAACATGCTAGTTTAGGTCTCCATCTTTCAAATTTTTATATACTCCTAAAAATTAATACATATGGATAACTGCAGTGAGATTGAGTAGTTCAGTGTGTAGAAATCTGAAAGATGTACATGCACATTTTTTGAAGCCTAATGTTGCTAACTTTTCTGAATACAACAGTTCTGCATGCCTGAAAGGTTTGTTGGTTTGAGTTTTTTTAATATATATACATAAAATGGAAAGTGACAGATACACTAAAGCCTTCAATTGGGGTTCAGTGTGCTCTAGTGGTTTTGTGGTTGTTTTTCTTACACCAACTTAATGATAGCTTGAAAGCACATTGCTATAAAAATGTCACTGAATTGTTTGCACTTCTCATAGTTATTTTTTGGAAATTGTTTTTCGCAGTTTCTTGCCAGAGATTAGGATCATAAGAGGAAAGGAGAATTATTACTGTGCTTGTCAAATTTGAACAAAAATGCATTTGCCATGATACAACAGTGAATCACCTTTTAAGCTTGGCACGAGTGTTAAAACTCAAGGAAAGCAGCATCTTAAATGTGAGTACATGTGGGACTGCAAAAATCCTTAGCAAGGGACCAGTCCTGGCTCACAGGACTCTTAAGTCACCTTATGAGTAGGTCAGACTGAGAGCTCACATCTGCCAGAAGGGACAGACTCACTCTTTCCTCACTTGATCTTCCACAATGTGTCTTCCCCCTCTCATTAGGTCTTGGCATTTTTTTATAGTGAACCAGTTCATCTCTCAAACACAGCCAAGGTTTTACAAGGGTAGGACAAGCAGTTATTTAACCCAAAGTGACCAAACTTAGTTTGACTATCAAACTATTAACTGCTTCTGAACCCCGAGGTTCCATTTTAGCCACTTTTCACTCAGAATGATCTGGAAAGCTTCAGTCTACCCTTTGGGCATTTAAAAAATGTCTTACTGTGCTTCCAGTGCCTAAAAACTTTCAGTAGAAGGGACAGGAACCCCTTTGAGAATCTAAATTACTGTAAGCAAACCTAATTATCACAGAGAAGTAGGAAATTCAGCCTTGATGTGCCCTTGATGCCCGGATATGAACCAGTCATATATAAACTTTGTTTTGTTGAGAATATGGGATTATCATATTAGTCATCAAGGCTAAGATCACGGGGAAAGTGAAGATCTAAACCAGCTCATTCCCAATGGAGTTTGTATGCTGCTTGTTCTCCTTATGGCAAGGAGGACACTGTGTTTGGCTAACCACAGGCTTATGAACCATGAGTTTTGTGTCCAGGTGGACAGGTCACTGTGTAGGAGGGAAGACTGTGCACTGCAGTCTGATCGATGTCCCCCACAGCAGGCTGGCAGATCACCTCTCTCTTACAGGTCAGGAGGTCACACAATGAGCTGGCTCACCCAGAGCTGCCATCCCAGTTAAAATGGAGCCAGCACAAAACCAGGCTAACATTTTCAATCTAGATCAGCACGTTAGCATGTTTCACTACCCCTCCTCATTCCTACCTCTAGGAGAGGCTTTTCTCGGGCTTTCCCCCTTGCAGAATGTTCCTGCTTCTTCCCTGGCATCAGTGTGATGGTGGAGTGATTCAGATGAGCTCACAGATACAGAAAGGAGCTGGCCTGCCCTCTGAGGAAGCTTGTCATGGTCTGTGCAACCAGAAATCAAGCTCAGCATCAGGACTGGGGGACTGATAAGTCGTGAGGAATGCCTCCACTTCAGTAGTGAGAGGGACCCCAGAGGGTGCAGGAGAATGTCTCTTGGAGGGGACTAAAGAATCATGTGGGTGTGCTGAGGACCCCCATCCAGCTCCTGATGAACCACTCGGGCTAGAAGGAGTTGGCCCCTTATGTGAGGGCTCTTTTCTGTGTCACATCTCAGCTGATGAACCCTCGCTTGCTAAGGTAACACTGTGTGCTCTTGACATTCCAGTTCAGCATGGAAGCATGAGACAATAGGAAAGACAAAGAAACCACATGCCCCAGTTTTATGGTCTGATAAGGATTGAAGGAGGGAGATTGCTCCCAATCCTAGGCAGGCCTCCCAGTTTTGTGTCACCATGTTATCCAGAGGCCAAAGATAAGGTTACTGTCAGCTGTCCTCCTTCCAGCATGGTTAACATCACCCTTGTGACTGCAGTGTGTTTAAAGGAGCCTGGGGAAAATAGGAGATGACATTCACAGGGATTGTTATAATTAAAATCACTGAGGAGCTGCACTCACACCTTTTTAATAGGTCTTTGTTACAGTATCATTTCCTAAAACTGAACTAACTTAGAGTCCTAACTTGAGCTGTTGTTAAGCCCAATTATTTGGGTCACATTATTTGGGGAACAAAGTTAGTGTTCAAGGAACTGGAGAACTGACATTAACTCCACAGTTCACTGGTGCAGGTGATTATGGTGTCAGCAGGTGATATTGTGTCAGTGCCACGCCATGTTGGTGCTTGGTGACATTTTCATTTTACAACAAGATCTTCAAAAGTGTGAACTGGCTTGCTATAAGACATTTCTGGGATGGGGAAAACATTTTTCATTGCAAGCTCTTGCTTTAGTTTCTTTTCTTTGTGGTGGCTGCTGGACAGAGCTGTGCTCACAAATGGGGTCCTTGCAAACCCCCAGCAGACCATGGCCAGGAGTGCCCAGCTGATGTGGAGCTGCCCCCAGGTGCTGCTGTTTTCCTGTTGAGGAAAGAAGCACCTCACATTTGACTTCTGGAGGCAGCATCTCCTTATCTTTGGCACAAGGCTGGGCACAAGTATGTCTCATAAATCAGTGTTGCTTTTAATTTGTTTCCTGGCAGGCTTTGTACCTTTTGGTATGTGCTTAGTTTGTAGTTCTACTGCTGTTGACCTGTCATTCAATGTCAGCTAAATTAGACAAAAGCAAAATTTAACATCAAGGTGCAATTATGTGGCTATATTTGATGCCAGAAATTTAAAGTTAGTATTTGTATCAGCCATGCCCTACAGGATTAGGCATTTAATAAGGTGATAATGAACCTCACAGAAAACTTTTTCTGAATATACAAATCATAAAAACACAAAAGAAAGATGCAAAAGTGTCAGAACCAACCATTCCCTGAAATGAAAGTATGACAATATCTGAGTAACTAATGCTGAACAAAAGCAAAATGTAGGCAAAAAGGCCCAGCTTCCTGGCTTCTCACAGCCCATTGCCTTGCTGGTTTTGGAGGGGTGTTTGTATCATGACTTTCTGATAACAATAACTGCTGCTTGTGCTCTTCTTTGCACAGCACTATTAATCTACTGTGACACAGATACCCTTAATTGTGAGGGGACTGTGAGGACCCTGCTTGCACTGCACCTGTCAGACTGCTGAGGGGTCCCTGAGGTCATGCAGATGAAGATTTCCTTGTGGCACCACTCCCTTAACTGGACTGATACTCTGAGTTCTAGGGAGCATACAAAACTTTCAGCCACTGTTACCATATTTTGGTTAGGTTGCTATTTCATGATTTAAGGCAATTGGTGTTTTTCTGCTTCCCTTGTCAGCGCTCAGTAAAGACATGACTACATAGCAAGTTGTTGGATCAGAGAGCTGCTCCAGCAGAAAACTCATCTTTTGCTGTTTTTTTGCCACCTTACACCAATTTACAGCAAGTCATTTCCTTTATCATGCAGTCACACAAGTTATAGTATTGCGAGGAGGAAACTGGGAATGTGAAGACAGAAATGATGGGAAGGTATGACCATCACTTTAGGAAGAAGTTACACTAAAATTGGATTAAACAAACCAGGAAAACATCTTAATTTTTAGCTGGCATAAATATTTAGTGACTCTCAGTGGGATATAGACAAACCTGTGCAAAGAAGTACTCTTTCTCATAGCCAACAGACATGCCTCTATAAACAGCCTCTTGTGAAGAGATTAGAATTTAGTACAGTGATCTCATACTGCTCTGGGAAGGGAAGATAATTGAGAATTACTGCCTCCAAGTATGCAGCTGGAGAGGTGGAGGAACAGAGTGGGCAGAACACTCAGTGATAGGTTTCTGGTGACTGCTTCTTTAGCAGTGCTTGCCTGGTATAAATTTTATAAACTTTCTATGATGGAGAAGTTGCATCAGAGAGGTAGAACTGCATAACAAAATGTGTGATTCAGGAATTACAGCACCATCTCAGTAGTTTTATGAGGTGGTCCTTTGATGTTTCTTCAGTTGTCAGGGTACTGTGCTGGCCAGCAGTAAGCTTTACTCACCTATGCACAACTCAGTCCCTTCCCTCCAATGATCTGCAGGTGGGCTTAGTCTTTGGCAGTCTTTTGGATATTTGGAGACAAGCACATCTAGAGATTTAGGCTGTCAGTAGCCAAGCTTTGGAGGCCTGAAAATCCAGACATATTCAGAGGCTGAAATGCTTGTGCGTTTTTGTTTTTCTCTGTGCTTGTTTGTTTCTTTTCTTTGTTTTTAATGAAAAACCTGAAATGAAAATTTCTGCCATAGGACTTCAAGGTCTTATACTCTTTGAAAGTAAGCTGTCAGGAAACCAGACTTACTTTTGGGTGCCTCTCCTATGAGGAAAGGCTGAGAGAGTTGGGGTAGTTCAGCTGAGAGAAGAGAAGGCTCTGGGGAAACCCTACATCATCCTTCCAGTGCCGAGGGGGGCCTACAAGAAAGCTGGAGAGGGACTTTTTGCCAGGGCTTATTGTGAAAGGACGGGGAAATGGCTTCAAACTGAGAGTATGTGTAGATTAAGAATTAGGAAGGAATTCCCTCCTGTGAGGGTGGTGAGACACTGGAACAAGTTGCCCACTAAACTTGTGGCTGCCCCATCCCTGCAAGCATTCAAGGCCAGGTTGGATGGAGCCCTGAGCAAACTGGTCTAGTGAAAGGTGTCCCTGCCCATGGCAGGGGGCTTGGAAGTACAAGATCTTTAACATCTCTTCCAAGCCAAATCATCCTGTGGTTCTGTGTTTCTATGATTTTGTTACACCCAAACAGTGTTGTGGCACATAGTACCAAAGTAGCAAGCCTTACACAAAAAGGGAAATTTGTGAATCTTGAGTTTTCTTGACATTTTGTAAATTACTTAACTTTGCTTTGATTTCACTTTGTTGGTTTCTTTGCTACTGCTTGTTAGCTGGACTACTAAGCAATAATATTTTCACTTAGCTTTATTTATATTCCTGTTGAAGTAGAGTTCTTTTACCCCTTACTGTTATGAAGAAAGTGCTGAAATTTGAAGTTTCAGACTTGTGCTTCATGGTATCTAAAGTTACAAGTACATCTCTCTACCAGGATATTTTCCAGATGAAGTAATTCTTGGCGAGGCTAAAAGGCCCAGAACATAAAAGATGGTATGTTGTTGTATGTTGTATAAAACAAAACCTGTTTCTATACAGTATCTTTTTTTTTTTTTAATAATCCTTAGCATTAATACGAGAAGCTTGACTGAGATCAGCTTTTACTTAGAAATCATTTACCATAGTAAATTATAATATTTATACAGCAAATATTTACAAAAGTTTAGAATTTGTAATATTTATATTATAAATATAAAGCCAGTGAACGAATAGGAAAAAACAACTTGTAGAAAAAAATAATGATAATTGAGAAAAAATCAGATGCCAACAGCTCAGCTTCTTGGGAAATACTTCTAGGTTTTGTACACTGGGATGAAGTTAGTGGAGAGCAAAATAAAAGTGGTATTTCTGAGGATTTCTGAGTGTGGGAGATGGAAACAGAATCCTCACTTTTTACATTGTCTTTTTCTTTCCAACTTTCTGCACTTTCTAACCGGAGGAATTTAAGAACAGATTACCTCTGTAAACTGTGCTGATACGGAGCTTTCTGATTAATTATCCAAATGAGAGCCTTCCTCTGGCACTGGCCTCCTCTTCCCTACCCTGTGCTCCAAACTGCCACACTCCCTGCTCTGCTGGCAAAATGCCCGTGGTCTCAGTGGGCACGACCTGTTTGACAGTGCAATCCCATGCACCATGGGTGTGATGGTGCTCAGCCATGGGCAGAGAAGGGAATGAGACATCAGGGAGATGAGGATGCCTTATGCCAGTGTTGCTGCCAGAGGATTGGTTTGATAGAGGTTTGGCTGCACAGATCTGCAGGATCAATAAATTTGGCAGCAAGTCTTCTTTTGTCAGCCTTCCATGTTGCTTTAACTCAAGACAGAAAGTGAGACCTACCTCTGGCCAGGTATATGTGAAGTGGAAGGTGCCCTGTCCTCTGATTTGTATGGTGAGATTGATTTTCCAAAGCTGCACAACGTTCACACTGTGTGTTGTTAGAGACAGAAATGCAAAAAGAAATAATAACAAAATATATGGGATAAAGAGGTGGCTATGTCACAGCCACACAAAGTATATTTTATAACATAAAATCAATATGGTGGCATGAGAGGATGGGGGACAGTGTGAGAATGCAAAGCTTGTAGAGACACTGCTCAGGACTATGCTGTCCACCGTGTGCTACATGTGTCAAATGTGGTGATTTGATCTAGCAGTTTATATTGATACTTTTAATACTTTGATTTCAGAATTTTAAATTTTCATTTTCATACATAGTTCTAGTTCTACCCTGGTTGCTAGCTCCACAGCAAGACAATCCATGGGACTTTCTGTTATTTCAGAGGAACATGATTCATCTCAGATGATGGGATTACACATGAACAGGATTTACAGTATTGTACATTATTTGAAGTTGGGTTTGGAAATACTTTATAAAGAGTTTCCTGATTGTGTGTCAAAAATGTACCTAAGTACATAAACATGGACTTTTCCATCTTCACCCTTCTACATGGAAACAATACAGCCCTTCAAACAATGGGAGATTACTGCACTCCTCAGGAAGCTCAAGTCTTTCACTCAGGCATGTAGAATAAGTGATATGGCAAGACTTCCTGATGTTGATAACAGCACTCACAATTTTGTCAAGAGAAATCTTTAGAAGGAAGCACATGAATTAAAAATGTTAGCATATCTCATTTGAAATGCCATATTTTATAAGAAAAACTTACTTTCATCTGCAAACTGACTGCCTAGAGTATTTGTATTCTGAGGGTTCAACAGCTTCAGTCTCCCAGACCATTGTCATATTTCTGGTGCAGTATTTTAGACAACACAAAGCTATATGCTGCAAAAGTTGGCTCAACACAAATTCTTTAAAAGTGGGTGTAAGAGTTAAATGGACATAAGATTAGCATAGGCCTAGGATAGATTTCAGCTTATCTTTCTGAGGAGGTGATAGCTACATCTCTAGTCATCACAACCCAGATCATTCACTGGATATCCTTGCTGCATTTTGCTGACATGACTTTAGATGTTACTTGAGGTAGGGAAAACAGACCTGGATGATGATGCTCAGACAGGCCACCTGAGCACAGACACATCCATTTTTGTTGTCCCTGTTACAGGCAAAATATTGTCTTGACAAGGGGATAAGACAGACAGCTGGGGATGGAAGCACCCAACCATGAATCTGGGCTCACAGGCTTCACTGGCACAGAAAAAAGAAAGAAAAAGAAAAAAGAAAAAGAAAAAGAAAAAGAAGGAAAGGACAGGGAAAGAAAAGAAAGAAAAAAGGAAAAGGAAAAGGAAAAGGAAAAGAAAAGAAAAGAAAGAAAAGAAAAGAAAAGAAAAGAAAAGAAAAGAAAAGAAAAGAAAAGAAAAGAAAAGAAAAGAAAAGAAAAGAAAAGAAAAGAAAAGAAAAGAAAAGAAAAAGAAAAGAAAAGAAAAGAAAAGAAAAGAAAAGAAAAGAAAAGAAAAGAAAGAAAGAAAAGAAAAGAAAAATTGCATTCCTTCTATTGAAGTTTTTATAAATTGTTTTTGCAGGCAGCACAACTGCCTGATGAGTGCATTTATTCCAGTAAAGCTTCGAACAGTTTCACTAGTGCTGGCATTGGTGCTTCTGGCAAACTGGTTGAGAGAGACAAACAACTTTCTGAAAAAACCCTGAAGTGATAGTTTTTCTTCTGTCTGAATTTCTGGTATCAGCACATGTAAGGTCAGGCAGGAGCTGGTGCAGCTGTGCTGCACCTCTTGGTGGCACTTCATCATAACCTGAAACATGGAATTGCACCCTTGATTGGCTTTAATTCACTTCATTTCCTGATTTAGGGAGATTAGTTTAAAATGCTTTTTCTAGTGTGTCATTGAAGGTGCTCTGAAAAACCCTACTTCAACTGTCTAAGAAGTTACTCCCTCCTTTCTCCATCTCCCAACAGGACATGGGTGCCCTCACAGCAGCTGGGGCACAATGAAACAGAATAAAAGTTCTGTCAGTTGGGTAGAAACTGTCAAATCTTGGCATAAAACCACCATCAGGAGCAGCTTAACTGACCAGCCAACACCCTTCCAAATCAGCTTTGGCAGAAGTGCTCCTACAATGGAATAACCAGAGCTGAGGTTAAAGCCATGCCACAATCATTTTGTGTGCTCAGACTAGGTGAAGGCAAAGGGAAAATGGGGCTGAGTATTTCCCATTGGAGGACAGGCCAGTCAGCAGATGCTTTTACTCTGTTATGGCTCTAGTGGTTCTGAAAGATGATTTCCTGAAGTATTTGCCCAAGCTTTTCCCTTAATATGGTGGTTTTTTGATGTATAGTTCTTTAATTGACCAAAATGTTTTTATTACATGGAGAATCATTATATACAATGAGTCAGATTAGTAGGAGAAAAATCTGAGATGAGTAAGGAATTGGCTAATGGGGATATGATAATTAGTGCTGCAAGCTGAAATGTTGGAACTTACTGGAGAAATTCCTGTTGGTCTTGGGAGCAATTTAGTACAATAGACCTTTGCAATAAAATAACAGTGCTAATGAAATATGCTGATGACTCAGAGCTTGGAGCTGTAATGAAGAGAAAGGAGGATTCATATATCCCTTTCTTAAGGGGCAGGAAGGAGCTGGATCTTGCAAATCAGACAAATGAAGTGGTGTGATATGGGGAACAAAGTGACTTTTTAAGGAGGTGAGATGGAGAGTTTGGCAATTTGGGTTAGAAAAGCAAAACCTGAGAGGATTTGATTGTTACCTGTCTGGAAGATAAAAATCAGGGAATGCTTAAGACTGTTTCAGTTATAGACCTCCCCTACTGTATAAACAGATGCTCTGGAGAGCGGCACATGTAGGCTGGAATTAGAAAATATTTTGAACCAGCAGAGGACCAAAATTCTGCAACAGCTTCCCAATGAGAGAAGTGGAGATGCTTACCTAGTTCTGCCTGTGTGCTTAGGTGATTTACAGAAAGTTTTGTCTGATGTGGATGTTTGTGAGAGGAGAAGATTTGACTTGAGATGCAGAATTCAATATTATTTTTCCTGGCTGAGAATATCTGAAAAAAAAAACCCCACTGACATTATTGTAAATTCTGTTCATAAGCTATTCAAGCTGCTTAGTTCAGAGTGTGATCTTCCCTCTTAGTTCTGGTAATTTCATTATGTTGCTAACAAAGCTGACGTTGATTTATCACTGGCTTTCAAAATTGCTCTGAACTGAGAAAGGTCACACCTCTCCCAGCTGTTGTTGCAGGTTGTCAGCAGAGCTTGTTCAAACACTGTGCCGCTGGTATTCAGTGAGTCAGAGCTTTGTAAGTGCTCTTTGCAGCTTGGAGAGACAGGGATTTACCCAAATTTCTATCAATAATCTCATAGTTAGGAGATAAAATATTCCCATTGCAGGAAAGTGTGCCAAGTGTCTGAGTATTGTGGACTAAGCCCATGTGGCCACCTGGGCTCAGCAGGAGGATGTTGGCACTGTGCCACTCGAGAAGTGCCAACTTCCTGTAGGGTGGCACATCAAAGGTTCATGGACTCCGGGCAGAGGCCTTGGATGTAGCAAGGTACTGCCAATTGCCATGATCAAAGAGAACAGCCAGCTAAAATAACACATGGATTAGGTCAGAGAGAATTTAGGTAGGGTGAACAGCATGTGTATCTGGGTGATTTCTAGGACTACTCACCTCAGTCCCAAGTTCCTGTGTCTGTCTACCTGTGAGTCCATTGTGGGCATAACAGATCTTTGCTTATATAGAAGCAAATTGTATTAGTCTTAGCTTTGTTCCTGATTTGATTTTTTAAATTTATTGCCATCACAATCTGAGCCCTTTAGGTGTAGCTGGAACCATATCTGTGAAAACTTTGGTGAGCTACTGTCCCTTACCACACCTCCATTGTATATTTATAGGCCTCTTGTAGAGGAAAAAGAAGTCTACAAGGGCTGTCTGAGCTTTTTCCAGTCTTTTGAGTAGAAGATGTGCTCATCCTAAAGAAGATCCCATTGGCTTTCCATTTTTATCATCATCTCTCGACACCTCATACAGACAAAATCACAAGGATTTTGCTTGGTCTGACATCTGTGCACTCTCACTTGTACCAAACAGTTCCTGTATGTGAACACGTGCTTATGTGCTGACCACAATGTTTAAGAGCACTTTTGTTCAGAGAAGTCTTGTGTGTTAGAATCAAAACATCCCTGGTGATGTGTGCAATCTTGCTGCAATTCTTGATGGAGGTGAAGCCTGCTTTTTCCTCCTACCCATCCAGTGCAGAAGGTAGGCTATGAGCAAGGCAGGCTGCTTGAAATGCTGAGTGACAGCCATACAGGGAGGTGGTATGACAGGCTGTTATTTCTCAGAAGTATCTATTCAGCAGAATATGTCACATTTCCAGCCTTTCACCCCATTTTAAAATGGAAAAAAGAACAGAAATATTTTTTTTTCATAAAATGGATGCTTATGATTCATGCACACCTCTAATTCGTGAGATTTTTTGAAGAACTGTAACATGAAAATTAAAGTATTAGAAAATATTTTGTTGACTGAAGGAAATGAAACATGGTTAACACTTAATGAGCTCTGTTACCTGCTGCCTATACAGCTCCATATACTCAGAAGAATGGTGCTGTTGGAACTATACACAGCAATGGACTTCAACCAACCATGAATTAAATGAAATAATTTTCAAGTGGTTTAAGTAAGTGGAAAGCTATTTTTCTTTTTTAATAATTGACCTGGACTCTAAATTAATGAACCATCTGAAAATTACATGTTTCCAATATAAAATTGCTCACAGAATGAAAAGATGATCACATTGAGAAATTTGTAAATTTTGTTTAAAACCTATATTAAGGATTATTTGAGAGGTGGAATGGTGTTTAAAAACCCAATAATTTTCTGTTCAAGCCACCTGACTGAACACTCTCATGGTTCAGTTCTCCATGTATTTCTGGTTTCCTGCAGTACTGGGCAAGACCCCACTCTGATTTTGCTACTTATGCTCAACATCATTCTGCTTCTGTGTTTCTTTAGATGTCCTGTCCCCTCCATGCCTGGAAATTTTGTCAGGGTAACTGTTGAGGATTTTTCTATGATTCTTTCAAGTATCTTACATCCCAATCAGAGCTGCCATGCAATTGTGTAGCATCAGATTCAGGTAAATCCAGTGTTTTATATGAGCCTTGGTCTCAGTGCCATACTTGTGGGTAACTGCAGATAAACTCCACAGAGCTGCTTGTCTGTCTACTGATGACTTAATATACTGATGACTTTATTCATTTTTTAAATTTTCCACTCCAAGACTTTCTGGGCAGCCCCAAATAGACCCAGTGGGCCTAATGCTTACAGGAAGTAATAAATTTATTGCATCTGCTCTAAGCAAGGTCTCTGAACATATACCCAGAAAGTCCTGGGTTGTGCAATAAAGTTCTTCATAGTTGTTCTTGGTACAAGTGCACTTGTTTGGGGTAAAACTCTGGTTTGCAATGGAATGTTCACGGAAATTATTAGACTTCTGGGCACACTTCACCTAGTAGTTACTGAACAAATTACATTTTCAAGGTAAAACCAAATGATGTGTCCAGTATGTTATGAAAGCAATCCTGAGTCAGGCTTCACATGAGCTTCCAGGTGCATAATCACCTTTACTATTGCTTCTTTTTCTGGGCTATAAAGGACTCATTGCCTCACCTGACATGTTAAGTAAATGAAACAGCAGAAAAGTGTACACAGTGGGAATAACAGAGCTTGGAAGACTTTAGCTTCAGCATTTTTCAAAGGCATCCCTGACATCACTGCTGCTGTGCAGTTCCTTGTACATGTGCATATATGATGTAGCAATCCTAGTGATTAGTGGGCTATTAGCAAAGAAGAATTTTGTTCCAAATGCTCCCTTGAGCATTGTCTGTTCAAAGGAAAGGAAGAAACAGCCTGGTGAGACAGATTGAGCTTTGCCATGCAACATGAACTATTCTTTTATAGCTACCAGTTTAATAAAGTTGTTCTGAATTTCTCTGATTTTTCTCTGTAGCCTTTTTAAATCCTTCTGGTAACTGAAAGTTGGTGATGGCTTCTTAGAATAGTTGGTGTGATTTGGCTGTAAAAATATCTTTATTTGCTGTGGGAGAGGTAGAGATATTCTGTTGCAATAGAACTGGGTAGGAGCTGGTACATCATGACCTGGGTCCTGCTCAGCAGCGTTCAGTGCTGCCGCCATGTGAGTGATTCATTAATGCATAATAAGAAACTAGTAAAGACCATGCATGACAAGAAACAGCCCTAAAGTTGTTGCAGTTTTACAAAGCAACAACAAGCGTGAAGTTTATTATGTCACTCTGTGCAGTTGTGTTATTACAAAGCAGGTATGTTAAGGTACATTAAGGATGAGGTCGGACACCACAGTCCTTTTGCTGTGCAGGTGCAGATACTGGAATGAAGGATGCAAAATCTTGATGCTGTGTTTTGTGTCAGCACAGTGGTGTGCAACCCTTAGGACAGTCTAGCTCAAGCTTTGATTATACATTTCTCCTTGGTTTTCTCATTATTCACCTTTCTGAGTGATCAGCATTCATATCCTCAAAGTTGCTTAAAACACAACTTCAGTTTTTTCCCGTTTTCTGTATTTAGTGCCATTGTTCAGTTCCCATTAAATCTGCAGAGGTTGCTGTTGTGTTTATGGGGTACACAGCTGCAGTTGCTCAGAGCACTCGGCACTGGCTTTACTGCAGGCAGCACAGGGAGTGGTGCATTATTAGATCCTGTTGCACCTATCCTGTCCAGTTGCTGTTCTGCTATGCGAAATGAAATAGACTGGTTTTCCTCAAAAAAGGATTAAGTTCTCTTGTACACAGCATGGCATCTGAAGGGCTTTTTCATAATATACAAAACAAAAGTAACTTTGCTCTTACTAATAAAAGAGCCACACATTTACTTCATAGCTGTAGGATAACAGCACCTGGATCAATCAAAGCTCAACAAAATCGAGGCCCCAGCATAGTAAAAGATACAACATTTCAGAAACAAAACCTAGCTACTGTAGTAGAACTGTATGGGAGGGGAAAGTAGTTTAATTTTAAAGTAAAATCCATTTCACATACTTTCACCTACTCTCTCATACCATGTATGTAGGCAAAAGCACCAAGACTATACTTCAAAGTGGTCTGTCTGGCATTCAATCACATATGACAAAAATTGCAGATGTCAAGGGATGCAGGTGAGTAATAGTAATGCCAGTGTATATCTGGTTACAGTGGGATCAGGAGCAAGATTTTGGGAGAGCTGGCAGCATTGGCCAGGCTGTGGCTGTGGGTGTTGGGACATTCAGTGGCACCCAGGTCGTCTTTGTTGCTCAGGAAGGAATGAGAAATATTCTTAATTAAAACAAAATGAGGGAAAAAAGAGCCTCCTTTATGCACATTCACCTGCCCTTTTGTTTCCTCAGATCTACTTGTAAAGCCAGGTTAACCAAACCCCAGGGACTGAGTTATCTTGAATCATTTGGGCATGAGTTGGGAAGTCCTTGGCTGAGGAAAGAGAGCCTGCAGGCCTGAAGGGGCTCCACCTCCTGCAGAGGGGCTGTAAAGGACTTGGGAGACATGAATTCTTCCTCCAGGGCAGCCCAAGCCACAAAGTCCTCCAGAAATCTGCTCACTGCCTTATATCTCCTCTCTGCTTGATCTGTTGTTGCTAGAGTATCTTGATTTAGGAGGGTTACTTTGACACAGCTGGTATAAACACTTTAACCTCTAAACTCTAGAAATAGTCATGTCCATCCAGAAACTGGGTGTATAGGTCAGGCTTCAAGCAGTATCTTTCCAAATATAATTGGAAGCACTTGTGTGTCTGTGGATTCTGTCAGTATTTTCAGTAAGTTTATTTCCAAGGATTGAGTGCACAATGTTTTTGAGGCAATTATGAGCGTGCTGTCTCTATAGAAGTGTCAGACTGATTCGGAAATGTTGCATTTCTGAAACATTTAGAAAGCAAAGAACTGTTTTAATTTGCTAGTGATAAAGCCATCACTTTTCTTGAAGAGAATCATGTCCTCAGTGGAAGTGCAGGTGCTGGTCCCTGTGACCCCTTTCTCTTAAGCATTCTTATTCCATCCTCTCCTCCCTACACGTCCTCTCTCCCTGCACCCTCTGATAAAATCATTCATTGGATCCTGTGAGTAGCAGTTTTCCTGTGGGGGCCAGTTGCCTCTCTGAGCCCACAGAAGTGGTTGTAAGGAATCATATTTGGGTTTCTCAGGGAAACAAGTTGCTGAGGCTGCTCCTGGACTAGCTTACAGCTGTATTTACTAGTGTACACCTTTTTTTTGTTTGTTTGTTTATTTGTTTTGAAAGAGCAATGCACAGCAAAAAGAGTGTTTAACCTTCAACTTTTGTACAATATCTTTTACAACTATGGTTACACTCCTGTCTTTTCAGAAATTTGCTGTGCATCCTTTCGTTCTGTGCAGGGTTTTCGATTTCCATGCATGGAGCACAGCACATGGATGTCACTGGGGCCCAATCTGTTCTCAATTTATGTTCTGTGCACCCCTGCTCCTCTAGCTCATAGTTTCTGAACAGGGAAAAGAGCAGCATTACTTGCAAGGGCTCAAATGTTTTGCTCTCTGTGTTGGACATTGGCTAAGTACACCTCAAGGTGGGAGTCCTTTGGAAAGACTGTAAGAATCTGGGTGTCCAGTGACTGTTTCTAGTGGGCTAAGTTAAATCTTCTTGACTTCTGAATAAGAGTTTCCATGGAAAGTTAACTGTGATCTTCTTGATATGCTTGGCTTATATAACTTTAGCATGTTAGCTTGCATTTCTGAAACAAACAAATATGGTATATAGAGGCCAAAGTAACTAACACAAATCTCATCCTGAAAAATCTGGTGTATTGCAAACACTTTTTATGAAAAACTCATTATGTATTCAGGTTTTCAAGACTGTGCTGTATTAGAAATCCTCTCCTACTTCCATTACGTTTCCATGTGTGTGCAATCTGTATGAATTTAGAACTCCTTACACGAGAGCTGATGAAAGAAGAAAGCCACATGATGAACTGCTGGACAAAAACCACTGCTCTGGATGCATTCTGTCACTGCGTCTTTAAGCACGGCTTACTTATGTGTCCAAATTACACTTCCCTGCTTAACTGTTCCGCTTTCTGTGTTTTGTGCTCTCTGTTAATGATTTCATAGTAATTTTGTCTTGCTTACTTTAAGCTCTAAAGTATTTCCTTGCTCCCATTTCATCCACGGACCTAGCACAGTAGCTGGACCATGTGCTGTGCTGTCAGGCTCATTCAGCCAGGCTCATCTGTGAGTTTTATGCAGAGAATTTGAAGGATGCTCTCCTTGCACTGACTATGCAATCCCAGAAGATGGAATAGCAGGAAAACACTACATGAGAAATAAAAAGCCTTTTCAGATCTCGTGTTTAATTTCAGAGCTGGCAGTTAGTGAAAGCACCCTTTAGCTTGAAAACTGTAAAAATGTGCAAAGATAATTAGTAAAAACCAAAGAATATGGGACCCCTGAATATTATTTTAATTAAAATAATTTTTCAGAGGACAACAGCATTTTAAACAGATACTATCTTACCAGCCCTGAGAGGAATATTAGTAGCAATATGAACTAGAAACTGACAGTCACTTTTGGAGAAAAAACAGCTCAAATTGGTGGGCACAGTCAGATATGCCCTTTCCAGATCCATGTGGAGCTATAACAAACTTACTGCCCTACTCCCAGAAGCTACTGATTTCTCAGCTGAGTAATTGAAGATGTGAGCACTTATACTTGGCTGTCATAAAACAGGGTTGCTTAAATCCCCCAGCTGAGGGGGTGCTGGTTTCTGACGAGATGAGGTAGTTAACAGCTGTGGCCAGTAGCTTTTAAACAGCTCTCACTTGATTGCTTATAATTACCTAATTATAATTTGAATAAATTAAAAAATACACTTCTACTTAAACTGTCATTAATGCATCTTGGAGCTAGGACTGCTGCCTTCTAGATCAACTTTTCTAAATAACAATAATAAAAAAAAAAAAATCACATTTCTTTTGCTTTTAAGCACTGTGAAATCTGTTTCCATAAATTGCAACACGGTGTGTTAAGTCAGAGCAAAAAGAGCTAAAGCCTGGGAAATACTGGCATCCAGAACCAACATCCAAGGGCAGCTAGGAGCTTTCGTTTGTTTCATCTGAAGTTGGCAAGTCTATAACAAAAATATATATCTTTGTCGTTTGTGATTCTAGGGGCCCCCTTGTCTACTCTGGACTTTTTCTTCATTTTTCCTGTCAAGTCATCAAGGCTGTGGCCTTACAAGCCTTTGCTGACTGACTAGTTGCTGAGGGTGTTTTATTCCTGCTTTCCCAGGGCCCCTGGCTCAGGAGCCCCCACCTTTGAAGTGTCAGTGTTAGTAGGAAATCTAAATTTAAACAATGTCAGGTTTGTCACGTCCTTGTGCAAAGGCAACCTGACAACTCAGAGGCTTCTCTGCTTGTTTCCTATGTACTGACCCACCCTAAAACCTACGTATTTGGCTTATATCACCACTGGTAAAATAAATCCATGCCTGCTTATCCAATACAATCTTGTTATACTTTAATAATAATTTCTGCTTTCCCAGTGTCCTCGAGTTTGTTGATAAATCTGTCATTTGTGTATGAACACACACGGACTACATATCCATTGAATTTTGTTAGCTGGAGGCTTGGGTTGTGCAGTTATCCTCCTTGAGGAATGTTTGTGTCATTGTTTAAATACGATATAAGTACATCTATATTTGTGTGTATAAACCCAGCCTTTTGACCTGGAGCATGCTTTGAGGTGACAACAGCTATGAAGGTTTAAAAACCACACAAGCTGTGGCATTCAGCTCTTTCATAATCGCGAATTCAAGTCACATCTCAGAAATGCTGTTAGGTCATGGTTGCTGAGAAGTCTTGGATAAATCACTGCTGTCAGCAGCTGAGCAGGCCAGGTTGGGGAGGTTTTCTGTTTCTGCTGCCTCTGTGGAGGGAGCCCAGTGTGAGAAAAAGCAGCTGTGAACCTCAGTGCCTTTCTCTGGGACTAGACAAAGCCTAAGATGGGAGGAGGAGAGACCATACTAAGAAAGACTGGGGGTGTAAGGGGAACAGTGGTGCCTGAAATACAAGAACTCATTTAAGTCAGTATCCTGGCTCTCTGATAAAATGAGGAGGGTGGAGGTTGCTCCAGAGCTGGGCAAATCCCCTGAACCAAAGAGATACATTACTGGACTGCACCCCACAATGCATATCTTTGAAGCTGTGCATGTCAAACTGCACAAGTTGAGGGAAAATTGTCATTTACTGGGAATTTACCAAATCTGACATTTCTTAATATGAAAAGCTGATGCCACGGCAAAAAAAAGATCCATGGAAAACTGAGTGAATCATTGCAGCTGTTAATGGGTTTCTGAGGAATCTCCTCTGTGCCTGGTAAGAAGTGTTCTTTTATTACTTTGAGACCACTAGAACAGTTTATCTGCCCTGTGGGTGTTATTAACATATGCCAAGAATATCAAGATAATATCAGGAACACAGAATGAGAAATAATAAGTTAGGGACTGAAAAGTAATGGACTCAGGGGAACATGTGGACTAATGACTGAATAAAATGGGAAACCAAACATTATTGGGGGGTTTCTTTCAACTATGCCACATTTAACTTCCCTGTGCGTGAGTCTGTAATGAAAGTACTCATGTTTACTTATCTTCAATGTGTGTCAAACCTTTGTCAGTGAAAGGCTCTATGGTACTACAGTTTAAAATACTGAAGATGTGCAAGGCTTATCATAGTATCTTAGCCACAAATATCCCCACACACAAAAGGTTAGTGTGGATTGACCCTGTTCCCTGATTGAAGCAGTCCTTTATTTTTTTAACATGTTGCCCTTTTCTTCAGAAAGGCCTTTCATTACCAAAAGAGTGCTTTTGTGAAATTAATATTTATGAATGAATGTCTTGATTTATATTTATTCCATTCCACCAATCCCATAGTAAAATGAAGATCTGGCAAAAAACACATGCTTATAGCTTCAGTCTGTGTCATTCACTTGAACTACAGGATTTTTCCACCAGGAAGTATCCCTTACTCTGTGCACACTAAATATCTTGCTTGAGCTTTTTCTGTGTTGCTTTAGTATAGTAACCACGTGGAGGACCACAATGAAAGGATTACAGGAAGGGATTCATGTATATTAAGCCTGCATTACTGCTAGATTATTTGGGCTATTTTTATAGGTAAATTATGGGCTATATGCAGACAAGTTTGCTGATAATACTCCTAACAAGAACAAAAATTGAGTGTGACCACAGTTCTAACTGCAATGGATTGAGACACATTAGTTTCTTTTATCGTATAGCAAAAAAAAAAAAAAAAAAGAAAAAGTAAAGAGCAGTTAAGAAAACAAAGTAATTTTAATATGTGGATATGAGGAAAAAAGATTAGTGTCTTCACATTTGAAAGACATTGTTAAAAGTGACAATGGAAACACTGAGTGAAAGGGCATATTATTAGTGACTGAGATAGGCTGGCACAGTTGTAACTAGCATTTAAAAGTTGTTCAGTTTTGCAATTAGCTGTGAAAAAACCACAGTGAAGAGAAGGAAATCATGTCTGGACCTTATTCTCTAGGTGAGTATCTGGATTTTCTTTCCATGCATGAAGCTGTTGAGAACAGAGGTTTCATGATTTCTGTGTCTTGTTATTGAATATTCGTGCTATTATAACTCTGTAATTTCACAGAGAAAAAAAAAAGATATTAAAGATTACATAAAACAGTGAATATTCCTTAAGTAGTTCAGAAATGCAAGCTCATTAAACATATGTTTATTAAACAAATGCATCACATTAAACATATGTGATGCTATCCCATGGAAAATGTGTGATCAAACTCCATTTTTGCCACCATACTGATATAAAAAATAACCCAGTGTTTCAATAATAGGCCATGACAATATGAAACTGTTGGCACAGAGGCCAGATACAGTTTTTGAACAGAATTTAGGAGACCCACTGACTTCACTTGTTTAAAAGCTGAGTATTGATTTGCACTTCTGTGTCACAAGAACACATCAGACCTCTTAACTTATTAATCAGCTTATTAATATATTTATTGTATAGATATGCCTTTTAAATACCCTTTTCTGTTGTCAACTGACATTATAGGAGTGTTGCTATTTCTATCCTGATTTTTTGGGATATGCTCTTAATACCAACATGACAGAGACCAGCTGAGTACCTATGGATGGATACCTGATATAAGTGAAGAGCTGAAGAATATTTTTTTAATAACCTATTTTCTTTACATTTCTGAGGGTTTTTTTTTGCCAGCTCTTTATTTAAAAGTCAGAAATTCAAAGCCTTTGGTAAGGGACATACTGTTAACCAAATCGAGTAAGATTGGCTGATATTAAGATGCCCCCATGGCTGTAGTTTCTTCTGGTTCCTTACGGTGTCCACCTGCTGTTGAAAGCCAGAGCTTCAGTTTCTGAGTGATAGTTTTGCTCTTCACTTCTCCACTGTGGCAGTTTGGAAATATAATTTAATGTAATGAGTCAGAGGCTCAGTTTCATCACATGAGGATCAGGTGAAAACAGCCATCAGTTATGCCTGGAGATTTTGTCCCACTCATCTCTTCAGCTCCTTAGCTCATTTCCTCATTTCATGCAGGGTAAGTCACTTTACACCAGATATCTGGAAGTAACATTTGGGCACCACTAATGCCTGGGCTGTCTTCATAATAGGTCTGCTTGGTGCTTACAATTTAAAATACAAGTGCAGATTTAGCCTCTGTTGCATCTCTTTGATGATACCTGCAAGGCAAAGGCTCGAGAGCATTCCAGAGCCACAGACCCCTCCAAAGGATCAGCTTCTGCTTCAGTGGAGCTACTAATCTCTTGTCAGTAGAGAAGAATGGTCCTGTTCACTCTCAAAGAGAGGATCATGGTGCTTTATTGCAGGGGGGGGGTTGGTGCAGTGTTGGAGTCAACATGGCCAGAGCAGGAAAGTAGGGGCATTGATACAGAATGCATCTGGGACCTGCAGGCATCTTGTTTTCATTGCACATTTCAGAAACACAAATTAATAACTGTTATTTTTTGCACTGCTTAGAAGAGAAATTACATAACCTTCCTGTGGAATTGTACATCTCCAAGTACGGCCTAAGTTACACAAGCTAAATGGCCTCCTTAAGGTCTGTGTCCTTGACAGTGTACTTGCAGTTCTTTTTGTTGATTTATGCTCTTGTGTTTGTCCTATTTTGCAAATGCAAATATTTTCTTAGGTATTTAAAAAGCCACATCCCTGTTTTCTGTAAAATATAGCCATCCCTCACCCTTCTAGTTATACAGAATAAAGCCTTTAAAGAATTAATCTTGAGCAGAGCATCAAATAACAAATAAATCACATATCCAATAATATATCCAGCAAAGAACCTCTTAGTTGAATAAATACATCTATAACATTTCTAAGAATCATTGCTGCATCAAACACCTCATGATACCCTGTCTTTTCCCTCTTCAGCCTCCCATGAAATTTAGTAAAATCCCAATAGACTTGACCTCACAAAGATGAGAATTCTTTGTGTTTGGGAAGTGACACTGACACAATTAATGGACTCTGAGAAGATAAACATGACTGTATGCAAGTTTGATCTCAAGCCTCAGAACTGTCCTGGTTTCTGGAAGCTGTCTAGCATGGGTGGGTTCCTGAGCAGGGGTGTGCCATAGATTTTCCCTGGCAGGCTGAGTGGTTAGTGCCAACAAGTGCTGTGTTGTCTGGATGCAATAATAAAGAAGGTGTTCAAGCCACATAACAGATTACTGGGGATGCTTCTCAATTGCTGCAATTAAGATGAACAGGCCAAATTGATGTACTGTTGTATGGAGATGGCTGGCATGTTGCTCTAAAAAGAATACCTGTAGCTTTTAAGTGTAAATTATTCTGTGATGTGAATTGCACATGCCAGGTCTTATTTAAAAGGCACAGTCTGAAAGCATAGCAGCAGGAAAGAAATGAGAATGTCCCCATTCATCTTAGCTTTGATGTCTAAACAACAATTTAAATACCCATTATTGATTTGCTACAGAAATGGGAACATCTAGCAAATGGTTTTATTCCACTTTAGCTGGAAATGCTAATATTTATCCAGTTGTCTGATTGTTTCATGTGTGCATAAGTACACAACAGTAATATGAATAAAATATAATAACAAAGTAATAAAATCAATATAAGCTGGCCACATTCTCTTTCACTTTATGAGAATACTTGCAAGAAATTAATGGTCTTAGTAACCAATCACTTCACATTTAAAATTAGCTTTAAAAAAAGTGCAGGATATATAATTTTTTTTTCTGGAAAAAAAAAAGAATACATGCTTTGGTCATCTTTCCCTCTAACACCTTTGAATGTAAGTACTGCCTTCACATAACCTAGAAAGTGGTTCTTCCCATGTTGTCTCCAGATGCTGCTTGGGTTCAGCACTTTGGGATAAGACTGGGCTGCTTTGGAGTCACAAGCTCAGGCTTTCACCCCATGTGCCATGGTATCATCCAATCCCTGCTTGGACCTGTGCTGGCTTGGGTGCAAATGCTGCATTGTGTGGCTTATGTGATGAAGCAGCACTCTCTCTGTCTTACTCTCCACTCATCTCTTCTTCCCCTGGGGCCAGTCTGGGGCCACCCTGAGAGCAGGATAGGGGTGGCTGGGGCTCCACAGGGACACTCCCCATGTTATCTTCATCTCCTACCCCTTCCCTGCTCCACGTGCCCCTGTGAACATTGGAGCAGTTGGATGCCTGTTGCCCTGGGTGCCCAGTGTCTGGGGTGAGGCTGGGTGCAGTCGGTGACAGCAGGTGACATTTTCCCCAGGCCTTGGCTTTTACAGAGTGAGCCTTGCTCCCTGTGCATGCTGCCGTGGGCGAAGAGAAAGTGATGTTGGGGAAGAGGCATTTTTCCCCATCTTATCCTTTTTCTTGTGCTGTTTTTGCTTTGTGTAGTGGGAAGGCAGCCTGTGGCATGCCAGGGGCTGCCAGGACAAAAACCTCTGCTGTGCTCAGTGCCTTGTCAGACATGGTGCTTCAGGCCCCTTGTCTGGCTACATGTTTGGAGGGGCTCTGTCCTAATGAGGTCCTCGTGTTGATGACACCTCTGGTGTCAGCATGATGCTGACATCCCACTCACTGCCAGGGACTTTCCAGGGGAGATGAAGAGAAGCAGCAGCTTTTGGGGTAGTACAGCCCAGCAGTGCAGCTGGCTCCCTCCTCCCTGCACTGCCTGGGCTCTGCCTGCCACCAGCAGAGAGAAATGCTCATGGTGATGTGCCTGTGTTTCTTTTTTCCCCAGTTTAGTGAGGTCATGACCCCTAATGGAGATGTTGCCCATGTAAAGGGTACTTTCAGCCATGGCATGTGTAGCTTTTGGCACCATGTGGCCAAGTAGGGCTGTGCATGTGGACCATCAGACACATTTACTTTTTCTTGAAATGATCCATTCAGATTAAAAGAACACAAGGAGCACTTTGGTAATTCTTATATTAAAAGCAGATATCTTCAGCTGGTAGCTCATGTCTCTAAATTAACTCTGTGCTCAGAGGTCATAGTTCCAAGAAGGGGTCTTGTGGAGACACTTAAGGCTGGGTCCTCAGCAGCTCTGTCAGTGCCCAGCACTGCGACCCCGTGCCAGCCAGGCTGATAAACACAGCAACTTCTGGCAGGGGAGCAGCAGGGGCAACGTTTGAACCACAGATTGGTTTTAACAAAAAAGCATCTTTTCTTACTCCTACTCTTTTGTATTCTTTGTACTGTGGTTTGTCATTATATGGAATGGGATTTTTGGCTTATTGAGTGCTACACTTGCATGTCTATATTCAGTAAAAAGGGATGAATGAAGTGGCTGTGACCACAGCTTCTGTGGAGTTGAGGACAACTGCAGCATAGTCAGGAGTTCCTTATATCCGTGGTGAAAGATTAAATTTAGCAAAACATTTTAGAGCATTAGCACAAATCTGCAGTTATAGTAAAGCACTGCCAGTCAGACTCTTGAAAAATCAATTGCAAGGTATGCACTCAGTTTTTCTCAGAGAACATTATGATTTTGTTAGAGTGACAAAATTAGCATTAAGAGTTGACTTCATGCAGACATTTACATGCTGGTGTGAGTCATGAACTTGAAAAGGAGTCTGCCTAGGTAATTAATTTTCTCTGTGTTATTGCAGATCTTGTCTTTGCTCATGTATTTATTTTTTTTTTTAAGGCTACATTTAAAAATTATTTTAACCCTAAGATTTTGGGCTGAATAAATTTTAATAATACTCAGCATGACCTCCAATACAGGACATGGTGAAAATTCAGTTTTAAATTCATGAGAGTCTTGTGCTTTAAGCACTTGCCTGGAACTAAGTAGATCTGCCACAGAAGACTGACCCATGTGAGTGATCTTTTGCAAGTTCTTCCCTGCTTTTGTTGCCAGCTTTAAAATGGGGCTAATTTTATTCATTGTAAGAATGTCCCAGGAGTTGAAAGTCTTTGTGAAGAAGCCTGATTTCGTGATGGCAGAGATTCCCTGATCTATTGCATGTCACAAAGCTGGGGTCTTCCAGGCCAGTGGAAATGCCTTATAAATCTGTGTAGGGAGCTGAGTCATTTACCTCATTCTTCTGAGGCTGTGGCAGAGTAGAAAACAAGCACAGGTTCATACCAATGCTACCTTTTATAGCATCCATTTTTTTTGCTTCAGACTGATGTGCCTCTGGAAATCTCATCTAGGAACACTCCTTAAAGTGCTGGGAGATGCCCTGAATCTCAGACAGCACTGCAGAGCCATTCTCTCCACCATCATTATTGCTTCTCTTGCCAATACTGTCCTGTAGATGAGAAGGGGTTCAAAATACAGGGCAGAGTTAATGAGATCTCAAAGGCACCATCTCATCAGGCAGCATCCAGTTGATGCTGAAGGTCACATGAACACTGTTGAAGGGCTGACCATAAATATAATTTGTGCACATGAAGCAAATGAAAAGTTGGTTTGCATCCCTGCAAACCTCTCTAGATCCTCACTTAATTGTGCTGGCACAAAGCTGCTGAAGGCTTTCAGTAGCAGACTCTTATTACTACAGCTGCAAAATGGCAGCAGATTAAAACACAGCCTCTGTGTTGTTGAGAATGTCACCCGATGTACTTACCATACTGAGCCTCAAGAGTACAATACTGAATTTCTGAGGTATAAGAAACACAGCATGATAGATTTATGGCTTCTAGTGCAACCTGCAGCACCAATGAATACAAATAAAAACACATCTACAGTAAATATGCCTACATATGGAGCAAATCCATCCTTACAAAAATCCATGCTTCAGCTCCTAAGAGTTGCTGGCTTGGAAAAGTACTTATCATTAAACATGTTTTTTTAATGGTTGGATGCATATCTCAATGACATATTTTGGGCACTAAGGATTTATCTCTGGATGAACAAGAAGGGTTTTTTTTCAGCTCACTGAACTTTTGAGTAATCAATTGGTTGTCATCCATAGGTAAATGTATTCTAAAATTATGATTAATATAGTTTACAAGTGTTACTGTGAGAATCAATTTGAAATAGCTTGAATACCTAATGTGATAAGAAACTGTGATCATTTGCACAGTAATGTAGTGTTTTTTGAAAATTTGTGCTGTATAACCTTTTCTGGAACTTTCTTTCCTTCAGGAAGAAAGGTAGTTTTTGTCTGATACTACTTTGACAACAAGAGGAACTATTGAAATCCTTTGGATTATCGTAGAATCATAGAATAATTGAGTTGGAAGAGGAGTTTAAAGGACATCTAGATCCAATCCCCTGCAGTGACCAGGGATATCTTTAATGAGATCAGGTTACCAGACTCCCATCCAACCTGACCTTGAATGTTTCCAGGGTTGAGATATGTACCAGGTTGCTTCCTGGGCAACCTGTTCTGGTGTTTCACCACCCTCATTGTAAAAAACATCTTCTTTATATCTAATCTAAATTGATCCCCCTTTATTTTTAAACCATTGCCCCTCATTCTATTGCAACAGGCCCTGCTAAAAAAGCAGATTTCTCCTGGATTTGTTAGTGCCAAGCCTTTTTTTAAAGAAGGAAAGAAAATTGTTTGTTCTGGGAGAGATTTCTAGAAAAAAAATAAGAGTCCCAAGCACCAAAGTTCAGCACCACTTGTGCTTCCTTGTGGGGTGTGCACTTGTCCCACCTGCACTGGGTTTGTGGTAGGACAGAGTAGACCCCCTCCACGTGACCATGTGCTGTGGACACCAAATGCACAGGAGTTAGCCAGATCCCTGACGTCCCACATGAGCATACCAAGTCATCATAAGCAAATTCACTTTTCAGATGTATATGCTTATGAAGGCATTGCTGCTAGAAAAGGCCTCTGGATTCTCGACTTGGGTTGTTAAAAGGACACCATCTTGGGAGCAATATGCTCAGAAAAATGCTCAGGAAAAAACTGTCCCAGCCAGTGTATGGCTCAAATGCCAAACTATGCAGCAAAATCAAGTTAAATAAACTGCAAAATCTATTTCCACTGCTAATTGATAACTGCTCACTGGGTCTCACGATTTTGTCCTTTTGCTTGGGTTTACTCTTTTCCATTTTCGAGAATCCCTTTTTCTACATCTCTCTTTACCTTAAACCAAACAAGTATGAGAACCATGGTGTCCCTTTTTTTCCTGGGTGTTGAAAAAAGGCAGACTTGAGGAGTCATCCAGTCCATCTTCTTGGGCAAAAGCCAGATTTCTGTCCTCCTCACAGGCATAGCATAAGAATATGGTCTCTGTCTTCTCCATATCAGCTCAAATACCTGATAGGTGATGATCATGCAGGAAAATAGCAGGATGATTAGCTGTTCCCAGTAGTGTGTTGTCAATGGGCTGCCTTCCATGATGTCCATCGCTATTCCACCAGATACTCCATCCAGGAAAATACATACTAGCTTCAGAGGCTTAGTGCTGAACCTGCTTGCAGTCTCAAAAGTCCTCTTTTGTCTTGAAAAATAATCTGATATCATCTTTTCTAAGCCTGGTTCCTTTTTTTCCTTTTTAATTTTTTTTTTTTTACTTCTCTCCAGTGAGAGAGAGATATAGGTTAGAGATTTTTGCTCCAAAGCCAAGGGTGAAAACAGCCATGAACTGAAGGTTGAGAAAATTCCCACTGATTAAAAGAATGTTTAAATATTCTTTCAGAAAAGAAAAAATTAAATGTGTTTTGTTAAAACATATTAAACCTGGTGGGAAATAATTCTGATTCCTGGCAACTGTGCTTTTCTCTCAAGATTTTGAGAGTCACCCTTTTTCTGAAATATTTTCTAGGCTAGACACTAATTTCTCTGCTGGCTTCTATTTATCTATCTCACTTATTTATTTTCCCTTCCTTTGCTCTGGAGGAAGGGAGTGTCCATTTCAGGTTCTGGTTGCTTTTTCAGTAAACTGTGGATTTATGCTGTTTGTGCAGCACCTGGCAGAGAGAGGTCTCTGCTCATGCCCAGGACTCTGCTATCACAGCTGTGCTGAAGGAAGCATGCTGCTCTTGGAATATCACTGGTGCATGGAGCTGGGGAAGGCTGGTGGCTCACGTGTTTGCAGGTCTCTCTGGCTTCTAGCCAGCATTGGTGAAGTGATCTTAATTTACAGCTGTTGTCCATTGCAAGAGGGGAGAAAGATGCTGAGAGGGGTGAGCTCCTCTGTGAGGACTGGGAGAAGTGGCTGCAGGGAAGAACAACGCATGGGTGCTGGCTTTGTGGGGGGAGGCAGCAGCCACACAGACATCTGCCACCCAGTCTGCACCCAAGGGCCCTCTTACATTAAACAAAATCAGTGTTCGAGAGGCTGTCTTGGTGCACGTGACTGTAGGGTTGGTCTGCGTGGTAAGTATTTTGGGTAACTTGAACATAAGAAGTGGGAAGAGAGGATTCTTTTTACTGTATTGTATTTTAAGGAAAGTTAGTTGGGTAGTTGCCAGTAAAGAAAATTTTGCTTCCAACTTCAAGGGAAAATTTGCATTGCCCTGCTTCCTTTTCCATAAATATACATATCCATATATATATAGGTATATAAATATGTTATATATATGTGGAAATTATTTTGTCTTGTAATAAGGGTTTTTTTGTTCAGCACACTTTGATGTTTTACCAATAATTTTTTATTTTAACAATAGAATTTCTCTAAGATGTGCTATGAAGTTTTGAACATTTTTGATGGCTGTCTTCTTGACTACTGAATGTGTTAAGAACAATTGATGACATCAGTTTGGCAAGAGGAAGTCTTATTTGAGGAGCCGTTTTGAGCTTTCTTGTCTCCATGTACAGCAGTTTATACTGAAATTCTGCAGCACACCCATCCTGGGTACTAGAGGAGAGAGTGTAAAATTTTCAGTCTAATAC
Organism: Vidua chalybeata; assembly: GCF_026979565.1. Lineage (NCBI taxonomy): Eukaryota > Metazoa > Chordata > Aves > Passeriformes > Viduidae > Vidua > Vidua chalybeata. Next base: position 19,179,881 of record NC_071531.1, read on the forward strand.
AGTTTTGTGGAGCAACCTTTGATGCATGACTACACTGAACTGAGAGGACAAAAGTAAAATCTCTTGAATGATGCAGTTGAGATTTGGCTAAGTCTGAGCTGGATCTTAGGTTGCCTTATTTCTCAACACCATACTTCTCTTCTTTGGAAGTTATATTAAAAACCCCTCACCTTCCTGCTCTTGCTTTCCCCTCTAAAGGGTATGTGAAGAACTCTGTGTGATGCCAAAAACAATATTAGTTTTTGGAATCAGCTTTCAGGATGTGCTGAAAGTTCTGTAATCAGCACCTTACCACTCAGAAAGACTGGGTGCTTTACTCTCCAGCATCTCACAGGCAAGCAGGGCTTGGGAAAGTTGGTTCTTTTGGATACTCAAGAGCCCTGAATAGAGAATTAAATAGTCTGGAAATGTATCAAAAGTTTCTCCACCCTGGGTTCAAAGCTAGGCCCATCTTGACATCAGAGTCCTTCTCCAGGCCAGAAAAATATTTGGGGGAAATAAAAAATGAGTCAAAAGAAACTTTGAAAAGATCACACTGACTAGAAGAATACAGTCGAAAAATGCTAAATAAGGTTAGCATTAAATTACTAAAAAATTATTAAATTACTAAAAAAGTAATTTTTGCTAAAACTGGAGAGAAAAGCAGTCATAACATTGTGAGAAGCACTGGAAAAGAAACGTGCACAAGCAGGGGAGTGAGCTGTTGCCAGTACTGCTTAGTCCACAGGCAAGCTGTGATCCAGCATAAGGAATTCCAGGTGATCAGAAGCCATGGCCTGTGCTCTCAGCTTCAAAACCATGTTCCTTCTACAGACTACAGAACTGCTCTTCTAATACGAATGTGCATTCAGAAAGCCACTTAACACAATATAGTCATGTTTTACCTGCGTTTGGTGATTTGAAACAGAGCTGGTTACTGTAATACCCTTCCTGAATTGTACCTTCCATACGGTGATACAATTTCAGTGTATTTTGAAGTACTGGGATGTGGGGCTCTAGAAGCTGCTTCAGATGTAGTTCAGCTTTCCTTGCTGCGGTCACTGTGTCTGGGCAGCAAATGGTTGGTGGATGTCAGTACCCACTTCATCGCCTCCATGCGTGTGAACCAGAGCTCTGACTCGCAGAGAAGCGGTTTCTTTTTAGATGGTTGAAATAATATTTGGGTTTAGATGATATTTATGAAGCACCTTGAAGTCCACATAAGATAGGCCATTCAGGACTATGCATGTGTAAGCAACTTGTCTCTCCTTTTCAGCAGCTGCCTAAGCAAGTTTCGTGATTAAACGTTGTGTGTTTTGGGCTGTGGTTCCACTGCGCGAGTGGTTTGGCAGCAGCTCTGGATGAACAAGTTCCTGCCCCTGGCACTGTGCTTAGGGCAGTGTAACTGCTGTAAAGTGGGGTTTTGCCTTTGATGCTGCTGGGAGGGAGACAGTTCTTGGGCATCAAGTCACTTATGAATGTCTGAATGCATTTTGCAGTGTGATACACAGTAGATTAATTACTAAGTGGTCAAATGGGATTGACATGAGCTCACCTGTTTAGGGCATGGTGCTAATAATGCCAAGGTTGTGGACTTGATCCTTGTGGGTCCCTTGCAACTGAGAATCTGTGACTTGAAAGTAGATTTTTGTTCAGCAAAGAATGTTCCTCCTTTTGCATGGTGGTTCAGAAGAGGCTGGTCCATGTTCCCCAGGGAATGAGCGGGGGCTTGGTGGGACAAACAGTGCCAGTGCTGAGAGATTCCAGCTGCAACCATACCTTGCTCCTGGCCTCCAGAGCTCACACCCAGCCAGGGTTTGTGCACAGGTCCAAGGAGGAAAAGCAGTGTGTTGTTCCTTACTCATAATAACAAGCTCCTCAGTCTCAGCTAAGTAGAACACTTCAGGATAAGCTAGACCTGGAGATTTGGACTGGAGCATCCTGAAGGGAGAAACAGAGCCATTCAGATGATATAATAAGGGGAAATATCAGCACTTATTTCTGCTGAGATCTCTTTGTAAATGGCTAAGTAAACAACCCAGGGAGTTCCTGGCCAGTTTCTCTCACTTCATTATGTGGCATAGCAAAAAGCAAATAGTGAGATTCTTCTGTAAATGGTTGGATGGTAACAGGTTGATATACTGTGGGGAATATATACTATACATATATGGTATGTTGATATACTGTGGGAAATATATATTTTTGAAAACAGAGAAAACTTTGCAATTCTCGTCTATTTTGGAAGAAATCACAAGCTTTTTAATAAGGTAGTTGATATGAAATTCAGGGTTGGTGTCATCACAGTGAAACTGAGTTTAGGAATTAGTGAACACCTTTAAATATCTTTGTGTCAAGAGTAAATCCATATTTAATTTTGGTTTCATTAATGATCTGGAATTCTAAACTAGTTGATTATTGCAGTTTGTGGAAAGTTACAGTTTTGGAGCACTGAAACTGCCTTTGGAGAGTTCTAGCAAAATCTGTGACTCCCAAGAGGAAATTCAACATCATAAAGTTATGTCAGTGAGAGGAATGAAAAGTCCCAAGACAAACTTTCATCAATCAAAACCCAGAGAAAAAAGGTTATATAGTAACAGTGAGGGAGAGAGTCTGGCCATTAATAGATAACAAATTAAACACACCACAGTAATTTGCAAGAAAGCCAAGTCTGTTCCAGGCAAGGCTCCTAATGTTTCAGCTGCATCTGATCCAGGATTACATCCAGTTCTTCCCTACAGGAAAACTGCACAGTTTAACGATGAAGTGTGTTAAAGCAATGGCAGATTTTAGTTTCAAGTTGTATACAGTGGGGGTTTTTCAGTGGGTGTATGCCCTGGACATGTATTATTACAGGTCATGTTAATGATTCTGAGTTCTGTTTATCCTTTGTCTTCCCTTTAAGCCCTCAGAGTGATTGTTTTCTCTGAACAAGACAGAACAAGACTGAACAAGACTGGGAATGATCAGGAAACACTGAGAAGAATAGAAAGCAAATAGCAAGCCACTTCAGTGAACAAGGGACAGGGATAACTTCAAAAGTTAGGAAAAATTAGGCTTAAGGCCACCTTTCATGAGAAGACAGGTAGAGCTGGAAAAATACAGTCTAAGAGGAGAGTCATGAGCACTATTAAATTATTTTAAACCAAAATATTGGTATTTTTAAAGGTAGTAACAGAAAGGAAAAAAATTACTGCAGGTGACCAAAGAATTAAGCCAGCAGAGAAAAGTTGAGTCAAACAAAACAATGTATTTAGAAAAATATGTAAGACTGGTTTAAAAAAATGAAAGGATTTGCATCTCCCATGGAATTTGATGTGCTGAAAACCAGCTTAGTTCTTAGAGTGATTATAAGGAAACTTTATTTTCTATGGAAAAGCTGGGCTTCAGTGGAACACAATATTATCTCAAAAAGTGCTCACCATACTGAAAAAAACACAACTTTTTGTTAATAGATTCCCTTAAATTAAGAACAAATTACTAAATGTTGAGATTTTTTTTTAGTGATAATTTACATTATGTGCTGTAAAAGAAGCTAATTTTTTGGTGAAGGTAAAGGTTTTTCCTTTGACCTCCCTGTCTGTCTTTGCTTTCGTGAACAAGATGTGGCTGTATAATGGTGCTAAACCTTGGTGAAGTGGAGATCACATCTATGATCAGGCATCCAAGAGGGCAGAATACCTCAAACTCTGAGCTTCCAGTGTTCCCTGCTGCACAGATGCCTGAGAGTTGATAGTGATGTTAAATCTTCCCAGCAGTGGCAACAAGTGGAAAAAGGCCAACCAGGAGCTCCCTTCTTACTTGCAGCTCTGAAATGTGTGGCAGGAGAGCAGTTTCCATCCCCTATGGTTCTTCAAAACTGTTTTCCTTGCAGAAAAGTGAAACTTCTGCAATTTTGTGCTTTCCCTTTTCCTCACTGCCCTGGGCTTGTAGAGTAGAAAAATGTATCCGTGGATAACAAGGATTAAAGCTGTGGTGCACATTGTGCTTCTGTTCTGAATCCTTAGCATTTAGACAGCAAAAATAGCTTTAAAGAACAACAGACAGTGCTTTAAAGAACAACAGTTCAGGTCTGTTTTGTGCGAACTACAAATTATCTGACTTGCAAACTCTGCAGTGTGGTGGGTTAAGTAAAATGCCCTTTTGCTTCTGGACAACAAGCCCAAATAATCTAAAAGTAGTGTCCAGTTAAAAAAACTATCAAACAATTGGGTTCCTTTCCTAGTCCCTGCTCATAAATGGCAGCAGCCAGGCATGCATGGGTTTTGCATTCTGAGCAGCAGTAAATGAGTGGGGCTCTCCAGCAGAGTCGTCTGTGACAAACCCAAGCACTTGGGAGGTGAGGGGAGGACAGAGGGTGGTGACAGGGTGGAATACAGGGACTGCTGGCGGCCTCTGCAGAAGAGCAGGGATGAGGCTGTTGCTTCATGTTGATCTTTCAAAGCAGTAAGCATTTCTCAAGAGAGCCTATCTGCTTTTTTTGCTAAAATACCTGCCTTTCTCCTTCCTGCTCAGTAAGAGTGCTTGGCTGTGGGCACCAAAGCTGTCTGCAGACTCTGTCCTTTCCACTCCTCCTGTCCCACTCATGCTTTCTGTGGCCAGCTCTGTACCACAGCTCTGAAAGCTTTGCTGCTCCCACTGTGCCTGCTGTTCCCAGCGTGGAGCTTGTGCTGGGCAAGGAGCAGGGCCCGCCTGCCTTGCCGTGGCTGTGCCTTAAGGAGGCAGGTGAGTGTCTGGCTGTGCACACAGCTCAGGGGGGATTTGGGGTTCTGGACAGAGTGTCTGTCAAATTATGCTATGCTCTGCCTAGGTCTCCCCATCACCAGTGGATTGAAAATAAAAGTCAGAAGAGCCATCCAGCAGAGGGTCTTGTTCTCTGAATATGAGTCTGTACGTCAAAGGACCGTGTTTCAATGTCATGAACTAATGCAGGCATATGTGAGCTGAATGCACACCAATCCTCTGGCTCTAAGTTCAGCAAAGCATCCTTCTTCAAGAGTACTCTTGAGCACCTGCTTTCATTTGTAGATCTGTTTTTATAGCATCCTAATTTCTAGACTGAAAGGCAAATTAATGTCCTGTGAAATGGAGGCACTAGTGAACAGCAGTACTGAAATCTCTGACTTCACCCTACTGAGACCTAAAGGCCCCTTCTGCAGAGAAACTTGATCTGTCTAAACCTGAATCTTTATGCAAAAGCTTAAGTTAATACATCATGTGAAGTTAAAATCAAATCTGAAATCTAAAATTAAAAAAAAATCATCCTAGTATTTGTTCTTATTTATCCTTTTAGTAAAAAATCATCGTTACTGATATCACTTGGTCCAAAAGCAATAAACTTTGCAGCTATTCTGTTCTCCCTGCTCCATTTTTCTTTTTGAAGACATTTGGCTTCATGGTTCTCCTTTTTTCCTCCCCTTTTCAGGCTTTATTTGGCAAGTGACTCTTTATAGAGGAGTTCAGCATCTGTAAACTTTTGGTAGTGGCAGGTCAAGAATGCTGGTGATAGCCCTGTGTTTCCTCTGAGGGACTCCACAGATGAGGTGCCAGACTCCTGTGAGGTGTTGGTACATCAACATAAGAACTGGAATACTGGTGGAGATGAAGAGAGGATCCCTAACACCCTAATGCTCTTTCCTGTGGCAGGCAGGAATGATGATTAAAGAAAGTGTAGTAGACAATAGAACAATTAAGAAGTGTAAGACAAGCTACATTTTCCCCTTCCTTGTGGTTAGTGATTTAGGGTGTTCTGCACAATAGACAGTATTGTACACATTAATTTGAGTGATGTTGTTTAATAGCCACTGATGGCTGGTAACATCTTTATTCAGTTTTTAAACTCCTTAACTCATTTTTACTCCTGCTTCTCACTGTTGCTACAGTAAATTCCACAATGGAATTATTTATTAATGCTGATAAAGGCTTTTCTTTTGTAGAAAAATCAACATGTAATGTCATCTCTTTTTGGAGCAGTATGCCCTAAATAGGCAGGGTTTGGGAAAAGAGAATGTACAGTTGCACCAAATGTTTAATTACTCCAGTTTAAGGATTTAATTGCTCCAGTTAAAAGCAGCCTGAAATCATCCATTCCTCCCACCTTCCCTGCAACACCTGGGTGACCTCAGGGGGAATTGACATGACAGACAGTTAATCCACTATAAGAGTATTAATTTCCCTTCAGAGTAGCAGCCTTTCCACAAACACACTAAACCTGGACATGAAAAGAGTAGAGGGATGCAGGACCACTCCTCCAGTGGCAATCTACCCCTGGATGGATCAAACCCTTTATAAGTCTGCACAGAGTCTCAGTGTTTGAAAGGTTGTAGGGCAGCTGTTTCACCTACTGCACAGATATTATACCTTTTCAGGGCTTTCTTATTACGTGAGAAATTTCTTTGGTTTTTTGCAATCCATTAAGACAAATTCCACCCTCAGTGACAACAGCCACCTAAGTTTGAATGAAATACAGTTCAGTCAGCTCCAGAACTGCAAATGTAGTTCTCCAGTATGCTTCCCTGACCTCACTTGGGGAAAAAAATCCTGCCAGGTATGATAAAAATTGTGGATCCAAGTTTTCCTTCTCTCTATTATTGCTCTTCAGATCTTAAATTGAGAGTTTCCATTACAACACAAGGCATGAATGTACTGCTGTTTTGTGTAATGCATAGTGCTTATTCACATATTGGCAGCACCTTTATGTTCCAGTGCTGGAGGGAAGAAGTAAGAATTTACTTGCAGACAAAGTGACAGACACTGTCAAGTTCACTTAGGCATTTGGATTTAACTTCTGAATTTAATTCAAAAGAAGAGTGATTCACTTAATTTCTTTTCCTTTGGATATATCTCATATTGTTCAATTACAATAATATCAATTTTGCCATAATGGAATTTCTCATTTAATACTATTCAGCTGATAATGAATGTGATAGTTAAAACATTAAAAGATCCTGAGTCAGCTAACAAAAGCCATGAAGTTCAGACATTAAAGGATTGGCAGATTCTAATAGAGATTTTTTTTCCTGTATCTATTTACAAAATTGGGCCTGATTTTTTAAAACTGAGGGAGGGGAATATCTGAGTCTCCCTTCCCTCACTTAAAAAGTCTGCAAAGCTTTGTTAAGAAAATAAACAGAAAAGCCTCTGAGAAATTCATGAGCTCCAAAGGAATGCTATGGTCCAGCTGCAGCCGAGGCTCAGGCACATCGGTGGCTTCAGTTCACTGCAGACACAGCGAGCTCTCCTCCCTTCTGTGAGAGTTGCTCTGCTTTTGTTTTGCTTGGATTCCCACCAAAAACGTGAGAGTGTAGGTCTGTGTGTCATGCCAGCCCTTGAGCAGCACAACTGCCATGCTCTTTTTAGCCTCCATCAGGTGGGCACCATGGTTCATGGGCTGGTACCTCCTGCAGCATTTTTTGTGCTGCACCTCTGGCAGGATTACACACGTCAGAGTCCAAAGTGAAACACTCTGCTCCTTGGATAGTATGTTGTAGGTGAATATGGAGGAATTAATAAAAGGTCATGACACAGGGTGCAATATTGAAACTTTCCTGTGTGGCTTTCTGTCCAGTTGAAGTACAGTGCCTGAGAGTGGGCTTCTCCATCTGAGACCCTTAGCTGGCTCTGCAGTGATAGATTAAGCTTTGGTATAGCAGATATCACAACCAGAGATGTGTAGTTTCCTCTGCCTTTGGTTTAGAAGCAATTTTCCACACAAATCCCATAGTTAAAATTTCCAGGGGTCACTATGGGATTCACCACACTGCTCTAATGCTTTATAAACAATCAAAGACAAGAAAGAACCAAGTTAGATTTACAATTTTAAAAGTATGAACAGTCTTTGGTACAGACATACTCAAAAGCTATGCGAGTCGTGAGCTGCTACCTTGAATTACAGCCATTGTCAGCAGCCTGTGATTAAATAAAGAGTAAGAGGGAGATGTGTATGAATGTGAATGTTTCACAATGTTTTTGAAGTGAAGTAACACAATACTGAGAGCATTCATTCACACATCAGCAGGGCAACCACAGTAGTCTAAAAATTATCCCATTTATTGGAATAATCCAGATGGTAGACAGACAAGCATTGCCTTCTGGATCCCTCTAGGCTGATGGAACAGATCACTGCAACCATGTGTTCATCACGGTACTGTGCTGGTGGGTCTCAGAGGTACCAACAGACCAGCATGCATGCAAGTTGGGTGTTTATGGTTTAAGCAAGAAATCAGTCAAATCTTCAATGTGGACCATTTAAGTAAGCCAAGATGCTTTTACTTAAAATTAAATAAGGAGCAGCATACATTTTTTTTTCCTCTCTGTGGACCCATGGGATCAGCAATTTCTGTTAGCACACTAATTTACACAGGATCACAGGAGAACTTCTTGTGCTGGTACAGTTGGGAGCAGACAGGACATGGAGCAGAAGAATCTGTCATGGGTGATTTTCAGACATGGCTTTCTTGTGTCATATCTTTTGTTGGAGTGTTCTATAAAACAACACCAGGCCTGAGCACCATCATCAGCAAAATACTGCTGCCTGCTTTCTCATAAGTACCAACAAAAGGTGACAATCTACCTTTTTTCATCTCAGATAGTGTGCCTGGGTCTCTGTCATGTGAGCATTGCTCTTGTTTTGTTTGGAGTCTCTTCTAGGTTGTAGCCAGTCTCTCCAGTCCTCACAGGGCATTTCAAGGGCCATAATTCCATCATGAGGCAGCAGTGGAGTTGTGCTGCACAGTGACTGATCCATATCCTTGGCTGTGAGTAGAGCTAAGCCAACAGTAATTGCTTGGACGACCTTGCTGGGCTGACTGGGCTCCCAGTTTCAGAAATTTAGTGGTGTCTCAGAGAGGAGCAGTGGGAGCTTCTGGCCATCGTGTGTTCATCTCTGGGAACTGCTTCAGCAGGCCCTCAAGCTTGGCATTGGTCTCATGAAGGTGTCCATTCTCAGCTAAGGGGCAAGAATTTTGGTCATCCCTGTTGTATTGCAATATCACTTTCTTCATTCTTTATCTACTAATGCTACCTTTCCTCACATTATCTGTCATAGCAAGACTTAGCATGTTTATTAACAATCCTTTGCCTGTATGCTATACCATACTTTAGTAGAAAAAAACAAACAGCATTGCTTTGCAAATTTCAGCTTAGTACCAATGGTGGATGGAGAGATGTTATAGAGGAAACCTGGGGGAGGGATGTTTTCCTATCTTGCTTGCAGGCCCATGTTTTACTTAAAAGGGAAGCTACAGCTCCTTTGATCCTGACATCCTGTCTCTGAGTACTTTGGTGTACTTTTGACTCTATTTCTGGGTCTTATGGGTAAACTTTTACGTGATGCTCCATCGAAAGAACAACATTAAACTGAAATCTTAAATTAAGAGGTACAGCTTTGGCTATGGAGTTTACAAATTCCAACTTATGTACAGTGGAGAACCTTGTTATTACAGAATGTTACTCTAATAAAGCTGCTTTAGATGGCCATAGCAATTCTGAATTGCAACGGAAATAAAACATATCCATTTGATCCCTGTAATTGCATCCACCAGGACTTCAGCTACATGAGTAACAACTTACACTTCTAAATTGGTTTTGCAATACAAAATGAAACTTGAGTTAAAGCAGACATGTAGGAAAGGGAACACATGAGAGCTTCTCTGGGTGAGAAGGAGAAGGAAATACCTGAAAACCTTTCCTTTTCTCCAGCTGTGCCATCTAGCTGTTTCTAACTCAGAGACCAGAGCAGCAGTCTGTGAAACAGAGTGGTAAAAGAAATGAAAGAGTTAAAATGAGTTGGACAGAAGCAGGGACAGTGCAGATCTGTGGAAGGAAAATACTTCCCAAAATGGGTCAAAAATAACAAATACAAAATGTACTGAATGAACTTTTGTTTTTGCTTAAGATTAACTTAATTTTTTTAGAAGAGAAAAAACCACTTTCTCTAACAACACGAACTCTGTGTATATTTACCTGAGGCTTATAGAAATAGCTCATATGACAAGTCTGGCTCCATAAACTCCGCCTAAAAAGCCTGGATCAGCAAAATTCAATCTGGAAGCTGTCTATAAATTTATTAAAACTGTCTGAGGTTTCTAAGTTAACTACTGAAGTAATCTTCTGTTTGCAAAAAGATGTAAGTTTTATAAGTTAGTACTGAAGTCCGTGGAAATCAACTCGCAGCATTCAGTGCTTTAGTTAACTTTAGATTTAATTCTTCTGATAAAGAAATGCTAACTCAAGGCCAAGTACATAAAGTGAGTTCTATTTGCAAATGAATTTAATCAATTTGAATATATTTTTGTCTTTTTTACTCACTGGAGATTTTCAGCACTCTCATGCTTCAAGTAAATGTTAAGGAAGAAGTCAAAGCAAGCAGTCAGCTTCTCTCAGGCCAATCAAATAGTGCTTTTCTGCATGTTTTACTGACAGATGAACAGGCAATCCCATTTATAGAGCATACTACATGTTGACAGAGCGCATTACTTCATTTTGCAGTATTGGCAATTTGAGATCTTAGCAAAACAATGCTGAGGTCGCTCTCATTCTGAATTGCCATCCTTGGAATGTGGCTTGGGTTTTCATTAACTCTCTCACTACAAGGTACTGCAGATGGAGACAGATTTTATAGAGGGGATTGTAATAAACATCAGAGAGCAGAAAGTTGTAAACAACCTAAATTCTTTGTCTTGTGTGGATGAATTCCTTTCCCTTAACGCTTTGATGTTCTCAGCATCTTGTGGACACTTTTTCTAATTGGAGGTGAATGGGTGGATAATGCACACAAACTTTGATACCTCCCAGCTGGTGTGTGGGGAGAAATGGTCTCAAACTCCAGCACCCAGTGAATATATGCCTCAATATAAACAGTAAAAGTTTGGATATTCAGCCTGGTGCTTGGCTCATAGCATTCTGGCTCTGCTTAGGAGCACAAATTGTGTACAGAATCACTTCCAAGATTTCTCCTCGACAGTTTAATCAAGAGAACAGGACAAAAAGGGAGAATAAAGAGCACAGCTCTAGCCCAGCTCTCTTTCACTGCTGCATTATTCCTGCTTTTCCCTATGCTGGCTTCATTGAAATCACCAGTATTATCAAGTTAGTGTAAAACTGCAGTGAATCTATCCAAGGGCTTTTCTGTACTTACATTTTTTCGAGTCTTACCAGGACAGTTAAAGCAATACAAGTCACTTGAGAAGAATTTAACTACAAAGGAACTGGGTATCCTTACTGCCAAAGGAGAGCATACTGGTGGGGAAATCTTTAGGAACAGCTTCAGTGCTCTCAATTTATAGCTTATCTTTTTACAAAACAATTGCCTGACAATGGCCAACATTTTTATACAACCCAGCCTTTCCCAAGCTGTTTTGCCCAGGGGGATCTTCCCCTCCCAGATTAGCACTGGTGTACTTGTTCAGCAGCACTGTGACTATACCACCTCTGGATCCCTAGATCTGGAAGGCTGTCTTTGTGCTTTGCCTTCACCTTCCTCCAACCCCTGCAAAGGGAATAGCCACAGTATGGGGTACACTGGAATAATTGCACCCAAGCTAAGAGGAATTCAGAATACTTCCATCAAGTAAAGGATCCTGCAGATTAAAACAATACAGCTCTGCAATTGGAGAAACTGCTTGGATGATGGTGCATGTCTTATACGAATGGTGCTTTCATGTTCCTGTTGCTTTTAAAATCACTTTCTCTAAAGTGCTTGCACTCAGAGCTCCAGTTTCCAGGTAACAGGGAGAACCAGATGCCCAAGTACTGGGTGATTTAACCTTTTTTCTCAATACAACTGGGAAGCAGTTTGAGCACTAACATACTATACCTCTTCAGTTAAACTCAGCTCTTTTGGCATGTAGACTAATTTGTGAGACCAACATGCCACATTTACATGCAGTCACATGTAGTACAACTGTCATGACTGCTGCAGGGGAGAACAAAAGTACAATAAAGGCACATTTTGCTTTATGTTTATTGGGCTGTGTTTTCAGCAATGTGCACTGCTAAGTACCGAGTTAGTCCATGGGTCTTGTTGGGTAAGGGATTAATCCATTTTGCCTGGGTATATAAGAAAGGTCTTCTTGCCTTTCTTTGCCTTGGGGAAGAAATCCCTTCCCCAAGCTCCAACTTGCATTGGTTTAGATTGTAGAAACACATGACTGTTGAAACAGTCTGAAACTGCTCAGCTGTTGAAACTGCTATCCAGGCAGTTGGACCAAAGGTCTTTAACACAGTCATTCCTACCTTTGGGTAGCACAGCTTGCTCTAGGGTTCTGTACATGCATGTGTCTGCAATGGCAGCTTCTCCAGGTGGGCACATACAGTCAGTGCACTCATCTGGGTCTGGAAATGTGTCGAGCAGATCAAACACGGCATCTGCTTAAGCCTGCCATATCCCAAACTCTTTCAACTCTACTGTCTGTATAGAATAGGTCTTCAGTAGCTAAATGGGGCCCGAGATGCGTAACTCATGCATAGACACTGATGGGTGACCATGTGAATCGGAATCAGAAGTCGCACCTGGAACACTTGGACATGGTTGTTGTTGTTTGTTCTTTTCCTAACTTCTTTACAATGTCTTTAGACTTAGGGTAAGAGCCATCCAGAGTGTTTAACATTCTGCATTTCTCCATCTCCCCTTTGAGTGCTGAAGTCTATTCCATCATATTCTCTCTCACCTGTCATGACAGGTCAGGGGAACTTTTATGTCTGAATTATTAAGTGACTGAAGTTTCTTACTAAAAAACAAATATGCTTTGATGCTTTTGCAGCCTCAAGATGAAAACAACAATAAACTTATGACCAGGGAAAATGATGCTCAAATAAAACTCATTACTGCTTGAAGCCCTCGGACTCCACACAGTGAAATACTAACAATTCCTGTTCTTCAGAGTAAAACCAGACGGTGAATGTAAATTGCTAGAGCACACAGTAAAAATGCTCATTGCTAATTCAGTGGACAGTCATATATACAAGTTCAAAATACCTCATAAGGAGCTCAGTGTGTGAAGTTATTGGATATGATTCCATTTTAAAAATACAAAAGAAGAAACATTTCAAAAGCCATTAATCACACTGATGAGTTGAAATTTACTATAGTGGGAAGAACTGATTTACTGGCTTTCAAATATTTCATTTGCAACTTCTTGATAAATCCAGTTGATTTGCAACTCCTTAATCAATCCAGGAAAACTATCCCTGAGTTACAGGCAGGCTGCATGGAGACTGGGTTTATGACTGAGAAAAAATCCTCCTGGGCTGTCCCACAGCCCAAGGCCTGGGACTGATTCAAGAGTGTATATCTTTGGTAAAGTCCATTGAGCGATCCAAACCCAGGCCCAGTGATCCTGAAAATTCTCAGCTCCCATTACCAGTGTGGGCTGGCTGGCAGAACTGCTCTGCAGCAGCCTCCCTAGCTATAGGACAGGCTGCCTGCCAGGGCTTGGCAGTGCCAGAGATGGCACGGCCCTGCAGCTTGTCAGTGCCAAGACCTCAGGGCTTCACAGGACTGTGGCAAATCCTAATTCCATAGTAATTCTCAGGCTGCCTTTCTGGCTTCCCAGGCTCCCTGCCCTGGAGCGGAGATGTACTGGGATGCCTCCCAGGGACTGTCACTCCAAGGGCAGTTTGCATGAGCACTCCGCCAGGGCTCAGAGAAAAGAGGCATTTTTGTCAGGCTCATTGCTAACCAGCAGACTGCTTCATGATTTGTCTTTATCTGGCTCCAAAAAAAAAGTATAGGAATTAATAGTTCGCAAAAACTTTGAAAACGTTGGCTTTAGACTCAATCGGATGAAAGTCAAATTTTGAAAAGCAAAGTTCGTTCTCAGCTGGAACACTAGCTTTTCAACCAGCCCCAGTGAATACTATGAATAATAATACCCTGACTCTTAATTTACAGTTGAAATCCAGAAGAACACAATGTCCAACTGCTTACATGATCCCCAAATTATTGACAACTACAAAAACATGATGTTTGTAACCACTTCACATATAGCCTGAAATGTATTAAACAATGACTTCATTTGAAGAGGTTTGTTAACATTATGAATATTATTATTGTGGGTCACAAGAGGCTTGGTCTTATTCCAGTCTTGAAGTAATTACTTTTACACTGCAAAACTGGTTTATGAATTACAACATTAAATCAAAATGTACAGTAGTCACGTTACTTCTTGGGAGGTTTATTGTGTAGTTATTACTCCACAGACTAAATGGATTTTAACAATCCCATACTATTCACATAACAATTTTGAATAAACTTTTGATTTGTGAAAGAGCCTTTCTTCCTCCTAAATTCTTGTCAAATATTTAGATGGTAAATTTAGATAGGAGCCCATGTTCTGTCTGTTGTTGATAAGCATTCTTCTTTCTAATCTGAGCAACCAGATCATATATCTGTAAGTGACTTGTTTCAAGTTAGTGGTTTAAAAACTTTTCTAAAATAGCTGCAATTTCTGTAAAAGTCATATGTAATGAAAGAAAATTGTGGTTTTCTCCCACTTCAGTTCTTGGAAGATATTTAAGGGGGAAGGATAATTGCTAGTGAGAGCACAGCCCAGTTTTACTTTACAGTGAAGGTGAATTGCAGGGAGATAAGGAAGGAAATACGTGGAGATCTACCCACTCTCAGGAACTAGAAAAATCTTCCAGTGAATTGTTATTTTCCCAGATGTGTATGATTTACAGAGATGAAACTTCACTGAGATTTTTGGCTTGCATGCTTAAGTCTCCTAAGCTGTTTTGATACTCTTAACCTGGAAGTTACGTTTCTTTTTTCCTGCCCCCTGCACCTCCCGCCCCCCTGCCACCCCAGCATTCTTCCCTTTATTTTTATCTTGGTCTGTGTCAGCAAGGAAAGACAAACATAAAAAAAAAAATATTAGGCCTGAAACCCTGTCATTTATCTTCACATGAAACAGTGAATGGTCACATTTATTTAAACTGCAGCCTCTAAGGCGAGAAAAATATGGCAGGATAACTGGTAGTTTCTTTTGCAACTTTAAAACCCAAATGAATTCTAGTGACCCATGGGATTAATGCTATTTTTTGTTGAAAAAATATTTTATGCTATGTTTTAGGGTAAGTTTTTTGACCTACAAGTTAGTGGTTTGTCATTTTAGTTTAAAGATATTCTAGTGAATTTTCACTGATGGATTGTGCACATGTGAGGCATACAAAGTAATTTAACCTTTTTCTAAACCAAAAGCATTTTAGATTAAATTTCTTTGCCATGCTGCTGATAACTCACAGTGCAGTAATATGCACTAATACATGTAGGACACCACTGACCTACAGTCAATTATACATTATGTATATATAGGGCCTTATAAATTAAGAAGTGTAGTGATTTTCTGAGGTTCTGGTAGCACACCAGTGCTAACAAACTCCTGGATGTTTGCTGACACCTTTCACATTGCAGGAGAGGTTTCCCTTGTGATTGCTCCATGAGTTGTCCATTTCTAATATCAAGTGCTTACCAGAACAGCTGGTTTTGGCCACAGGGCATATTGTCTTGATTCTCACCTTTCCCTGTGGCTACATTTGTTGCTGCTGTTCCTTCCCAGCTGATGCCCCATCAGGCAGCAGCAGCTCTGGCAGCTCTGGTGGCTGACCACAGGCAGAGGGCATGGAGAAGAGTCAAGGGTCCTCCTCTAGATGTGTACTGATTACATTCTTAAGAAAAGCTGTTCCTCCTGCCCCTCTGCACAGCACGCTTTGCAGCTTTAAGTTATAATCTGGAGTCAGGTTTGCCCTCGAGGGCTCCTTGGTGTTGGACCGTGCAGGAGCGTTTCATGGGTGTGCACAACGGGTAGTTCCTCTTCCTTGCACCACCTGGTGCAACACAAGATAAGTGTTTACATTGAGGTTGCTTTGCACCAGCCCCCCAGGAATAAGGCACTTAATTCTTCTCCACCAGTATGAACAACACTTGGGCAACTCCTTGAGAGCAGTAACAGGGTCACACTCTTCTCATGTATTAGATCTCGTATAAAGAGCTTTCAGACATCTAGGAAATTACAGCGATCAAGTTCTTTCCAAATAGGATTTCTTTCTGTCTAAGAAGATTTGCATCATTATTGTAAAGAAGCATCTCCAGGAGTGAGATGGCACTTCATTCTTCATGGACATTAAATACTATTTCCCTAAGTTCTGTTACAAACTGGTGAGAAATTATCAACATATTTTGATAGGCAGCAAATAAATAAAAGAAAACGTTCTGAACAAAAGATTTTTGTAATGTATTATCCCTAAATTCTGATTTCTTAGTTTCTAGCTTTTGTTTATAGAAGTTTATGCATTTCATATACTTGTCTGTCATATTTTCTCTCTTCTTTTTGGGAAATAGACTCAAACCATTACTTGTAGCAACCGAATGAACATTTGGTCAGGGTAAGAAAAGTGCTAATTTCCCAAGGAAGAAGTGTGCTGCCAGTATCACTCTTGACTCTGGTTCAGCAGCCACAGAGGTGAGTCTTTTCCAGATATGGAGTTACCTCTGTATGGAAGCTGCATTCATGTACTATTGGAAATGTAAGGCAAAACAAGACCTTCATGCTTGCTTTAAGGTTTTTCACCTGAAGATATTGATTGTGTTTTCACCTGTATGATAGCCCCTGCTTTTCTGAATGCATAGAACCAAGGCCCTGAGACTGTTAAGGACTTTTCTGAAAGTCAGAAAAATCTGAGCTTTAATAGCTGGTCTCCCAAGTGGGCTTCTCCTCACTTAACTGCAGATGCCTGAAGGGCAGCAGTCTAACCTAATTGTCAGGGACTCTCACTGAAGTAGCACTTCAATTTATGTGTCCTACTTTAGATGTCTACTTGGAGTGACATACATACACACCAGATGTGTGGGTTTCTTCCTGTGGAAGAGGGTGGTAGCCTAGGGTGGTATGCTGAGATGGAGATTGTAGATGTTTGCATTTAGGTTAGACAAATCCTTTACTGCAGTAAGGACCGTGCTGGCTGCCCTCCCAAAACAGGATGCATTTGGAAACTTTTTCCTGCCTCATCTGATGAGACATTGGACAGCTTGAGTCACTAGCTCCAGGTGAAGTTCATGGCAGTAGAGAAGTCTCTTCTCTCCAGTTTCATAATTGTGTGCTGTCTGCAACTGAGTAGCTATTTTCCTTTGTTTATTAGCAGTTACTGTTGAGAAAGTACTCAGTTCCTTCAGTAATATTGGAAAAACAAAACTTGGCTTCACTAATTATCAAGTAGGTAGGATTCCATTACCTACTTATTTCCCAGCTGATATGTTGTAAGCAACAAAATTTTAGCTGAAACTGTTAATTCTTCTTTTCTGTTGTCAATGACAAATGATACACAGGAGAGGAGTGACAGTTTTAATAAAATCTATGTTTGCAGGTGTAAAGCCCACATTACAGCTCCTCAAAGCTGTGTAAGGAACAACCACCATGGGAATCATGAAAAGCATCAATTGATTGAGTTGCCCTGGAATGAACATACAGGAAACTAACTGTGAAGCTTTGTATCCTCTCTTAAGAGAAGCTGACCTGGAAGGTTTACACTTCCCAAAGGGAGCTGCATGCATTCCTTGGGTACACAGTATCAGGTAAATAAAGGAGGAAGAAAATTTGGAAGGAACAGCAGGGAAGAATCATAAATGCATCATAAGTGAATAAGGATGGAATGTGAAAGGGTAAAACGTAATCAGAATGGCCAGAAAGATCTGTCTGTAAATCTTGGTTGCTAAGTGGCTTAAGAGAGGGACAGATGATTGCAGGAAACTGAGTAGTACAGCTCAGTGGGTTCCTCTTCACTGCAGACCAGGGTGGGCTCCAAACCCTGTGCAGTTCGAAATCAGAGACTCTTTGGCCCCCATAAATACAGTGTAAGGGAGCTTTCTAATCACAGCCACAATAGCTTGTGTTCAAAATCCAGAAAGCTTTTGTTGAGATCTGGCCTTTGAAAACACCTTCTGTAGTCAGCAATTAGTTTTAAATTCTGATACTAGGTAGACACAGGAATCTTTTCTCCATGTTTTTTATATTATGTGTACAGAATAAAACTGGATCTAGTAAACCTGCATTTTTCTGGGTTGATACCCCTCAAACTGTAAGTTTTTGCTCATAACTCTTCCTTGTCATCATAAAAAGTTCAACTGCAATTCTTTATCATGTATTCTTTATTTTTAATCTTAGCTGCACCAATGTAACAACCTGTTATTATTGCAAAGCATTTCAATGCATGCTCTTCATCTGCCCCCAGTATCCTACTCCCAACTAGACAGTCTCCAGATTTCTTTTGTGCCAGCTCTGGCACTCATCTCCTCCCTCAGAGGGCTGATTCAGTCTGCTAAATGGAAAGAAAGGTGTGTGCTTCATTTGCTATATTGGTTTGTGAGAAGCACGGAGGCAGAGGGAGGCAGAGGGAAGGGAGGTGGTGGCAGTGTGTGGCTGGAAGAGGGGGATGAAGAGGGTTAATGAGAGGCAGACTCTCCTTTTCAGTGGCAATGAGTTTCTAGGCCAAACAAGTTTGACCTGCAAAATTTCACCTTTAGTCCTTCCCTTCTCTGGCTTCTCCCTCTAGGGCATTCTTTACCTTCCTGTTTTTTTTCCCCTTTCCCTGAATTACTCTGTTTTCTCAAAGTTACACATCTCTCCCTTTACTGGTTTGCTTCTTCTCTACCTTTTCTACCTCTGGGGGTTCTGCTCTCCTCCATACTATTCTTTTCACCTTTGGAAACAAAGGCCCTGTTTTAATCCTTTTGCAATGTTTTGCATTTCCTTTTGCATTGCCTCTGTGGTTAGAAGAAGCTGGTGATGGTACAGAGCTCGAGCATAGAAATCCTACAAACCTCTTCCCATCTTGCTTATCTACTTTCCGTGGTCAAACCTGCAGAGCAGACAAACAAATATTGGGAATCAGAGCATATGATATATGCAGAGTTTCCCAACTGAAAACATCTTGAAATAAGAAGTAGAAATTTAGAAGAGAAAATTTAGAAGAGAAAATTCAGGGTTTTATTTTTTTACCCTTTTTTTACGCCTACCTGCCTGGAGATTCTGATGATTTGAAGTTTGTTATATAAGGTCTCTTTCTATTGGGTGCTGCTTTCCAATACATGCTCTGAAACTGCTCAAGTATCTACCCTGCCTTGTTTTCCAGGAAGGGGAGTAGCACAGATTGTTCACCCGAGAGACAAAAATGGACTTTATTGGTAAATGCAGATACTGTGTTCTTTGTTCATACCAAGTTGACTGCCCATGGGAACACTTAAAAATTATTTCCTCTGCAATAGAAATTAAGATCCATGGAAGATCCATAACTGGAAGCTTGTTGAGTACAGTATATCAGCATCAGAGCACATAAAAACTTTGGCTCAACTGATTTTTTTTTCCAGGATGTATTTTGTGTTATTGTATACATTTCTTTTTTTCTTTTTTTTTTCTCAAAATACCTTGTTCTTTCTCTCTAAAGTACTGTGCTACCTCTGTTTTGAGATAATGCAATGGGCTAGTAACATTTGCCTAGATTGTAGGTCGGAAACAGTAAAAATGGATTAATTCCATTTATGTCATGCAGCACTACAATAAGGCCACTTCTTCAGAGAACAACTGAGAGTAACTAGGGGTGTTGCTGCCCAGTACCAAGATTTGTACAGAGCATTTAAAAATGATTATAACAGTAAAAGAGGGCTCAGGAAATCATCTAGCCTGACCTAGGCTCAGCTTAGGCTATGCTTAGCTGATGGAGGTTTATACATTTTTAAACGCTTCCATTGATGGAATAATCTCCCCAGGCAAGTCACACAGAAGTCACTACTAATTATATAACACAGCAGAATGCAGTTTTCTTTCAGAATTTGTTTGATCTTCTACAGTTTGTGAAAAGATACATTCATGAAATAACAAATCGGCCGTGACATCGCATTTTGTTTTTGAAAGTCTATGTGTTAAAGAATCACGAGCCAGTTCACCAAAAGTACGCACTGTAAAATCATGAACAGGAAAGTTATGTTTTGTTTGTCCCTCTCTCCTTCACGTTTAGGTCCTCGCCTGCAGGACCAGGTTCCTCGCCCCCAGGTGCTGCCAGGGGCCGGCGCGATGCCCCGGGGCTGCGGGACGGGACGGCCGGAGCCGCCGCTGCCGGGCGGTCGGGGCTCGGGACAGCGCCTCCGCGGGGCGCCTCGCCCGGCGGGCCCCGAGCCGGCGTCGGGGTCCGCCCGGGACTGCCGGAGCCGGGAACGGAGCCGCCCCTCGGCGGCGGGCTCGCAGGTGCGCCGGGCTGAGCGCCGCGGAGAGGCACCGGCGCTGGGCGGGAGAACCGAAACCGCCGCCCCTCCGGCGGCTCCGGGAGCCGCCTCCTCCCGCTGCCGCCCGGCTCTGCCGAGGAGCTGCCGGCTCCCGCGGCGGGGTGGGGACAGCCGGGGGCGGGCTGCAGGCGGGAGTTACGAGGAGGGGCGCCGGGGGCCGCAGGCTGCCGGGCGGGAGCCCAGCGCTGCGGCGGCCGCCGGACGGCAGGTCAGGGTCAGTGCCCAGCGCCGCCGCCACCGCCGCCCGAGTGGAGGGAGCGGCGCCGCCGCCCGCCCGTTCGCGCCCATGGGCGACTCGGTGTTCAGCGAGAGGCCGGCGCTGCGCTACGCGGTGAGTGCCGGGGCGGGAAGGGGCTGCGCGGGGCCGGGCCCACGTGTGCCATGGGGTGGTGGGAGCGTCCGTCTGTCCGTCCGCACAGGCGCGGAGCCGCGGGTCAGGGGGAGGTGGCTGCGGTCCTGCCCCGGCGGGGACTCGATGCGTGCAGCCTGCAGGCAGGGCGCCGAGCTGGAGGCTTTCCCCCGCTTTCCTACCTGGGAGTGTCGCGCTTTGCTGGAGATGACATAAAAATATATATTTTTTTTTAATTAATAAAGGAGAGGGCGATGCGGTGCCGGCCACGGGGCGGCCGGGCTGCAGCCGGCAGGAGCGGTGGCGGTGCAGCCTCTCCCCGGGTAGCGGAGCGCTCCGGCTCAGGGAGGCGCTCGGGGGATCCCGGGAGCCCCGTGTCCGGCCCCCGCTGGCCCCTTCTCTCGTCCGCGGGCTGGGGGTGAGCCAAGCACCGGGAGGGCTCTCGATGGCTGATTCCGGCACCGTCCCCGCGGCTGTTCAGATAATAACACCATTCTTTATTTAATTTCCTTCACGAGATCTGGTGCTGTTGAGAAGCCGCTGCAATTCCACCAGCCTTATTAGGAGCACTTTCTCGTTTGCTCCGACAAGAAAAAAAAAAAAAAAAAAAAAAAAAAGAAAAAGAAAAAAGCCGCGTAAAAGCAACCAGCTGCCTCCTCTCCTGAAGTCATAAATAAACTCCAGCACGAGTTATTGCTATTGCATGCGAGGGCTGGTGCCGCTGTCGTTTGCACTCATGTCAGTGATGAATACTTTTATTGCTGTTAAAGTTGTGGGAATTGTCACAAGCTTGCTTCACTGGTCCTGGGAGCACGGGTGCTGGATTGGCGGGATGGCTTGGTGGATTTCTAAGTGTATCAATTACGGGATACACTGCGATGTGCTTTTTTTTTTTTTTACTTGCTTCACTTTGATACCTTCAGTATTAGACCTGAAATTAAACTCCTTTTTATACACTCTTTTATTTTTAAAACCTTCTGTAAACAATTTGGAAGAGACTACTTAGGTTTTTTTGGGCAGCAGGGTTTAATGTCTGTCTCTATTACATATTTTTGTACCCACTCTACTGGAGGTGTTAGTGCTTTCAACTGCTGTAATAATATGAGAGTTTTTAGAGGTAATGGTAAGTCAGCTAAATTAGTTAATAGAAACAAATACCTTTGGTACTGTGTGTGAGTAGTGATAGTGATTTCACCAGGAATCTAATTATCATACATCAAACAAATCGGAACCACTTCTTTCAACAGGGCAACGGTGCTGTGAGTATTTCGATGCATGGAGACCACTGCCAGTCACGTCACGTGCTAGCAGCATGAAACTTTTATTGCTTCCTGTGATTGTGCTTGTCAGTCTACCATTAACTACTAGTTGCAAACACATTGTTTCTGTCAGTTGGGTATTAGTCCTGTTTTATGCCCAGAGCCAGCAGCAGGTAGTGCATTGAATTCAGGACAGCAAGCATGCAAGGGAAAAAGGATGGCCAGCCATATCAGATGACCATTACCCCTTTGACAAAATCCCTGGTCTTTGATTGTTGTATATTGCAGCAAAAGGGAAATTGCACACCTAAGAATGAAACTTCAAAGTATTTTTTTACTATTTTAGGATATAGTTCAATGATGAAGTAGCAACACATAGTTATATCTTGGAGGTGAGTGACATTTACAGTTGGTATCACTGGCTTGCCTGGAGAATTGGGGTCTGGATGCTGTGCATAATCCATGCATAGGCTTAACATGGAGATGGTGAAAAACCTAGATAAGAAGAGAAGTGTGTTGACTTGATGATGAGCTAAGACTGTAGAGCTTTCTTGTATTGAGACCTTAGTAATTATCACTTAAATGTAGCGAAGTACCGTTCTCATTAAGTTAGTTACTTGGTGTAAATACAAATCAAGTTCTTGGATTGTTTTGATAACTGTGAAATAAAAATTATGCACTGATATAGCATTTAATAGCCATTAATTTATTGGCAGAAGAAATTATAGTGATTTCTGCGGTGAGCTTCTCTTCTGATTTTCAGGACTGATAATTAAAATTTCATGGTTTTCATAAAAGGAAGCATCTGCACTAGCATCTTCATTCCAAACAGCAGTGTGCTTTTGAATGAAGTCTCCCAGTCTTCCCCAGTTGTTTGTTTTGCTTCATGTCTTGGGGTAATCAGAGCACAGGAAACAGTATTTGTTCAGGTGATGCTGAACTGGGGAATGTGCTCCTGGTGCTTCTCAGCTTGGAGGGTATTTGAGCCTCAGGACCAAGCTAGAGTCAGCTAAACTTGGAAAGTTCATGTTATTTGGACATTCCATCCACTGTACCAGCCCCTACGCTCTGCAATGTGCTATAGCCAGTGCAACACAATAATGTAGCCATAAATCAACAGGGATGGCACTGTGATTCTGAGGCTTCCTAGTGTATTTGTAAGCATAGCTTATGCAAACACAGACTTAATAGCTTAAGACTGTTATGTCAGTGGGTATGATCACATCACCTATAGCACATTTGATCCTGCGTGTGTTAAGTGAGAGTGGGATGACTGATAATTATGTCACAGTTCCATTTTGAACTTGTCATTAGTGTTGACTTACCTAAAAACTCCACTAAGCAAAGAAGTAATTTTAATATGAAACATTGTTTTCAGTGAAAAGTAAATTAAAAGAAACCAGCCAGATGAAAATGAATAAAAATATATTATTAAAGGAGTAGGTGTAAGAAAAACAAACCAAAATGGAGATTGAGAGACAGTTATACTTGCATTAGATCACAGAAACAATTTTTTCCCTCCTAATATCTTTTTATTAGTGCAAAAACTCTTTTCTAAAACTTACAGAAAGGTAAATAATATCTCATTCTTGATGTGTGTTGCCTGGCTAAACTGTACCCTTTAATTTTTAGACATGGCCATTAATCATCTGGCTGAATTACTCTAAATTAAAAGCTCTTTTTGGTATCGTGGTGTTTGTAACTGATACTGAAATCTTCAAATGTCCCAGGAACAGTTTTCATATAGTTTCATTAAAAGGGATGGTCACCTTCCTGACTCAGGATTTTTTTTTGTTTGTTTGTTTATTTGTTGCTAAATTCTTTTTTTTTTTTTCCTCCATCTTAGTTGCTTTATAGGGGAACTAAAAAGCTGCTTCATGTATTTTGGCTAAAACACCAGAGAGGCTAAAACACCAGAGAGATATATTGGTTACTTGAGGTGTAGAGTTTTTTCATGTGAAAAAAAAGACTCAAAACAGCCTCAGCTGTTGCCCAGTCAACTGGTCCCTCAGTGGTTCTTGGAACTTGGAGAATGATTTGGTTTGATCATTTTAATCTTAGTGTAATATCTTTAATCTTGTTTTGTCTTGAAACATTTACCAGAAACTATTTCCCTCAAGGGAAAGGACACTTTACCCTGATGAGGAAGCTCTGCCTGTCTTCCACCAGGGCATATGAGAAAATGGGGAGGAGTTGGGATTTGGACGTGGCTGCCATGACTTGAGGGATACCTTAGGGAATTCATCTGAGGAGAAGATATGAGACTTTCTTGGGGCCAAAAACTGTGCTGGTGTTCTGGCATCCAGAGTGGAAGGGATATGTGAGTCCCTGGACAGCACAACTTTGAGTTGGTTTAAGCTTCTGAATCTATTGCTGATAATGAGGTCACCTCAAATTCAGACACTGGAGAGTATTTTGAGAAAAGAAAGGGTTTTTTTCCCAGCCTCCAGCAATGGCTGGGGAATTGTATTGTGTGTTTGCTCAGCCTGTGCCCAGCTGACCCCTTGCTGGGTTGATAGGCAGACTTGCTGCTCCCTCTTTAGTGTCTTAAATCCATGAGTCTGTGTGGAAGAATGGAGAAAACAAAAGAAACAGTTTTCACCAGAAATTATGACATTAGGAAACCTCCTGCTTTCTGGACATTTTCCTCCAATATTCCAGCAGTAATGCTAACTGTACCTCATAAGAATTAGAGTAATTCAAGGTGGAGTAGTGAGATTGGTGGTGATGCTGTAAAACTAAACTGGAACAGTAAAAATCTCCTTGTGAGGAGGACCCAAGCATTGACATCCTCCTGTGGGCTTGCCTGTGTTCTGCAAGAATCCACTTTTAAAGACAGTTCCTTGGGTTTCTGATTTCAGGACACATTGCCTTATGACTTGAGCCTTCAGCCATTCATGGATTTTAACAACAAACTTACATGCCGCAAGCAGACCACGTTTGTTACCATAATTCTAGGAAATCCTACAAGTAATTTATCTTACTGGACTAATAAGTGTGCTGTCTTCACCTAGACCATTTGACTGGTTTCTCTCTCTTCATGACAGTCTTGCCAGCAAGAAACAGCATAGGACCACCAGGCTGGGCCAGTGTGTATCCAGATCAATCATAATGTATTTTTGTACTTAGGTTTGGTGAGGTTAAGGGCTGGAGAGTAAGTTCCTGCCCACTAAAAAAAATCTTAAACATCTCTCCTTCATAAAAGGTAGCTGCTTATTTTCTCCTATCCTGAATACTCACAAGCAGAATTAACTTGTTCAGGAAGTTTAATTGCTCTGTAGGTGTTGTTTTCAAATTACGAAATTTTGAAGAAAACAATCAAATTCACCAAATAAGAGAAGAGGCAATTAGCAGTAGAGGAATAGTTAAATGTCAGATTTCTGGCATCTGATTCTTGGATTTTATTTATCAAGGACTTATTTCACCTTACGCATGTTGGATTTTTTTGGAAGGAGGAATATGATTTCTGATGAATGTTGAGCCCAGTGCTTCATTCGGGTGAAATTCCCAGTGACAGTGGTGACTCATGCTTACACTTCTGCAATGTTTGAAAGTACTTTTATTGCTAATCTCTAAAGAGCATGTATAAATATAGGAAGTGAGCTCTCTTTGTCACTCAATATGAACACCAAGACCAAGCTTTGATTGGGATTGATGGAATTTGAAGTGAGTCCAGCTGTTTTTTATCTGCTGTGCAAAGTGGCCATGAGTTAACACCAAAGAGCTGGAATCCAGGAAGCAAGGGGCTCGTGTGTGTCACAGGATTTAAAAAAGTTACAGGAAGTAGATTTCCATTCTGATCAGATTCTATTTTTTTTACAGCTCTTGAGCACATCATGTATTCTAGGAGCTCTTCACTGACATGTGGATATCACTGTTCTTCCTCTCATGTGCAGGTGAAAGACTGGGGGCAGATGCAGGTTGAGTTGGGCAGGACTTGCCAGGTTAGCTGCAGAGCCACACTGATGTGGTTTATTAGTCTGCTCCCAGATCCTGTGCAGGAATACAAGTGGCCTAAAGTACAGAGAAAGTGGCCACCCTGTGTATAGACAGCAGGAGGTAAAGCTTCCCTTTATTCAGTTTCTCTGTCTGTCTCTAGCATAATCTGTCCCTGCAGAGCAATTACAGTTCTTGTAATAGTACTTACAAAGATGATGCTTAATAAAATCCCCACATGAGTGGATCTTCTTCAGAGGCATTTCTCTTCAGAGGGACACACAATCATTAGTCTCAGATGTGGTGCTGTGCTTCCCCAGAAGGTTTATGCTGATACTACTTCTCCAGGAGAAGGTTGAATCAACCAGCACTAGTCCTTTGCAAAGCTTCAGGGTGATGTTTTGGGCTCAGGTCTGCCTGAGCAGCAAGGTCATGCATGGCTAAAATCAGCAACCTGTGCCTGGAATGAAGATTAGCCATGTAGATGAAGTGCAAGATGAGGATTTCGGTCTCTGTTATGTCCTTTTTTGGTGATTCTGAGCAAGGCTGTTCTCTGGTCCTTTTTAATTTTTTTTCTTTCCCTGTGGAAATACTTCTCTTCCTAAAGAACCTGTGTGTGGAAACACATGCTAGCCTTTAGAGATTGTTCAGGTGTGGTGGTGGTGTGAATACAGAACTACCCTGAAGTAAAAATGTTGAACTCCACCTAGCCAATATTCCCCACACCAGCTGATGGGTTGTATTTCAGTTCTGTTTTCCAGAAGCTTTTTGAAATTTGCAGATGTGTCTTCACACTTCTTTCAGCCTGAAGAGTGAAGTAAATGGAAGATGATTGAGGTCACAGATAGTTGGTTCTACTTGTATTTATCTTCAGTTGCAAATTGGTTACCTTTTATGTGCAAATGTCTGTGTAGAACTGTGAGGAAGGAAATGTACTTAGGAGATTTGTTTCTGTAGAGTTATATATAGTAAAGTAGTTTTGCTGGCTACAGCTCTTTAAAATTTCATATATATTTAGAATTTAAATCTCAAATGAAAATGACACCTAAGGAATACTCTGCTTTACGTCCCATCATGTAAGCAGGGATTTTTGAACTTCTTTAATTTGGCTGCTAAGGACCTCTGTTGTTCACCCACTAGTATTTCTGTGCAAGGTGTGTTTGCTGCTCTTGTTCTAATGGAATACCTGCGGCAGAAATACAGCTGAACTCTTAGTGACTTGGAAAAGATGTACTCAGAGTTCAAATTCCACACTATTGCTGCCTTTCTATGACATTTGAGAATATAGAAAGACATCTGACTTCATGGAGTGAAATGGCTTTTACTTGTCTAGGGAATAAAGGAGGTCTGCATGCATTGTACTGCTTACAAAAAGAATCTGACAGCCTTTCTGTAGCATGCTGACAAATCCACATGGTTCACATTAAGTTTCTTTAAAGGGGTGTCAGATGTTAGTGCTCCCTTGGGAGATACCTGGATCTTATCAGGCATGGCTGACTCAAAAAGAAAAGTAAGTAATGTTTTTTCTATCTAAGTGTTATTGATAGCTCCCGTTTAAAAGGATTTTCTGAATATATTCTCTACTAAATCAAAAAATGTTATGATATGCTGATGGAAAATTGAATATTACAGCAGTATTTAAATAGACTGTATTTGGTGTTGAGTTGCTAAGGGCAACCTATGTACAGTTTGGGTTTTTCAGGCTGTGGTGCCCTCAGGTATGCAGGAAGAGTAAGTGCTGATCTTAACTACCTGCAGGATAGTCAGCTGTTACTTCACATTTGGATGCTTTACATTTTTGAAACAGGTGATTGAAGCTGTGGAAATTATACTGGAGGCTGTTGATATTTCACCATACAATTGAATTGTTTGCTTCAAAATAATATCTCATACTTTTGTGCATTAGTTTATATGAATCTGATTATTGGTCATTTTTACTGTGTTTCCATGAAGATAGATCTTATGATTGTGTAGCTCCTACAGTTCTGTGTAATTATAGTAGAAGAGAGCTAGTCTTCACTGCTTTTTTTTTTTTTTTTTTTTTACTGGAGATGATAAATTGCTTTCAAATCAAGCATCTTGTATAACTAAGTATACCTGTTCACCCAGACTTTGGCCTGTGTCTTATCTCCTGAAATTTGCTGTTGTCTTCTTTTGATGTTGATAAAGGTATAATACTTGCAAAGTTTTAAATATTTACAAAGTCGGTTGTGTTGTTTGGGGTGTCAGATTTGATGCAGAGACCTAAATTAAATGGTGTTTAATGATGACTATTTTTTCCCTTTTTCCTGTTAGTTTGTAAAAGGTCCTGTTACGCTCATCTGTACGTGACTTGGCGTATGGATTCAGTATCCTTGCTGGCTGAAATTCTCATTTGTGTGATTACTGTATTTTTTCCAGTCTGGTCCTATTAATAAAGATCCTGAGGCTTGCAAAGCACTTTGTTTAAACACAAGCTGTGGAAAAGAATCTGAGGATCATTGTTTGATTAAGCTTGCTTAAAAACTTGGAAATGTATTTCTGCTTTCCAGGTGAGGGTTTTGAATGAGCACAATATGTGGAGCTATCTGTATGAAAACCAAAGCAAACCCATAAACAAATTGTGCTGGAAGAAAACCATAGGTACTTGCAGCCTGGTCCTGTTCTTGAAATATGTCCCAGCTCATGAAGCAGATGTGGAGTCCAACTTTGTGCAGAGTCCACACCCTCCGTTTCCCTTGGCAAATTGTTTCACATTCCAGTGACCCTCTGGATAAAACATCCTTTAACTGGTACTGTGGCCTTAAATGTTTATTTTTTCTTCTGTGGTAAATTGTTCTTGTTCTGTATCACTGAAAGCTGTCATTAATATTTGCATACTGTTATTATGTATCCCTTTAAATGTCAGATTCTGTAGCTGCACATATTGAATGTTGGAAATATTCCCAATTTCTATGAAAGTTATCTTAAATAAAAATGAGTGATTTATTACTGCAGAGTATGGCACTGAGGAACTTGTGTAGAATGTCAGAGGGGTTTTCTTGTTTGCAAGCAGAGATCTCTATGAGTAATTGAGGAACCCGCTGATTAGCTGGTTGCTCCTTCTCCCAGATGTGGGAGATTTTTCTGTGGTCTCCTTTATGAATGCTTTTGTTGTCGAGTTCACAGCCTATTCTGTCCTCTGAGCACATCTGGACAAATGGTAGGAACAGGTGGCAGGAGGGGAAGTATATGGCTTGGCTTTTAACTGGAGGGTGCATGTCTTTCAGAGTTGTAGCTGCTGAGTCTCTAACTACTTGTGGTGTCTGCAGTGTCTTGCACAAGTAGAGGTAGCAGCAATGACCAGGGGGTTTTGTTTCAATCCATGAGAGGCACATGTGAACCTCAGGGACTGCCCCTGCAGTGAGAGATGCAACGTGTTCAGGTCTTGAGCTCAGGTTCATATCTCAGTGGTGGGTTTTCACTGGAGAGATGCATGTGCATAGCTCTCAGCATTGTCTGGGTGACAGGCAGCACATTCTAACACCTCTGTTTAGTTCAGGAGCAGGGGAGCTCCTGACCTGTGTCCTGGTAACCTCAAAAGCTGAATTACCTGAGCTGCCTGTTGGAGGAACAGGGAAGATGACTGCCAGCTGTGACACGAACTGTGAGCAGCTGAGAATTGCTCCGCTCGCTTCCAGTTGTACGTGATGGACACAAGCTTAAGTTTTCCAGGAGTAAAAACTACAGTGTCACGCAAGTGCATGAGTCAATCTGGCTCCCTGCATGACCTGGTAGTTTTGGATTTAAAGCCACTGGGATTTCCAGAGTCAGTTCACAGTCCTTCTTCAGCAGAAAGTGAACTCCTGTCAGTTGTGACTCAGGGCACACAGTCACAGTTTAATCTCTTGAGCAAGGATCTTGCTACTTCATTGTTCTGGGCTGCTTTGTTTTCTTGTGGCTGACTGAGCCTGCGGTTGGACACCGTAGCTGGAAGAAATGAAGTTGCTAGTGATGAGCTTTGTTTTCAGAGTTACTGAGGACTGATAATATGAATTTCTCTATAAATACTTGTGGTTTTAAAAATGTTTTTTATTTTTGTGTGTTTTACCCCAAAATGTATTCACAAGGTCTGATTTAGATTGAGGTAAATCTGAAATTCAGTCTAAGGCCACAGGAGAATGGACTAATTAAATGCAAATTTTTGAGCTTCATTACCCCTTACCTGTCTTCTTCCAGAATGTATCTGCATTCTAGTCAAGATTTTCTATGCATGAATGCATAGCCCATGTGAAGCAATGTCGAATTCCTAAATTTTAGGAATTTAATATGATAAAAATGTTGCAAGAGGGCATAATTAACCTCTGTCAGAAATACAGAGGAGAAAAAGGGTAAAAAGAGCAAACTGCACAGTCCTCTGTACATTGTACATTATTCTGTCAAATGTTTTTGTTAGGGTTGCTTATATTTATTTACAGAAGAAATGCTCTTGTCCTTTTTGGATGCTGATCAGCTGATGATTTCCCTTCTATATTTTTTTTGGGGAGGCATTCTCCCTGCTGCGAGTTCTCTAATGAACAATAGTTGTCCCACTACAGGTGATTAATGGCTTTGGAAGTGGTCCTTGCAAATCTTTATTTTCTGATAGCACTGTATTCTTGAAAGCATTTTTTAATATGAGAGATTTGGGAGTCTCCAGTTACTGAGTCTTTCTGCACGATTTTGGATAGTTTGTTGTCAGTGATGCTGAATTATGTATTTTACTTCCAGAGAGTATACACAATGGCAGGAGCGTATTTAAATCCTTCAGTACTAGAACAGCATTTCTGGCCATAAGTTAAAATTGCCATAGTGCCTACTAGTCTTTAAATTAGGCTGAACTTGAGTTAAGACTGTGGCCCTTGCTACAGTGGTATGACTTTATTGTTTCAATACTGTGTGTCACACCAATTTGTATCATTTTTCCTTTCTGCATTTCCATCATCCATATACAGTCATCTGATTATGTATTTGTGTTGGTGCAGGTTTTCTCAAACCCAGGTAAGCAAGAACTATTTTTGTGCCCTTAAATATGTCATAGGTGCCTTTAGTCATCTTCTGTGAAGTGCTGGGAAAGAATTACTTGGCTGATTGTCAAATTTATTGTCTTTCAGCAACACTGAGGTCTGTACAGCTGAATTTGAAAAGATGCCTTTACTAGGAGCTGGCCCTGTTCATCTGGCCAGCTGAGGCATCGGGCTGTGGCTTTTCTTCTTTCTCCTATGGCGTTGCCAAATAATACCCAGTAATAGTTGCTGTGCAGCAAAACTATTCTATGCTGTTGCAACTCCTTTTCTCTCAGCAAGACTGAAAAAGGAGAAGGGGACGGTGTTTCTGCCTGCCAGGGCTCATCCCCAGATTGGGGTGACCCCGAGAGGTGGAAAAGTCTCTCCTCCAACCCAGGCCTTCAAAGAAAGACTCAGTAGTCTTCAGCCGTCCAATCTCAAGGTAGTTTATTGTATGTTATCTAAAAGATTTTCTTCCTGAACTGCTGTGGTCCATTCAGCAGGTCAGACAAAGGCACACACACACACACTGACACAGTCTCTGACACCCTCTGACTGCCCAGGGGCTGGTGCTATCTTTTATATCACACATTACGTGTTAAATGTGTATGGTTTTTCCCCAATGCCTGTTACCTATACTGAATGGTGACTTTCTACTCTAAACCAACCTGTGAGTGCCAACATCACCATGAACATGGAGGATAGGAAGGAGAAAGAAGGAGGACAGGGCACGCCCAAATCCCTCCATCTTAGAACTTCTGACCCCCATGTACAAAACTCAGACCCCTCTGTACAAGGCCTAAAACCCCCCTGTACAGCACTCAAAGATTCTTCCTTTCACTTTGTGACTACTTCTACTATAATATCTAAACTTTTGTGATTTCTTGTTCTTCCTGCAAGGTTGGTAAATTGTTCCATGGATCAAATTCAAAACCACAGGGGTTTCTGGCTGCATGCCAGGGTCTCAAATGCTTCTGACCTGGGTCCGGAACATCCAAGAGTGTCTGAGGGACATTCTGGGTTCTGACATCTGCCCTACCCTAAATAAAGAGTCACTAAAGTGTGCACAGGGAGGAAATCTGACTAGTAGCAAGCTGCTGCTGCTTTTTTTTTTTTCTCTCTCTCTCTTGAGCATAACCTCAAAGTGTTTGACAAGAAATATTATTGCCAGGAAGTCCTTGCAATTGTTACCTATGCCTGCAAATAGAGTGTCTGTTCCTTTAGCTAGCATGTGATATTAGGCAGAGTTTACTTATATCTTACTCTATTTTGTACTAGTTGTTCAAATCACTTGCCCTTTATGTAGAATTCATGCCTGAAATTCCAGCTTAAGAAGTATTACTGAATTCCTTTCCTTGACTATCATGTTTCTGATGATGGTTTTTTATCTATTGCATATTTTAAAGTTCTCTTAAAGTCTTTCTCTTGCAGGAAAGTGAGAAAATGAACCGTCATGAAATACAGATGCTCTATAGATCATGCACAACAATTTTTAATAAAAATTCTATGCAGAGCACATTTATCAGCCTAACTCATTCTGTATGACTTCTATTGGAATATTTACACTTTTTGATCAATTTTCTATATATTTTGGTGCTAAAATAAATACCATACATTAGCTATTAATAGCTATTTGCTTAAATATGTGAGGCTTTGCAGATTAGAGTGTGCCTTTCACCAAAAGTCACAGGAAATAGCAAGGTTTTTCTCTTCTCCCAAGTTATGTGTGTAATTTGTTAATATACATTGTCCCAAGATAGGGAGCTCAGATGTTGTTAGAGCTCAGATCTTCATGCTGTTGCCATTTAATTATATTTCCTTTAATTATATTTCCTTTAATTATATTTCCTTTAATTTTGCTGGTGTCATTTTGCAAGGTGGGGCTTTGGCTTGAACCCTTCAAATTCAAATGAAGACCTTCAGCTGCAAAGATGTAGAAGATTGATGTTAAAATTACTCCCTTTGTTTTTCCCCTTGTATAGATTGTCATAGCATTGTGTGTGTAAGTCTTGTGTGTTTGAGACACTTGTAGGTTTGATCTGTTGTCTAACACTGCTCCTCTCCTAAGGGTGCAAGGCCAGGCTAAGACAAGGTTTCATTTTACATGGACAAATGTTTTCTTTACAGTGTGTATTACTGAAGTTTTCTGAAACGGTGCAGCTCTGCTCCCGAGGTCTGGTAGTGTTGCAAAACAAACTTCAAAACAGAGAGCAGGTTTCAGTCATTGTTTCTGAAAATCCCAGCAGTCACATGGCTGCTTGACAAGGGGTGAGGATGGTTTCAGTGCTTATGAAGCCAGATTTATAAACTGACAAGAGCAGAGTTTGTACATAGCTTGTTCTGTAAAGTGCTTACTGCATTTTGGTGCATTTAGAAATAATAATGTGTAATAGAGTGTGTGCGTATTTCCTTGGTTTTCACAAATAACCTCGTTATGTTCTTGGTGATTCATCTCACTGTTTTCTCCCATGAAGCTTTTTTTTTCCCAGTAATGGAATTACTACTCGGTTTTCTGTGAACTCAGTAGAATTTCTATTTATCTATTAAGAATGCAAAATCAAGGGGGAAAAGGGGAGGTCACATTTATTCTGGGATGAGTTACCATGAGGAATTAATGTCTTGTTATTTTGCCTAAACTGACCTCTAGCTATCTTGTGGATCTCTTTTAAAACAAGCTTGAATGTGGCTTTAACAGGGTGATTGGAGCAAGGCATCAATAAATACTGTGACTCATAACAGTGCGTAGTATTTAGGTATTTAGACATAGATTTAACTCTAAGTGTAATGATGCAAATTCATTGCATTTGGGAGTCCTTTTTGTCCATGTTAAGCCACAAGCAGTTCAGATGGTCCCAGCCTCACGAGAGGCACTTTCAGCCTCAGTGATGGTTATAGATAAGTAAATATAATGAAGACTAGGACCAGGACTATCCTGACCTGCTCAGAGCTACAGGAGTGTTCACATTTGTTTCAAACAAGAGAAGTAATGTGGTGTTTGGGTGGGCATTGTAGATGCAGTCCTGCTGATGGTGTAGCTGGATGTCTTCCTGCCATTCCTGCTGGCAGCAGGCAGCTGCTGTAAGATCACTGCCCCTTTGGCCAGTGTACACCATGTTTGGTGCATGCTCTGTGTGAGCAACACTTTTAAAGAATTCCTTGTATAGAAACTGTGTTGACACTCAAGAAAGGGCTGAAAAAATACCCTTGTCCTCTGGTGTTCCACGAATCCTGAGTTTTGTCAGCTACTTACCAATGTCTTGGTTTTCATTAGTCTTGGGGGTTGATAGCTCCCCCAGACTTCAGCTGCAGCTTTTGTATGCTCACTGAGGCATCAGCATCACTGAAGAGCAGCACTTGAGTCTGAATTACACATCCATATAAACAGCCTGCTGACATATCCATGTAAATGAAAGCCAAACCATCATCTTAGCAAGGGGCAATGCTCAAAAGATGTTTCTTTGGGGAAAAAAAATCTTTGTAATCACAAGCTTGTCTGCTTTCTGTCTCTTGAATGTATATAACAATGTATTAGTTGCCTATGTTTTTTTATACTGTTCTTGTATTCTCTGCTGGAAGTATTCCTTTCAGATTATCCACAAGATTACCCAATCACCATATCACAGTTGGTTTTTAACAAAAGCCATCGGTATCAATGGCCACCACATGGGAGGAGCGAGCAAGGCTTGCTGCTTGGCCTCCTGAGGTTGCCACAAATCTTCTTCACACTTGATAGAAGATGCTTAAGTCACCTTGCCAAAACTAACTTCAGCTATCCATTTAAAAATGTCCAGTCATTTCTTGTATCTTGTAAAACTGAGAGCAGCGTGCCGTGTTCTGATGCAAGCTTAGATTTGCTGTTCTAATGCTGGGTTGTGAGTATGGACTGTTGGGGTATTTTCAGTGTTGATATTATTGAAACCTCACCTGTGAGTTTTGTACAATTACTTCTCAGAATTCCTTTTCCTTAAAAATCTTCTCTTTCCAGTGTTAATTTTCATCAAATAAAAAGAAAGAAGAAAAAAGTTGCTGTTTTGACAGCAGCAGAAGTATTTGCTTTAGTTACAGAAATGAACAATATTCCAACATGGAGAAAAAGATATGGGCTCAGATATGTGCATTAGTCAAGCAGAGGTGAACTTGCAGGAATTACACTGCTGCACTTTGACTTGCAGCTGTGCTTGCAGGAGGGTGCCTCTTCTACAGCACATAGGCTGGATCTCAGGCATAAAAATAATTAATCCAGAAGTTTCTGAGGTCCTTTATTAGTTTTGACAGCCTGCTTTCTGGTGCCTTCTTTTGATGCATATGTGTGTTTTCTCTACTTCAGGATCAAAACTGTGTCTGTCATTTAGCCTTATTCTGGAGGGTGGTGTGGGACAAGCCTGCCTATTAGTCATGTGTTTCTTACATTTGTGTCAGGAGTGTCTCCCTGCTCACCTACACTTTCTATAGGTTTACATGTATGTAATCTTAAATGTATTTAAATTACTTCCCAAATGACCTCTGAAACATGTACTTCTAGTCTTAGTAAATCTCTGTAGGTTTGACCATCAAGGAAAACAGGGGGGAAAAAAAGACAAGGAAATGTCAGCTTCTGTGGAGCTCTCTTAAACATGTGCATACCCCCCATTGCTTTGGTACACATCGTCCTCCCATTTGTAGTAGGTTTAGATTGTTTTTATATTGTCCACTTTACTCTGTTTCCTGGAGACTCATGCAGTTTAGCACTGCAGAGGGACTGGAGGAAATTATCTCTAGACTGACTCTATTAATTATTGTTCTCCCAAGAATCTGCTGCTTCTTCAAAGAGAATGGCAGTAGCAAAGAGATAAAAAGCACTCTGGAAACATGCTAGTGCAATTATTACTTACACCTCTGGCAAATTAGGGGACTGATCCTTTTTCTGAAAGTTTCAATGAAGCATATTTGTTCTGCTTTATTGTTACTTTTTATAAGAAAATCAGTCTTTGAGCCTGTAACTCTTCATAATTGCTTGAAACTGGAAAGTGATTTCTTGGGAAGGAAGATACTTGAAAAGTTAGCAGAATTCACCGTGGCCAGTATCTCAGAACGTAAGACATGGGGGACCTCCTGAGCTGTGGAACCCTGCCCCTTACTGTTGCACGCAGCAATGTGTAACCTCTTAGATGAACACAGCAGGGTCTGTGTCTCAGAAGATGGATGGTTTTTTCAGTTCACTGCTTCAGCTGAAGAGCTCTTCCAGAGCCCTGACCAACTTTTCCTACTGACTTAAATTTATTCTTGGGGCAACATGAATATATGGGCTTTTAGCTGAAACTGCACTTTTGCTGGCCTGTTAATTATCCAAGGTTTTATTCCTTCATTTCATTTTGCCTGTGGAAAGGATGCTGGCTCTGCTGTGAGGGACACCCTTATTCTGTGTCTCTGCCTAGAAACTGTCCTCTGTGTTTGTTGCCTTCTTCAGGGATGGACTTCACACACAGTAGGGAAAAAAATGTGAGAGCAGAATGACAGGAACTCATTTCGTGGCCTGAAGTCAAAGGGAAAATGTCCTCTGTCATGATCCCTTCCTCACCCCAGCTATAAATGGAGCCCAAGCTTAGCAGCTGACATCAATGCTGCAGTGTTCTTCATTGAGATGAATGCTGCTCTTGGCAACCTTTTCAGCTGATGGCTTTACTTTTTTCTTTTTATTTCCCATCTTTCAAATAGTTGCCTTAATCAACTTTATTCTGCACTTCCTTAGTTAGGAAGAATCATCCTCTCAGAGACTGAGATCTGCTTCCTCTGCAGACGGAGGAGAAGAGGGAAGCCAAGGACCTACCTTATCTTTCTCATTCTGCTGGTGTTTCTCTTGAAGTGTGTTTATTAATGGTGCTCAGTTTTGGGGACAGAAAAGGGAGGGGTGGAGTTGGGAGACAGCAAACTGAAGATAATGGGGGATGAAAAGGAGGAGAAACTGCAAAGTACTGATGGGAGAGAGAAAAGCATAGAGGAGGTGACCCTGCTGCTGTTGAGTCTAGCAGCCAGCCCACAGCCCAAGCAAGCACTGATCCCTTGCAGCTGCTGCAGCCCCCGGCTTCTGTCAGTATCTGTGGCTTGGCCCAGGAGGTGTAAAAACTCCGGGCACTTGGAGTAGCAACTGTGGAGGAAGCTCCCAGGTGTGTCCCTGCCACATTAAACCACAGCAGGTGAAGTGAATGTTCTTTACCATGGGCAAACCCTCTGCTCATATGAACAGGTTCCTTTTGTTTGCACCACTACGCCTGTGGCAGTAACTCCTTTTTGTATGGATAGCTTAATTTAGAGGGAACCTCCAACTTCTACATTTCACTATCAGTGGTTATTGATACATTGTCAATGGGAAAAACACATGTCTGTCTGAAACTTATGTTGTTTGACAAAGATGACCTCACCAGCTTCAAAGAAATAATGTGAACATTTTCAGTCCTTTTCCTA
Source organism: Vidua chalybeata (assembly GCF_026979565.1). Classification (NCBI taxonomy): domain Eukaryota; kingdom Metazoa; phylum Chordata; class Aves; order Passeriformes; family Viduidae; genus Vidua; species Vidua chalybeata. Next base: position 19,217,117 of record NC_071531.1, read on the forward strand.
ACTAATGCACTTCAGTGGTGCTATTCTTTCTGTTTTGCCAAACTTTTGAAAACAGAAAACCCAAGACTAAGAAGTCAGAAAAGTACATACTCTTTAAAGAGAATCTATTGTGAACCTATTTATTTTTAAAATTAAATATATTTTTTTTAAATTCATATTGGCTATTTTTCTCTCTTACATGGCTACTCTTAGGATTTAGGATCATTATCTTGTGCTAAGCACTGGCCCTTTGTGCAGGCTTGCCAGGGATATTCCTCAGGCATTTTCTGGGGAATATTGCAATTCATACTTGCAGAATTTTATGGATGACATTACATTAAGTAAAGTGTTTTTTTGCTTGTTGTGAATCTGAATGGGGTAAAGGATGAACAGATCTGTGTATGTCTCATTGTTTCAAGTTTTAGTGTGCCAGCTCTCTCCTACATAATTTTCCCCCAGGGCTGTAAAGTTTTAGTAGCACTTAGCAAAATGTTAAAAGGAAATACATGCCAATATGATTTTAAGGACAGCATAAGGCATTTGGAAGTGGTGACTCATGCAAAGTGTTAATAAATACAACTGCACTCAAGTACTTAAAACTGCCTTTGTTACACTACAAAGGTGAGAGATGCTTCTGAAATGCCAAATTAAGAATAAATAGTCTTCAAACTTGTCTGTCTGTAAACATAAGTCTAATAACGATAAAAATATTTTGTTAGGTCAAACTGGCTAATTCTCTCACATTTTTTAAATAGAAGGGGTCCACAAACTTAAGAAGTTTTAAAAACTGTTTATGAATTTTTAAATTTTTCTGTCATTCAGATTCAAAAATGGATTCTGTGTGAATTTTTTATGAAATAGGCCACAATGTTAGTTGTGCTTCCCAGCCTGTTCACACAATGGCAGAATGGCCTGTGGTGATGAGAAGGTTATCCCAGTTGCTGGTTGCCTGGAAGGCCTCCTGGTTGATGGGATAGAGAAGTGCACAGGTCCCTGATCCTTGTCCTGCTTTACCTTATCAGGGCAGGTTTGAGGTGTGAGGTGGTGTTAGGGGTCTGCTCTAGATGCCAAGTTCAGCTTTTGTGTAGAAGTCAACGTTGCTAGAGAAGGAAATACTACTGGGAGATCCTTATCTATGGGAAACTTTTAGTCCTTGGAGAAGATGCTATTAATAATGATAGGAAGGATATTTCTGGATGTAGTAGTCAACATATTTCTTCTCCTAATAGTTACTGAATGAAAAGATCACTCCATTTCAGGCTTGGCTTTGGTATGTAGGAATGACCTTATGGAAGAGCTGAAAACAGTTCTGGAACAAATGCTGACAACTTAACCAATTTAAAATGGAATTTGAACAAAATACAGGGAATAAAGTTAGGGGAATTAATTAACCAAACAGAAGAGACCAGGGGACAGTTAATTTTTTTTTCCCAGAAAACAAAGTCCTGAAGCTTTCAGAATCACACCTAAAGCATTCTATTGGAAGTGCAAATGGACAATTAACTGCCTCAGAATAAAGGGTAAGCAGAGATCCTGCAAACAGAGAAGGCTAAAGCCTTCTGTGCAAATTGTAAAAGGTCAAGCTGAGTTCTTTGCAGAGGAAGCTGATGCAAATAAAAGAGGTCCTTCAGACAGAATCAGGGACTGAAATGAAGCCATAATGCATTGAATAAGTAGTATACCTTAAAAATAATACAGAAATTACCTCAAAAGGAGATATTTTCTATGTCCACTCTCAATAGAGTGGTAATGTTGGAGGTGCTGTATTAAAGCCAAGGTTATCTGTGTAAATGAGGGCCTGAAAAATAGAATCTCTCTTTTAAGAATAAAACCCAAGTGTCTGATCTTCCTGGATCCTGGGAACCATATGGTGTCCATCCCTAGACAACAGTAATAATGGCACAAGGTCCTCTCTCTAGCTGTATTCATTGTTGTAGAATATGTTACTTTCCCTACAAGGTTTGTGTTGGCTGTGTCATTAGACATCAGCTCAAAATATTGTAGGGGCTGACACATAAACCTTCAAATCTGATCTCAAGCAATTTTGATAGCTCGGTCCTTCCAGAGCTGTTCACATATGACTGGAAAATAACAAATATATTTTTTACCTGTTAAAAAGAAGCAAAAATCTGACTTGAGTACCAACAGATTGATTATTCTGCCATTTGTTGTGAGAAAGAGTTTAGAACAAGGAAGTCATTAAAAACAAAGAATAATGATGAATGGGCAAGGAAAATGAAGCATAATTTTACCGTAGCCAGATAGTGCAGAATAATTTGATGGTTGTCCTTGATAGTTGTTGCATTTCTGAAAAGTGTGATAATCTTTTTTTTTTTTTCTTTTCTAACCACAAGCCTTGTATTTGGTGTTAGATTTCTGGGAGAGGAAGAAAAGTGTTTATAGCAGTGCAAAGAGCACTGATACAGTTTCACTGGGAATATGAGTACATTTCCAGTGGCCCGTGTTCAAGAAAGGTGAATTATTGTCTGGAGAAATTGTGTGAAAACAATAAAGGAAATAGAGGTTTTCTCATCTTGAGGACTGAAGGAGAATAATGTTGCCTAGTGTAGTGAAAGGGAAGATGAGAAGGGTGTGATTATTGTCAATGATACATGAAGGGAATAAGCAGAAAAGAAAGAATTCTTTCCATGAAAGCACAGCTATGAATCATAAAGTAGGCATAAATAAACTCAGGTTGGCAATTAGGAGCTTATTCCATAGAAGCAGGGTGTTTCTTGAATAGCCTCTTGGTCAGCTGCTGGTCACCTTTCTCTTGTCACATCCTCTCAAAAAAAATGTTGCCTGATAAAGGAAATACTTCTGCCCAGGACTCGTGGGGTCCACAATAAATACTGATTTTCACAGAACAAGTGTTTTAAATTAAAAAAAATTTACATTGAGGAATTTGTGGTGGTTTTTGTGTGTAAGGACTACTAGTGTTGTATGTATCTGTTCAAAGGCTCATATTCCACACGGAATAAATGAAAAGTAGAGCTTTGAGTAGCCATGGAGACAAAACCTGCTGGAAGACATGAAAGCTGAAAAAGTTAGAAGATATTTTCATCTCTAGAATTTTTTATTATGGAACGTATTCATGATGGGGACAGATCCTATGTACCAGTTGGTCTTCTGGGCTTTAGAGTACATTAATATCACAAAGGCAGGAAATGCAGGAGTGAAGCCAGCAAAGATCAGTAATCAAGAGCATTAAGAAAATTAAGATTGAGCTTCAGTTTCACTGGGGCAGAAAAAAAAGTTAGTTTCAGTTAATCCAATTACTTTTTTTTTTTTTTTTGCCATTTGTAGTGTAAGTTTAAATTATTCTTACATTTTATAATTTATTCTAAGGTTTCTGCCAGGTGTCAGAAATGTTCCTTGGCCATCCCTTCCCCACTGGTGAGGAATGAGATGGTGGGATTGCCCCCATGTGTCTGGGGACAGGGCACAGTTTGATTCTCATAAAGGGATGGAGAAGAGCCCTGGGAAGCGCTAGCAACCCAGTCCAGCAAATATGTGAGGGTTGTTTTTTTTTTTTTTTTTTTAAGACAGAAGCTATGCAGCCTTAAAAGGACTTGTTTAAATTTTTGTGTGTGTGCTGACTATGTCAAGTTTGTGAGGAGCCAGCGATTCTTGCATCCTTTTAAAGTGAAAATTATAGAATGCTTCACATTCTGTTTGTCACCAAAATGCAGATTTCTATCTCTCACTGTGAGTAGAATCATAAAAGTGATTTTAGTGAGAAACAGTGTGAGGACTGTTTTGATAATTTGCTATTTAAAAATGGGTCAGGAGGCCAGGATTTGCTGGCTTCCAACAACCTTGACATAGTGCGGTCAGAAGAAACCCCCTTTCCTCCCCTCCCCCTCCCCCTGCAAATCTAAACAAGTCCTTTTAAGGCTATTTGGGAAGGATGGCTGATGGCTATGGATATAGGTGCTATGTAAATCATTAAATAATGGCAGGAGTACTGGAATAAAGTGGAAACCAGAAACAGCAGCAGAAATGCAAAGCTCTGTGCAAGTTAACTAGAGGTTTGATGCGCCTCTGGGCTTCTTTACCTTCAAATTGTTTCAAGTGGCTGGGGACTGTGTGGTTTGTGTCTGTTGTACAAACCTAGCTGAGCTAGGGAATCAAAGAGGCATCTGAGTGTTTTACAAGCACTCAGTAACTGGCTTCCATGAATTACTAAAGACTGCAGTGAAGGAGGGAGGCTTTTTGGATTGCAGCATATATGGTTTGCTAATAGGATCCGAGTGGTGGAATACTCATTTGTTTGTCATTTTTTCAGTGTGCTTCCTTAGGTTACAGTTATTATGTACAAGGTAAATCCTGTGAGCCTTCGAACAAAGTGAGAAATGGGATTGTTGCTTTGGGACAACTTCATTCTTTCCTATGTGCCTTACATTTCTGTCTTTTCCCACGTGGAGCTGTTGTGGTTGAATTGGGCACTTCACCTAACTTCCCTCCCACCAGGCACTGTGCTTCATTACTCTTACATTACTTCATTTAACTTTTAATGCCCTGTCCAATGTGTGGTTTTATTATTAAATATATATTGGGTTGATGGTCAGGAGGTGCTTGGCTTTGCAAGCTGACAGAGCAATCTTTTCTTTTTCCTATTCTAAACTGTATTAATTTGGGTATTAGAATGGGTTTAATGCAGTATCACTTAGATAAAATGTTAAAATAATTCCTGTAAATCAAATCCCTTAATGCATCTTCTGATCTGTGAAACCTCTCTGGAATGGCCTTGGCTTAGCCAAGCTGCTCTCTAGTATGGGCAACAGGCTGTGAGTGAGATCTGGCTAGAAATAAATGTAGTGCAGTAAAGTCTATCCTGAAAAAATTCTTGGCATTGCTTCTATTATATGTAGAACTTCTAAAACATACTTGAGTTCTGTGTGACTTGTGGAGGACCTCTGCCTGCAAGACTCTGATCCTAATCCCTTTAACATGAATGGGAGTTGTTTCTTCTCTCACTATTTCTTCCCCCCCGCCCCCCAGATATTACTGGTATGTCAGACACTCTAGCACAGCTTAAGCTGTTTTACCTCTGGAAATGGCTTTTTTACCAGATTTTGAGTACTGTCTCCTTAACTGGGCATTGTTTTCATTTGTAATCATCATGACATGGAGGGCAGAACAACCTTTCCTACTTGATAGTACTCCTCAGTATTTTTATTGACAATAAATATTAGCATGCCTTGGCAGTACAGGATGCAGCTAAATCCAGCTGTGGATAAATGCTTGCTATCCTGAGAAGTTCATTCACCTCTGTTAGTAAGGAACACTAGGCATAAAGACTTGTGCTACCTTTTCATGTTGTCCTCTCCTTAACATTGAATCAACTTCCACAGCTGATGCTGTTGTGACATCACTGAAAGTCACTTGTCCCATTTGTCATGGAGTATGCAATTAGCTAGTTCTGCACATTTGAGTCCCTTTCTGTGGGAAAATGTGCTCAGGAGATGCTGAGTTGGGAAAGAGCTTTTGTGCAAAAGCATCCTGGCAAGAGACTTGATCAGGGCAGTGCTGTTCCTCCCTGAGTGTCAGCCTCAGAGGGATGCCAGGATTTGTGGGTTTTGAATGGAGCTGCCCATCAACTCAACAGCCTTGAGTCCAAATGGAAGATACTGCTCCCCTATGGAGGAATTTCGAGGCAGTGAAACAAACAAAAACTCCTCAAAGGAAGAAATGGTTTGACTTTATTGCTCTGTGACTTTAGAAAATGTCAGTTTTTATTTTGAGAATTGCTTTCTTTGGTTTGCAGCAAGAGACCAGACTGTTTCCTTGGATTTCTTCCCTAGACACACAGTCTTGGGCAACTTCACATTCACATTTGAATGTAAATTATTTCAGTCAGTCTCATCATTGGCATGAAATAGTAAAATAAAATTAAGTGAGATGGATTTCTTTGAAATTAAAATGTTATTAGGTTATTAATTTCATGTAACTTGGTAATGAGTTAATCAGACAAATGTTTTTATTATGTTCTTTCTTACTTAATTTTTTTTTGTTTGTTCTCTCAAGGAGAACTCCTGCTTTTGGCAATGATTTTCACTGGCCACATGTAGATGAAATATAAGCATGCAGCCAGCACGCTTTCATGTGCTGCATAAGGAAAAAAATATGTGCTATCATTTTGAATTATGAAGAAATTTGTTTTCACAAACTTTTCAATATTCTCTGTGGTGTAATTATTTAACACAATAGGTACTTTTTATTTCAGTGTACTAATTAGCATGTTAATAACTTTAAAAATTCAAGACTGGCAGTGAAGGCTTGGGGAAAATAGCATAATGTACTAATTTGGGTTTTTTTAAGTATTATTTTGCCACTTATTCTCTCAGATGTTTGGTCGGCTACTGTTGATAAAAGTTTCTGTTTATCTGACAGAAGAAATTTTTTGGAGTTAAAACAGTTTTTCCTTTGTGAAGGAGGAAGAGTGAAGGTAATGAGTCTCTTCAGTCTCCTGATAAAGCTTCAGTGACTGATACTGTCAGCTTAAAAAACCCATATTTCTTTATATGCATTCTTACTAATTTTACAAGTGCTAATATGACTTATCTTTTCTCTTTATTTTTTATAGAATTAGAGAATACTTAAGATTGGAAGAGTTCCTCTGGAGATTATCTAGTCCAATGCTTTGTTCAGGTCAGGGTCAGCTACAGCAGCTTGCTCAGGCCTCCATTCAGTTTTATTTTAGGCATCTTCAGGGGCAGAGACTACACAGTCTGTGTGGGCATCCATGCCAATGTTTGACCACCCTCACTGCAGAAGTTTCTTCCTATGTTTAGAGTGGAGTTTCAGCCTGTGCCCACTGTGTCTTGTCCTATGATTGACCACCAAAGAGAAGAATCTGTACTTGCTTCCTCCTTCAGGTATTTCTACAGATTGATAAGACCCTTCTAAGGCATCTCTTCTCCAGCTCTCTCAGCCTCCTTGTATGAGAGATGCTCCCATTCCTTAATCATCTTTGTGGCCCTTTGCTGGAGAGCTTGCTCCATTAAGTAAGTCCTTGTCTCTCTTGTATTGGGGAGCCCAGAACTGGATCCCACATTCCAAGTGTGTCTCAGCCGTGCTGAGCACAGGGCAAGGGTCCTTTCCCTTGACCTGCTGGTGACACTTTGTCTAATGCAGCTTATGCAGCATAGGAAGCTGATTGCCTTCTTTGCTTTGAGGGCACATTTCTGGCTCAAGTTCAGAACCAGGGCCTCTTCCATAAAGTTGTTTTCCAGCTATATTTGGCTCATATGCTGAGGAGTTCTTGCTTTCCACCCAGGTTTCCCGAGAGGTCAGGCAGGTCAGATGTGATGTGGGCCAGAGAGGTGACCTTGTCATTAGGTTTGTGTATCTTTGTGCAGCATGCCTGCCTGGTTCTGCAGGCAGCAGAGGCAAGCTGTATCCCATCAACTCAGGCAGCATTTGACATCTGCAGCTGGCTTGGGAGCCTTTGATGGCAGCTGGACATGACTGCAGTGACCCGCTGGGGAGCATGGTCCCAGGCCTGGAATACTGACTGCTCTGTTTGTTCACACAGTGTGGACAGGTATACACGAGCTTGGTTCCACATTGAGCTTTCTCTGTTGCAGGTGGCTTTGTGTCTTACCTTACACAAAAATGTGAGCTAGTATCTGAAAGGTTTTAACATAGAGAAAAATGGTCTTGTCCTCTAAAGCCAGTGAGGTTCTCTGGTTTTTACATACCCACTTTCCCTGAGTGGTTTGTAGATGAAAGCCTTCTTTCTTTGTAGTGTGAATCTTTCACTGACATTAAGGAAAAAGCTTGTAATCCAGCAAAACTTTGTAGTATTCAGCAGACATAGTACCTGTCACTACTCATAGCTTCCTGTTTTACTTATGCTGGGTTGCAGCTCACCCCTCCTCATGTTTTCATGTGTATGAAATTAAGGAAGGAGGAAAGCTTTATGCATGGTTCAGAGCCAAGAAATCCAGCATGTGGACTTAACATATCTTACGAAATCTTATTCAAATAGGAATAACATTTTGACACAAAAGCGAGGAAATCAAAGACCTCTAACATCGTAACTTTACATGCAGTGCTTTTATAAAGGCATTTAATATTTTTACCAGGTGCAAAGGACCAATGGAAGACTGGTAGTGTCTTTCAAGAACAAACTGTTGTGATGAGCCATGTGTACCTGTAGTGAAGAAGAGCACAGGTGTTGCAAGTCACTGAGATAAACACAGCTGGACCAGCCATTGTCACTCAGTGAAAGGAAAGGGGAAAGAAGGAGCAGAGTGCTGAGCTTTGTAGCAGAAAATAACAACATTTTTGTTGTTTTGGATGCTCCTCAGTACCAGTTAGTTAGCCAAATATTTCTGTTATATAGTGTGAGGTGATTTGTCATCTCTTTGTAGCCTTCCTCTGAACTGTATATGTATGCTCTCAGAGGTGCACCAGAACAAGGAATGTGCCTGGACTATATATGCTCATGTAGAAATGATTAATGATTTAGGAGACTCCTTTTCTAACAGTGGCTATTTCTACTCAAGCTGAGCAGTATTCATCTTACATGATGTGCACAAAGTTTTGGACTGAACTGCTAATACTCCTCAGTACTCCACAGAGGAATTTCTACAAGATCTGGACTGAAATAAGAACTTGTGTGCAAATCCTGATAGTAAGTACATGGACATGTGAAGTGAGGTAAGGATGTGTTGGAGTAGAATAGTTTCATTTCTGCTCCCTTTTAAAGGCTTCTGCTCTCATTGAATGGTTTTCCCCATTGCTGTCCTTTATGTGGAAAGCAAATGTTTCTGATAAGCAAGCTTCCAATTTCTCCTTAGTCTTAAAATACAAGGTTTTTGGATACCTCATTTTCTACTTTTCTTTTGCAGCCCTCTGGCACCTTAGCTCCATGGAGCTCATTGCAGCTCTTGCCAGCTCTGGTTGTATGCAAGACCCCTCAGTGTAGAGATTCTCTTCATGCTGAGGTAGCTCAAGTACTCACTTCAGGTCACTTCTATTGCTTAGTGTTCACTGAACCTGCAGAAAGTCTTTAAAGAAGCTGTCTTCAGTTCATGAGGGAGAACTCTACACATATCATCCCTTCTACACATTAACCTGATTTGTTCTTTAATTCTTAGCAGCTAGGACTTAATCATACATTCTAGCTGGAATGAATGAGTTTCTGTTTGACTATTAGTGTCACATTGTTAATGTTTGGGACGCATTAATGTGTTGTTATATTGTTAAACACAAATATCCCACTGGATTTTTGGAAACATACAGAGGTTGATTTGTTGCAGTACCAGTGTTCTCATGGAGTTTAAAATGAGAAAGCTGCTAGATCTGTTCCTTTTGTAAAGCTGCTGTCTGAAGTTTGTGGATGTATTCCCCAGTTCATCAGAGAAATTCTTCATCAGTGGAATGAAATGAATAATAGAAATTACGCTGTACTCTATCTTTACAATAGACTTTATCTTCTCATTTTTTCCCCTGCAGTTCCCTGAGTGTTTCACTCAGGGTGACCAAGGCTGATTGCCATGTACACAGAATCCTCTTATCCCTGGCAGTGTACGCGATTATTCTTATGCTGGATGTATTTATAACAGGACCAGGCTCAATGTATCACTGCATGAAAGAAAGAATGTTCTAACATACATCAATTAAATCATTCTGATGGTAGAAGCTACTTTCAGATTTTTGTCAGATTCTGCTTTAGGGTTTACTTCTGCTGGAAAAACTGAGAACTAAGGCATGGGGCCTTTGAGGGACAACAGCCAGCATGTGCTTTATGTGTGGCACATGTGTGATACATGTGCCACTGTACTTCTGTGTCACCTGTCATTGTACAAATAATGTAGCTTCTTGCTGAGACGTTTCTCAGGTGGGATCTTAGCATAGCAGAGGCCCCTTGTTGAGTGTTCGATGGTACTATAAATTTTTGTTAGTGTAACTAACTGTGAGGTTGGAGATGGGGAGATGAAAAGGGGAAATGATCTCTGCTTGTGCCCTTTCACCTTGGGTGATGTCCAACATCTGTTGTCATGTAAGATAATCATTACTTGTCCTTCAGGCAGTGTGATGTTTTTTGTCAATTGATATTTTTGTATCTGCTTTTAACTCTGTTACATAAAATATTCTTAGCTTCAAAACAACTCTCTCCATTCTTCTGTACTTTCTTTGGTAAAGGTGTTGGAACCCAGCCCTTTGTCATCTTCACATTAGACTTTGAGAAGATGTCACCGGTGACTGTCAGGGTAGAGAATGAGGAGATTTGGTCATTTACAAAAGTTATCAAAGGGTCCTTGTCATATTAGATTTTACATGGACTGTCTCTTTTTATATTGCCTTGACTGAGTACCAGGATGGTGTTCAGCAAGGATCTGCCTGTGGTGGCCTGCCTGGCCTGTGGGTTCCCTCCCTGCTAAGATGCAGGGTTGGTGCAATGTCACACAGAGGAGGTGCTCATGGAGGAAATGTGTGCATGTTGTCCCACAAGGCTGTTGATGTAATTTGTTTATGCTGAGAGAAAACCTCATATTACAGTCTGGTAGGATGGCAAGCCACAGTCAAAACAGTTACATTCGTACACCATCTGAAGAAGCTTATTTAATCCTCAGGCAAGTTTCAGGGGTCAAGTCCTTTCATCCCATTGCCTCGTCTTGGCAGAGGCCCAGTGCTGAGGAAGAGTCCTGTCCTTGCCCTGTAATTCCTCCTCCAGACAGCCTCCTCAGCCAGAGGAGACGGTCTTCCTTGGCTGTGTTATCTCCCTGGACCTGGTGCATGCATGCACATAGCAGCTATGCTGGAAATGTGTATTGCTCAGTCATCTTCTAAAACAGTTCTTGATGGTTCTCTTCAGGTCCCTGATCTTACCTTTTCTCCTTGCCCGGGTTGGAGAAATGGAAATGTGTAGGGAGCCAGGGCACAGTGAGTTTCCCTATGGATACCACCGTGGGATGGCACCATGTACAAATAGAGGTGAAAGGGCTGAAGTACTGATGCATGGGTTTAAGGTGGAAAGAACAGGAAAACAGTGGACAATGATGTGTAAGGGCAAATGTCAGAAGTGCTTGTAAATATTGTTTTTTCTGCCTGATTTTTAGGATGTCTATGCTGGTCTGTAACTTGAAAAATGGGAGAAAACCTGTGAAAACTTGGCTGTATGCTGGCTCAGGATTTTTCATAAGCAGGGAAGCAGAAAGCATTGGTCCTTAAAAACCTACATCTTCTCAGAGTAACTTCCATCCCAGTGGTGCACTTGTTTTGCTCAGTTATGTTGCTTGTGAATGTGACATTCAAAATATTTACAGGAGCTGCTGCTCTTGGAATGCCCCAGTTAGCTTTGGGCTGGTGGGGATGAGCACTGCGGTGGCCTCTGCCGTCTTGCTGCCAGGTGGGGTGGCTGCAGGGAGTCTTCATCTCATCCTGAGCTTTGCTTTCCAAAGAGTTTATTTAACACTTGTCAGTTATTTATGATGTTAAAGCTGACTTTTATGGGAAAGTCACATTAATTCATGCAAAGTAAGCTGCAGATGTATATGGCTAAAATGTTACCGAGAACTCTGTGGCTCAAAAAGGTAAAGATTTATTCAAAGACAGGACACTGCTCACATTTCTCAGAAAACACATCACGAAGGAGATAGATTTATGTTAAATGGGTTGGCACCAAGAAATAAAAAGCTCTTCTAGGCTTGGTCTCGAGAGATATGGAAAGTTCTTGTTAAGCATTAGGCATCTGGGGAACCTCTCACCTTTCAGGTGCTCGGACCTTTGCAGGGCTTCAACATCTGGAGACCTATTTGAAGTCTGTTTTATTGACATATATTTGCCAAGTTGCCTAGTGTTTTCTTAAAAGGAAGGAGACAGGAGCTAGTTAGCACATATGAAGAGACGTATTAGAAAACAAATTATAGTTTTGTGATTAAATGGTCTTTTAGATCTTGTAGCTTTTTTTTTTTCTTTCAAAGAAAATTGCTTTAAGTGTGGCAGTGGCAGATTTCTTCACCTCTGTCAAGATATTCCCATCAGTGCATTATTTTTTGCTGACATGCTGTACAAGTTTTGAAATGTCAAGTTAGGGGAGCATCCTAGGAAAAAAGTGATTAAACATTCTTAGTTGCTCCGAAGTATACCTACAGTGAGGTTTTATTGCATTATTTATTATATAAGAATATTTAATTTTTAGTCTCCTTCATTAAAAAAAACCACAACACTTGTGCAAGGTTAAAATGAATAACAGAAACAAAGCATTTTAGAGGGGTTTGATGGACTCTGTCTCAGAAGGTTTTTTAAATTGTATGGGCATGTTCTGATGCATTTTTCCCTTACATGTAAAATCAAAGGGTCAGTTGTTAACTGCAGTAAGATTCCTTTACATTTCTCTAACTATGTAAAGCAGCTATTAGTGGTACCATATGTATACTCTGAAGGTACCTTATGTGTCAGCAAGACTTGAAACAGCTCTTCTAAACGATTTACGTTTTGGAAATGTGAGGAAGTTACATCAGGATAAATGTTAGTTTGTTGCATATCTATATTAAGACGTTTCTGTCCATTACAAATATATCACTCTTACTCAGTGATGCACGAGAAGTGTCTTGTTCCTTTGTCACAGAAGGGTGACATAGCTCACAGTCACTCTGGAGTTGCCATGTGAGCACAGTGACTCCAATGTGATGGTACCACAGAATTCGCCCAGTGACACTGCTGCTGCAGCTGCCTAATCTCCCTGTGTTCCATGCTAAGAAGAAATCAAACAACTGCTAATGAACATTGTTTGAGTATGAAGAGTAGAAGCAGGGGAAAGAGTACTATTTTCAAAGGGATTGTCTTTTTCTGTTAATGCATTTCTAGGCTATAGTATGGATGTAAAGCATGTGAAGAGGAAGACAACACAGAATAGAGTCAAGAACTCTTAAGAGGAGGAAATGGGCAAAGGAGAATGCAGAGCTCATCCAGGCAGATGAGATGGATTAGAAGACAAATATTATAGGGAATGGGACAATATCAATGAGGGGCAGTTCAAATGACTCCTGGGAAAGATCCCTAATAATAATGAGCAGTGGAGCAAATAGGTCATGTTTTGATAGGTGACCAGGAAGTTCTGTAGATCAAGAAGTCAATCTTTATTGAATGAAAGATGTGAGTAATGGCTGACTTCAGTGCTAAATGAAGTGGGTTATATTTTTAATCTTTATCTACCATGAAAGCAGTCTCCTGGGCAGTTCTGCAGCATCACCATTAGAGAGAAAATCCTGTGTGACTGAATTTAGTGTGTGTAGACCCACTGACTTCAGCAGACTGTTTCTACTGTTAAGCTTTCATTATCTTACTCACCAAACTGACAGCTTGAAATATACCTGAAGAACTTTTTTTAAGAGTTTGCATTTTAAGATCTGGAACTATAAAAATATTGTTTCTTTAACATTTTAAATTCTAAGCTTTCTAATTTGTTATGTAAAATTGGGGTCAAAGAAATCTCAGAACTTTTTTTTTTTTTTAATAGAGAATAATGGTATTATAACAAATCTTAAATTATAGTTGACCTTACTTGGTATGTTTGACTTTTTTGAGGTGGAATATCCCACCCTGAGGCCAATCTAATATGTCAATAGAATTGGATATTATTTTCTTTTACTGGCTTTTTTGTGGGATATTATTTCATTTCTCAATGGTTTAAGTATCCTTATCTTTCTATTGATTCTAAGAACATCTGTCTGATAATTGTTCTTATTTCATTTAATAGGGATCAACAGCTGGCTTTATTCCTGTTTTTATAGATGCTGCCTGTAAGAGATGCCTTTCTAATATGATTGAGATGCTCTGAAGCATTAGAACAGCAGTCACTCCAAATGAAACAAAAATCTCCAGTTTCTGACCTGCTGGGTTAAGGATAACTAGGTTTAAAATCTAGTGCTGGGTTGTATCTTTCTAGTGAAGCCTTTTAGTGAAGCTATCAGACATTGATTAAATTAGTAGAGTTCTTTATGATGTTTTTTATAATCCCCAAGTTCACATCCATGTCTGTGTATGTATGAAAGGTGCTTATAACAAGTCAGTAAATATGAATGTTAGCATGCATGCAGATTACAATAATTAGTGGGCTATGAATGGATGAAATAATGAATATGTCTGGATGTCTACTTTATGCTCCTTTTGGTGAAATTGTTAAGAACCTGGTGACAAGAGGGGAAAGAAGTTGTTGAATTTCATAACTTTTTTAATAAGAACATCAGTCCAACCTTTCTGTATTGTGTTCTGTCTTGAAATAACTGCCACAGTCTTGTTTTCATATGTAATACAAAGTCTGCAATGTACACATTTTCTCTGCAGTATACACATTTTGTGAAAGTGTTAATTTTTAAAATCACCTTGAAAACTCATCAATCAAATGTAGTTGGTATATAATAATTCTTTGTGCTATCTTTCATCTTCTTTTCTTTGTAACCTGTTTAAAGATTAAAATGAACACCTAGCTAGTAATAAGCTTTTATTTTATTTCTTTTGTACAGAAGTTTCTAATAGGTCATGGCTTGCAAATACTTTGTCTGTGCCAAACTCAACAGCAACCAAAAAGAAAACCCCTCTAACAAAACAAAACTAAGGATATTGTAAACCACAGTGAGATAGAGAAGAAAGATGGAAAAATCTGTTAATAACTTTCATTCCATCCTTTTGTCTTACATTGTGTGACAAATGAAAAAGCTCCTTGAGTTTCTTAGAAAGAGAAAAGAATTTGCATATTTTATGGTGGCATTCTTCAAACGTATTTTACCTTTGTGTTTTTATTACAAATTTTCAGCTGAGCTGTGAAGTGGAGCAACTGACCTAACATGCAATATATATATAGAGAGGGGAAACATTTAAATCATGTTTTATGTCTTTCTACAACGTTTCTGTGCAGTAGAATATAATAAAATAGCAGGAAGTTGGAAATAGAATTTGTAATAGGAGCACTTGGCTTTAAAAACTTCAAGTATTTGCCCTTAATAATTTGCCTTCCTTCCTTGCCAATACAATTATTTTCAATAATCTCAGTTCTTTTTCAAATATTGTATTGTGAAAAGGCAATTACTGAAAGACCTAAGCTGGTAGAGAAAAACTATTCAGTCCAAACTGATAATTTTCTTTCAGGGACACAGTAAAATATATTTTTTTTTTAATTGTAAATGGTTCCCACATGTATAAATAACAATAGAGAAAAATAATTCAGAATTCAACTTTCATGTCACACTAATACAAAACAAATCAGAAGCTCAGCTGAGTAACTGTTTGGGAAATAATTTAAAGATTAATAAATAACAATCTGTATAGTATTCTGTATAGTTTAATTGATTCCTTCTTGTTTTGCAAGTGGTTAAGCTTTGGTGTTTTTTTACTCTACAGGAGGCATTTTTGAGTCTCCTACCTTGCTGTCCCACATGTTTCATGAGACAGTAAATTAGTTTTCAGTTCTCAGCTGTGTCCTGCCCATCCTTCCTTCAAATCCACCAGGGCCTGCCTTGAGTCCTGCAGGATGTGGGTGTGCCCATCCTGCTGCTCCCTCTTGTACCTGCTGCACAGGTGTGGGCTCTCACGTCCTGAGGAGGGTGAACAGGCACAGGGCAGCTGTGGCACGAGGCTCTCCTGGCTGCTGAGTGCAGGCACTGCTGCTCTGAGGTGACAGCAGCTGGGACACATCTGCACATCTGCTGCTGGGGCTCATCTGCACATCTGCTGCTGGGGCACATCTTCACATCTGCTGCTGGGGCACATCTGCTGCTGGGGCACCTCTGCACATCTTCACATCTGCTGCTGGGGCACATCTGCTGCTGGGGCACATCTTCACATCTGCTGCTGGGGCACATCTGCTGCTGGGGCACCTCTGCACATCTGCACATCTGCTGCTGGGGCACATCTGCTGCTGGGGCACCTCGGCACATCTGCACATCTGCTGCTGGGGCACATCTGCTTCTGAGGCACATCTGCACATCTGCTGCTGGGGCACATCTGCTGGGGCACATCTGCACATCTGCTGGGGCACATCTGCTGCTGGGACACATCTGCACATCTGCTGCTGGGACACATCTGCACGCCTGCTGCTCCCTAGGGCTCGGCTTGGGAGCCGCCGCTCAGCGCCGCTGGTTGTGGAGGCGCCCGGTTGTAGCTGCCCTTAGTGCTGTAGTGCCCAGCAGGAGGATTCTGCTCTGCAGGCATGGAGGTTTTGAGAGTGAAGCATCAGAACTGACTGTTCTTTTTGCACACATATTTTTTTCTCTGTTGGTAACAGTGTTGGCTGTTACAGAGGCACATGAGAACTGTGTGGGGTCAGTGCTCCCAACAGAGCCGGGGTTTCACGTTTAAAAAGAGACATTTGGCTCAGACATAGGAAATGGTGGAGGTTCAGGTGCTGCTGGTGGCTTTCTGACCTCTCTCACTCTTCCAGCTCACCAAGGGTGAGCCTACTCTTCATTGCTTATTGGGCTCTCTTTTATGCTTGTCACCACATAAAGTATGTATTTATAACTCTTAAGTGTGTAAACATTGCCATGGAGTTTATTAGCCTATCTTCTGTTTTGCTGCTGATGTGGTTCTAAGATGCTTTTACCAAGGATTATTATAATAAATTATAAATAGTTAAATAACTGTTTAGAAATGCTCTGACTCGAGCTTATTGTACACATGAGGACTAATTCAATTTTTTTTTTGGTAAATGGCAACTATTTTCCTCAGCAGTTTGAAACTCTGAACGACCGAAGGGTCTGCAAGAAATTAATCAGGGGGAAAGTACTAAAACCAGCCTTGCTCAGGCTTTTTTCCTCCCTTCTGAGTGGGAAACATGACGTTTTCTAACCCGATAGTGGGAATGTTTTCTTCTGCAGGCCTGAGTCACTTAGGAGGAATGCTCAGATTAATGCACAAGATTAATTTTCTCACCGCTGCCTTCTCCACTGCAAAAATGAAAGTTTCCTTTCCTTTGAACTTTCTTTCATTTCCAGCAAAATTTCAGGTACTCTCAACATTTTTTCCCCTACAATTTCAAACCCAGTTTTCTTCTGTAAAATGTGTAAAATTTTTCCTTGCCTTTTAGTGACCATGAGCACAGAAGTGATTAATCTTTGTTTGCTCTGCATTTTATGCAGTTCTGCAGAGCACAGAAAACACTCTGTTCTCACAGAGCTGTGAACAGGAGTTTTTACTTTATCAGGGTTCCCTAGATGTACAGTATCAGTTTAGTCCAGTTTTTTCCATTTTCAACAATATTAATTATACCTAATCTATAACAACAGATGTTCTGAAATGGCATTTATATTTATTTTAGATCCTCTAAGAGAGATTACTTCTGCTTTCATCTTTCTTAATTAAGCATTAACAATTATTGAAAGAATTAGTCTTAAATGCTAAAATTAAAATAAGAGATAAAGGATGTCTTCCCAGGTGGCTCCAGCATAAGCACTACTGTCTATACATTGAATCTCATTGAAGGCCAGATTTTAATGCACATTAATTTCATTTTGACAGGCATTGCATAAGTGTTCCCATTGGATTTGAGCAAAACCACTTAAAGCTCCATCTTAAATGAATAAACTGCCTTTTAAAGGAATTTTAGGAAAAGCAATAGTACAAAAATGAGTTTATGTTCCCATGGCCAATGCACCTTAATTTATATAATTTTAAGATTTAACACACGTAGTTGAAAGCCATCATAAGTGAAAGGCGTGCAATTGGCCCTTTCTCAGTAGTTTGTAAATAACAACATGTTCTGAGTACTATCCCTGAAGGGGCAGGAGCAAAGCTCCAGGTATCTTTCTTTGCACTTTGGGCCAGGCATTAGTTCCAGCACTAACCGTGACAGCTTTGTCCTGCACAAAGCACTGCAATTCCTTTCCAGACTGCAGGAGAAGTGCCTGAATCTACTCCTTGCCCTCCCTTGTCCCAGTGCTGCTGCCCACAGAGAAGGGATAGAAGGTGACCTGGAGGGGATAACACTGGCTTTGGACCCAGCTGTATCTTTATGTCTGTTATTTGATTAAAAGAAATGGAGATGCTTCACGTGAATATATGAGTAACTTGGTGTGGCCATGTGCAGGTACCACTGCTGTGTGTCATTGTGCCTGCTGATGCTCATCAGCTGTGTTCTCTGTGATGCTCATAAGGTTGGACAAGTAATTATTCCAATTAAGACTACAAAAAAAAAATTAAACATAATTTCCATTTTACGTAGGTTGCTTTCTCAGGGAGGTTTATTGTCACAAAGATGTATAGAATCCTATTCCACTGATATAGCTGAAATTTCTGCCTTGTTCTTCATTTAGGATAGACATTTACTTGGGGTTTCTTGTCGTGTTAAGAGGCAGAGATCATCTTGTAGCAGAGATCATCTTGTCATTGAGGGCATTTTTTTCTCTACTGTGATGAGATCACAGAGGTAAAAAAAAAGATAACACTAAAACTCTTGAAATTCTGTCTTTTCATTCAGTCAATTAGAAGACATAATTAGTAATTGAAAAGGTAATTAAAATTTGACAGGCTGACAAAATTTGTATATCATGTTATTTTTTTTAATTGTGCCTTATTTTTTGAAATTATTTGTGACTCTTTTGGCCTTGTTCTTTTTCACCTTCCTGCATCTGACTGGGTTTCAACTCAATTGAAATTCATGTCAATTCTCCTCGTTTTCTAAAACCCTGAATTTTTCTTTACTTGCTGCCAACATCGTATTTCATTGTGTTCCCCTTGTTTGCATTTGCTGCTTTTCTTCCATAGGTTTGTGGCACTGTTGATTTCCTGCTCAGTCCCATATTGGCTACTCATTAACTTCTCATGAATTGTTCCCTTTGGGTATTAAATGCTTGCTTCTACAATTTTTCTTGATCCTTCTATTGTTCTTTTCTTGTTATACCACCATCAAGACTGGTCATTATTCCTGTTTACCAGCATAATTTTCTGGGACTTTTATATCATTAGGTAGAAATGAAGGCAAATATATATTTGGGTGTATTTAACAGGGTAGAAATTAATTAGAAGTGTAGAAGATAAAACCATCCCCTTGCCTCAGAGACTTAAATTTCATGAGAATTTTCTATTTAGATTGCCTTGCAATTTCTGATTTTCCCTATTCAGATCAGCCCCTTTCTGTTTTCTCCATATCAATGGAGAATGTAGTTTAGAACTTTTTCTCTGATCAGTGAAAAATTGAGATAACATGGATGAAAACTGACGTTTAGTCTAAATAGGAGGAAAATTCATCTCAGCAAGACTTACTGAAAATATCTGAAGCATCACACAGCTTAATAACAAGCTAACGTGTCAGGTTAAACTGGAGAAGGAAACAGATTGAATCACAAACTGCAGAAGACTTTCTGAGCATCTTGCTGAGGCCTTTTTCAAAAGACATTTCTTTTATTTATGGTGTATGTTACTTCAGTATGTTTCTAAACAGACAAGAAAGTGGAATCAGAGTCTTAAGAGCAGAGAAATGTACTTGAAATTTAGCACTCTTCACACAGTGTTCCAGCCTGTCTGAGAGCAGTTGCTGTAAAGCATCTGGAGAAGAGAGGGGATTAAGCCCTGGCTCTTGGATGATGCGCTCATACTTGGGCAGTGAGCTGCAGGGTGCGGTCTGCATCTGAGACCGCGGCTGCGCTTCTCTTCTGCCTCTACAAAAGCTTCCGTGCTGACCTTAAACAATTTCCTTGGGGCTTCATGAGAATAGGGAGGGAAGTGTCAAACTGCAAAATTGTAACAAACTTTTGAAATGCTTGGCTTTTTCTGTAGGGGAAACTGCAGCCTTGAGTGTGTGCCTAAGCGCCCTGAGCAATGGAAAGGAGGAAGCAGGTGCTGCATCACAGACAGAGCTGCACAGGGCCCAGAAAACGTGGGCTCACTGTTCTCCAGAGTGGCCTGGAGGGAGGTTCCAAGGCCAGTTTCTTGGAAGAGCTACAAACCACTAGGTTAGAGAATAGCCTAAAATCAGGGATCTCTGTTTATGTTTGCTCTGGTTCATTATGTTTTTTGTGGTTTTTTTGGTGGTTTTTTTTGTTTTTTTTTTCTTTTTTTGTTTTTTTTTTCCCCCCACTGGTGATCACGTCTGACTTTTGGGTTTGATTTGAGGGTTTGTTTCTTTTTTTTTTCATTCACCCTTTTCTGAGTTTACTTTTGTTCTTTTTTTTTTTTTTTTTCCCCAGAAATATATTCCCATATCTGTTTAGTGTTCTGGCCATTAAGCTCTTTTTTTTTTTTTTTTTTTCAGAATAGCCTATTTTCATGTTTTTGAATGAAAACTGGTCATCTCTTTGTCCTGTAAGCATGTGGTCTTTCACATGTACCTGTGGGAGACCATCTCCTGTACTTTCTGCCTTTCAGTCACTGCTGTGTGGACCTCAGTGTGGTGTGGTGGGGCTGAGGTGTGGAGACCAGACTGACATTTTACTGATTGTGCCAAAAGGGCTGTGGAAACCTGGGAAGTTTCCCTGGTCTAAATTTAAACACCTTTGTAAAGCCTTAGGCATGTGGCACCAACATTTTGTTTTGGTTTTCTCACATGTAAATTGGAATGATTTTGGAGAGCTGGGTACTTCACAGGAGTATGGATTGGTCCCCGCTGCTGCTCTGGATTCAATAAGCTGTATATGTTGTTATAAACATAGATTGCAAGCTGATCGTGGTTGATTTGTTCTTACTAGTCACAATTCTCAAATGCTTTGAAGTATTATTCCCATTTATTTCTAACACTGCACAAAAGAGAGTAGAGGTGTTCATTTTCAAAGTAAAATCAAGCAGTCATTTTTTATGTTCTCAAAATCTACCAAGAAACAAAGACTTGTTGTCTTCTGGTTTTTTTTCTTCATAGGATCTTACGTAACAACCTAAGTGATAGTCCTTAGACAGAACTTTTGTACATTATTAATATGACTTTTCAAGATCTTGCATGCTTTTGCACATGAGACTACAATAACATGGCATTGGGACCATCAGTAACAATTTGGATCACTTTATCAGTAGTCTTTTTTTTTTTACTTACTACATAAAATCTTCACCCAGAGGATGTGGAGTTATTCTTAAGGGACATTTGCCTCTTAGGCTGTCCCTAACCCTTTCTACTGAGTGCATTTCTTTCAAACATTTCAAAATACTGTGGAAAAGCCTAGTCACCAAAAATGAGAATGTCTGTCTTTCTTGCTTTACAAAGTAGTGACTGAATCTGTAGGATAAAACCTTCAGGAACCTCATGAGAAGTTTGTGAACCTTGCCTGGCTCTGTTTTCAAAAAGGCTTTCCTTGTGTCCAGCCTTTTTGCCAGTTAAGACATTAGAAAAACTTCCACAAACAAGGTGTGAAAGCAGAACAAGTGAGCGTGGTCCTGCTCCAGCTAACATGTAGTGAAAGATTCATGTGAGCTTCCTTTAGGGCAAAGTTAGCTTCCTGTGTATTCATAACAGAGAGAGAGGGAGGTAGTATTGGGTCTGTACTGGAACTGTGTAGCTATTCCACCCTGCCAGGTCCCATTTAACTTTTCTCACTGGCTAACTTTACTGACATTGCTAGGGACCCCTTTAAATGTGGCATCATGGACAGTTTATGATTCTAGTTCCTAGATTTTTGTTTCCTTGAATGATGCACAAGCAGACCTAAGTGTCTCAGAAGTGAGGAGTGTTTTGGGGTACCTCAAATTACAGATGACCAAGTCAAGTTTGATATTTTTAAAGGAGATGAGGGCACAGCATCAATCTGCCTGAAAAAGCTTCTCAAAAGTGTGTGGTTGTGACCTAAGTCTGAAGCAGCATATTTATGCAAAAAGTCATACTCCCATGTCACAGAGAGTGAGATTATCACTGTGCTCATCCTGGGGGTCTTGCTCCCTGTCAAGATTTGGGAGAGGGAATACCAGAAGCAAGACATTATCTGCCCAAAGCAGCAAGGTCTTCTGTTGTGTGAGGAACTAGAACAGACTGAAGCTCTGAAGTCATGCAAGCATTTTCTTTAGGGAAGTATAAATGTCTGAAGTATATCAGAACCCAGTTTTAAACCAGGACTATTTTAAATACATCTACTCAGAAGAAAATCTGACCATTTTGCTCTTAAGTTTGCAAGTTATAAGCAGGATTTACGTAAGTATTGTTATTATTCACAGTGGTAGTTATAATGTTTGAGTTTAATATCCTCTAGCAATCAGTGAGGAGCTAAATTTATATCCTTGCCTGGTTTTGTGTGTCACACACTGCTATATATTAAACCTATTTGTCAGGTGAATGTTGATCTGAATGGAACAAGTTTCTTGCTCAGAGCAGCCCTGTTCATACTAAAGTTGTGCCTTCACTTTTGGAAATGCAATGTAATTAAATGCCAATAGATACTGTTAACTTGGCAGTAGCTCAAGCACTGTATTGCAGTGAGGCTTGATTTCTTTTATGCTAAGGTAATGTTAATTGGTTTATCCTGAATTTACAGGACTGTGACAGACTACAGTCTAGTTCTAGTTTTTTTGCCCTGAAAAATAGGAGTGTAGTTTACTTTTTGTAATCATACTGTTGTTTTTTTATGGCTAATAGAATATTGTTCATACATTATATATTATATGTAATTCTGGGATAGTGCTGTGAGAACTGGCTAGTTAGTATTATATAGAGTTAAGAATACTAGAAAGGCAAAAAGCCTGAGTCCAGTTTATGAAGAATGTAGGGCAGTATGGCAGACGTGTGAATGGGAAAATTCTCTGCTTTGTAGAGTCAAGTAGCATGTATATATGTCCAAAGATGGCTTTGTTGTGTTTTTTTAAATAAGAAAATAAATCCTCTCATTCTCAAACTTCCTTTTGGAGGCAGTAGGACTTTTTCTTATTATTCTTCTCTTTTTCTTCAAGCCTACTCATCCCCAATATTCAGCTCTAGTCCTGAATCTAAACAGTACACTCTGGATGTTTTTACTTGGATTTGTTGGTGAATAAA
The DNA here is from genome assembly GCF_026979565.1 of Vidua chalybeata. Lineage (NCBI taxonomy): Eukaryota > Metazoa > Chordata > Aves > Passeriformes > Viduidae > Vidua > Vidua chalybeata. The sequence continues at coordinate 19,239,993 of NC_071531.1, forward strand.
AATTCACAGTACTCCCCATGAGAAGCAAACAGAAGACTAAATGTCTTGACCTGCAGTCTAACTTGGTTATTTAAGATTCTGATCTTCGTCTGCTTGGTTAAGCTATAAGGATATTCATTTTAATGCACAGGCCAGGTGGTAAGTCATGTGAATATGAATGCATTACATGTGAAAATCTTTACACTGATGCTTATTTATTTCAAGACATAGGAAGTTCCATGCTACTCAGCTGCTTGGTCTTCCAAAAGATTCAGCAACACTTCTCTGCAAAAGTTCAGTGCTAGAAACAATAAATCTATATTCGTCAGCTTCATTGTGCAAAACTGTACAGATACAGCAGTTGAAAGAATATGGTAGTACTGAGAAATTTGCTTCCCATTTGCTTAACTGAGGCTGGGATTCAGACTTCATGTTCTGAGTGCCTTTCAATCTGGTGTATATATGATTAATGTTGGTGAGTCACTTCTGATGGGAATTTTCGCTTTTTCTCACACTGCAAGATAGGGAGACTTTCTGCTCCTCCTACCACCAGTTCAGAAGCACTGTAGAAGACAGAAACCAGGAGATAATTTTTCATGTTTTCAGAATTGCACTCTTTTAAAGGAACTGAGGAGATAACCAATCCCTTTGGCATTTGCTGCACAGGTGTCTGCAAACCAACTAGGACAGCTGGGATTGGGATAAAGGTGTAAGTAGATTGTTATGCACTTAAGAAATATTCTTACTGCTTATTTAAATTCAGAATTCAGGTGTGAAAACTATTTTTGTGGGAAAGAGTATTTGGGAAGGAAATTATTCTGTAGGTGCAGGAAGGCAAATCATGACCTGAATCCTTTCGGGGTTCATGGTAGGAATTTTTGGAGCTCTGGAGATCTGCTTATTCCTGTCAAAAGTAAATAAATAAATTCTTCTAGGGGGGATATAATGCTTCATAAACATAGCTTAGCTCAAAAGCTCTGTGTAGCTGACTGTAAAATAATGTAGGCATGTCTAAAGAGCTTTCCCTCCCTGTGATTTTAGAAAATGCTTTTCCTCTGTTTCTGTATATGTGCCTGTGCATAAAGAATGCAATACATAGGTTGATTGTGTGATTCAGTTACCACAGAATTCCTCAAATAGGATAGAATGGCTTTCATATTGAGGAATTTAAAGGGCTCCACCTGTATCTAGAGACCAGATATTTGGAAATGCCTAGGTACATAAATGCACTGGAAGTCCTCAGTGGTATTTTACGGGCTTTAAACCAATTTAATAGCTGCTGATTGCAACAGGGCTTAGGCCACTGACTTGCTTCTGGTTTAGACAGCCCTGCAAGACCTCTATGTGTAATTTTAGCCCTCAGAGTAATGTCAGAATATGGTCTAATGCTTCAATGAGTATGCTTCATCTAAAATTTAAAGTCTGTCTTACCTCACCTCTGCCACTGAGGACAGACCTTTTGAGCTCGTGTCTTGTGGATTTTGTGTCCAAATCATGTTTTGTGGAGCTGCAGCTCTACTGTAGGACAGGGCAAGATCACTTGAGGCAAACCACTGGTACTGTAGACAACTGTATCAGATAATTCTTATTGTTATGGTTGTGATGTTCACTACAAATAACATTACTGACTATTTGGTGACCTCTAGGAATTTATTCTTGAATCTCCTGTCTACCTTTTGGACTTTGGTATTTCAAAACTGACTCAGCAGAAAGCATATGGCTACAGTGAGTATCAATGCCAATTATTGTGACATTAGTAAAGTGGTGTTTCTATTCACATTATTGTTGGATAAATAAGTTTAATTCAGTCTGTTATGGATTCTGTGTTCTGCAGTAATATTCAATTTGTGTTGCTAACAGGTTGGAAAAGAAATTAATCCATGGGGAAAAGAAATTTTGTCTAATATATGCATTAACAACACTTTAGAAAGCGACTTCCACAAAAAAAAAAGTAATTAATTGTATCAGAGATTGATACTTTCCTTTCTTTTCCCTCTGTTCCTCACAGGTTTTGGAATTCTGTTTGCTTTCCAGAGGTACAATGACATGCTCTGAGTGACTAAAAAGGCTTATTTCTGCCCTAGGCTTAGAGCATAAAGGATGAATGCTTTGGTAGTGTAATGCTGATCTGAACCCTAGGGGAGAAAACCGAGCTTTATAAAGATAGAAAATGAAAAGATTTTATAATGTCTTCATTACTTCTAACATCTTTTTTCAGTATTTTCTGCAGTATTTTTTCTTTTCTGAAGAAATCTATAGCTTCCATGCAAGTTCCTTTGCCCTGTTGGTTTTCGTGACTTGTTATGCATTAAAAATTTATTACTACCAACAGAAGATGCTCAGGTCAAGCTCTTGGCTGCTAATAAATGCACACTAAATACTCAGTGTGAATTCTGGTGGGCATTAGCACTTACCCAGCAAGTAAGGGTACTCTTGGGAACCCTGCAGAGAACTGGTCAATATTCTGTAAGACTGCAGTCTCCAAATTCAGACAATGTGTACAGCATGACTCTTTGAAAAGATTTTTAAAGAAGTAAGACCAGAGAAAACGTTAGGAGTGGGTAAAGAAAAGCAGAACTCTGCATGTGTGGTTGAGAAGGAGAGTGTTTCTCCTGTATTCTGACCTTATTTTTTCCCTTCTCTATATGGTTTATTCCCCCTTTCCCATGCATCTCTTTCATGCAAGGTTTCAGGGGACCCTCTGTTGTACTCTGGAACAGTTTGTGGTTCAGGAGGAGACAGATTCCAATGGCCTTACCTGGAATCAGCCAGCACAGGGCCGCCTCTGCACCAGGTCTGCACCATGGGCTGCCATCCTTGAATTCACAAGTCTTGCCATGAGCCTGATGAAGGTGGTCCAGCTGACCCTGGTGGACTGTAAGCTCAAGTTCCCCACAGTATGTGGAAAAATACACCTCTGTGATCACACACTGTGACCTACTAACTACTGTGACAGGAACTTTCTAAATACCCTGTGTAGAGCATGTTTTTATTATTCTGAAGAGGGTTCAGAAAAATGACTTGGTACATTGCCATCACTGAATTCCCCTTTCTCCAGGCAGTTTGAACCTGTGTACACACACCTTTTTTTTATGTTTACCTTTTCAAATCTGCATATCATCTGAATTGACAAAGGAGGTACATCTTTCTGCCTTTTTTTTTCATCACCCTACAATATCCTAGATATTATACAACACTGAAAAAGAAATTACAAAAGGAAGATGGAATAGCAGATCTGGTTTTGTAGTCCCTCTCAAAGTTTAGAGCCAGGTCTGTTTTCATCCTGGCTGTTATTTCCTGGATTATGGATTATCATAATGAAAAATGGATTATGATGCACAATAAATGGTCACTGTGCAACAGTTAAAAATAACTAAGTGATGCCATCTGCTGTCTTAAAATCTTATTTAGTGTTACATCTGACTGAATTGTTATCCTAAGTGGAAACTGCCTATGCTGAGTATAATGTCAGACATGTTACCTTGATGTGTGTTAAAGGCAATATAAATATTATTATAAATATCATTATAATATTAATAAAAATTAAGGCAATATAAATATTCTTTGGGATTAAATATAGTAGACTATATAATGTCAGAAGAAAATGTGATACTAGTGTCGTTCCAAAACAATTCCTCAGTGAATTTACTTTGCAAATAATTTGAGGGTTTTTTTTCCAGGCTGTTTTGTTTTTTTTATTTCTGAGAGGAAGAAGTAGAATCTTGTGGAATAGAAGGGAGATTGGTGACACACCAACCCATTAAAGTGTATGTTTATTAAAATGTATGTGTTATGTGGTGAAATTCTTCATATTACTTCTATATTTAGTACAAGTTACCTATAGTGACTTTTAGATGCTTTATCTACCACACTTTTAGATGCTTTTCTTTTAGGAAAGAGTTAACCTGACCATGGTCTTCAAAGAAGTTGAAAACCACATTTTTTTAAGACATGTTGCTCAAAGAGAAGTCACTCATTGTCTCAGATCATAACATTAAACAGTTGAATTTACATTCAACTAAGCTAAATTTGAAGTGGACTATGGACTACCATGCTCAGCATTGAAATGGTATCTCTTTCAGAGAATATCAGATGGTTACTTATTTCATGTATGTGGATGTGTTTGGTTGCTTGGGGGTTTGACAGCAAGAGTTAAAGATGTATTTTGTTCACATGCAGTTATGCCAGATTGCAGTTCACAGGTTGACGTTCAATAAAATGCTGGCACGTGGTAGAGTGATCTGAAATGCAGTCAGCAGTGCTTAGTAGGTATAAAGGGCTGCAGAGCCAGAGAGATCAAATTTAACTCTTTCTGCTTTTCTTCTTTGTCGATTTTTGTAATGGTCTGTAAAGCACTGACATAATCTCAGTTTCCTGTACTTTTTTTTTCACCATAGTGAAAACCATATGAGTTCTAGGAAGGTAACTGTCACTATTGTACTGTTGTAACTTCATATGCTGAATGGATATGCCTTATTTAGTGAGGTGTGAGTAAAGACATATTTGGACATAAACTTATGTATAACCACAATCTGATAATGAAATGTGTAATTTCTTGTGGATGTTGGAGCTTTTTTTATTTACTATCAATACTGCAGTGATGTGTATTTCTGCTTGTATTTTTAAAAGATACACAATCTGTGCTTAGAGTTTTACATAGTTTAATTTTAATAGCAAAACTTATTCAATATATAAACATTCATTTCCAGATGTAGTACACTAGAACTGCTCTCCTGTTGGAGGATTATAAATAATTTGGTTCCTCTCTCTACTTTGGGAGCAGATCTGTAAAATTCACAAATGACCAAAGCAACAGCAAATTAATTCTACAGTTAATCCCTCAAAGTATTTTGCTTTCCAGCTGTAGGTCTCCTGCAAATCATGCTTTGACAGAGAGAAAGCCGTGCATGTATTTACATCTTTCTCGTGGCATGCCATACCTCTTTTAAACTTCTGTAAAATTCCTTTGCAGCCAAACTGTCCAGTCTGGAGCATTAAGAAATCATGAGATGGTTTGAAAAATACAGAGATATGTTTTAAAAAATCTGTATTCAGTGACCCTTTTGGTTTTTGTTTTCCAAACATTCACATTTCCAAACTGTCTGCACAACTCTGAGGGCTCAAACCTTGCTTTAAGAGGCAGCATAAAATGTGAAATTCAGATTTTTATGTAATCATGTTTTAAAACCACAGAAACCTCACTGCACTTCACAGTGTTTACTGTAAATTTCCAAGTGTCCATCAGTCAAAAGCTGTGACAGCACAGAATTATGATGCATTTACTTACATGCAAGTCTGCTGCTGTTAATGTAGTCCTAAGTGGGCATGTACTGTAAACTGTGTGTTAGGCTTTATTTGGGATAGTTTCCAAATGAGGGGGGAGGGAAGTAGTACTTAGTTTAGATAATATAATCTATGAGTTCCGATTGTATTCCCAGGGCAAATGCTGCACTCATAATTACAGCATCAGTAACAATGTAAGGAAATGTTATGGTCTTGGCTGTAGAAAAAGCTACCTGAAGGCAAGAGGATAGATATTTAAAGGTCTTGGTTGGAAAAAAGCAGGAAGAGATTTTATTCCTCATGAAAACTCAAGGAGCTCCTGAGATGATACTTTAAAGAAGTTGCAAAAATGTACTCATTTTCTAATTAGCTCATCTTTCTTAGGGAATGATGACTGGCTGTTAGCAAAGTCTTTTTCTGGAAATGTCTGGGCTTTTGGGTAACACGTGTCTTCCACCACGCCAGTCTGGCTGTATGGAAAGCTGAACTGCTCTCTATCTACAGGATAATGCAGTATCAGGGTGCCCAGAGTGCTTCTGATTCTGTAAGCTGATGTGGGCAGTAGAGTATGGATTAAAGGTGTGGATGATGGGAAGGAATGGCCAAGATGTAGGGAAGATGGTAGAATCATTGAATTAAAGGAAAACCAGGCTGTCAAAATTGTCTTTTCTTCAGTCTGCTCCCCAAGTTTTTATGCTACGTGAATTTTTCACTACAGCAAAGTGCTTCATAAATTTAAAATGTAAACACAGAGGATTTCTTTCTCTTATTCCATGGTGTAATTTTTACTTTTATAACTCATATTCTTTTCCAGCTGAGTGCTATTGCCAGGGAAGCCAATTCATGCATTTTAGAAGTGAGCAGTGCTTTCGGAACTCTCCAAAGTGACTGGAAAAATACAAAACCCTTTGTGAAGTAACAACATGAAGACCTAGAAATGCAAGGAGCCATGCACATGATCACTGTTTACCTTAATTCCAGCCATTCCTGCTTACAGGAACAGAAACACTTCAATTACTTCTCTTTTTTGGTTTTTTTTTTTTTGTTTGTTTGTTTTTTTGTTTTGTTTTTTTTGTTTGTTTGTTTTTGTTTTGGTTGGGTGTGGGTTTTTTTGGGGTTTTTTTTGGGTTTTTTTTTTTTTTTTTTTTTTTTTTTTTTTTTTTTTTTTTTTATGCTGAATTATCAGAGATGTCTGATTCTGAGTGTAAACTCCACATTATGAGAGGCCTCTCTTAGGCTTTGAAGTGCTCTCAGTCACGGGAGGGGGTTTGCTGTGAATGAACCTCAGGTCTGCCTGAAAGATATATCACCATGTCTGACTTGCTGCAGTCTAACACAGTTGTTGGGAGTGGAGGAATACTCATCACAGAATTTTCATCTCTGAAACAGAAAAGGTCATTTGTTACAGACTGTGAACTAGGTGCCAAAGTGCAATTTCTCCGGTAACTAGGAGCAAAAGTGTAGCAATGGTGTTGGGGGTACTTACGTGAAGTGCTTGGCTGAATAAGTAACTGATCAGGATCATGATGCAGAGGGCTGGGTCAATTATTTTTGTCTTGTTTCTCTGTTAGTCTGATACCATATATACGATACTTTTTCTGCAGCCTAAAATTTGAATGATGAATAGCAGCTTACTAAGCAAGTTTGGTGCTTGCAGGGTAGGTTGGAAGTCTGGTGTAGGATTTTTTTGATTTGGAAAGGTTTGCTTTAGTTCCTTCAGCATTACCCTGTTTTGTCACCTCAGGTTATTTCGATAGCCTGCTCTTTGAAAATTGGGTTGTATTGAGTCTCCCTATATGATGTAGGGATTAAAATAAATATGGTGGTGTGACACCTTAGATCAAAGTTAGGATTCAGTCTATACTTAAGAAGATTTGCAGTTAAAAATACAAAGTTAGGTTCATAATGACTTGTCAGTTCAGAAAATAATTACTTTCACTCACTAGGGCAAGCAAGTATGAATTTCTTGTGCTTGTTAGAGCAAAACTCAGGAAGCTGTAATTTTTAAATAAAGTTAGATAGTCTGCTGAGGAACAAGAATTCTTTTTCCAGGTAAGTGTTTTTATATTGTTTCATTTTCTTTTACTTCTTGCTTGAAGAATTATATAATAGAGTAAAACACTAGCATCTTTGTATTAAAAACATATATCTAGTCACTCTTATTTACTCATACTCTCTTAAAATGGATGTTGTAGAAAAAGTAAGATTTTCTGAGTGTGCTGGTTTTCTTTCCTTCCAAGCAATGTTGCAAAATGCATCATCAGTTCAGCAGCGTAAGCATGGTTGCTTCTAAGGCCCGGGAGGAATCACCTTTGGCTGCAGCATTTAATTTGTCTGATTTGTGTGTGCTGTGCTTTATGAGAACCATTAACAGTGGCTCTTTCGAGAGTGTAAATACAAGAAACTGGGTACTTATAAAGCTTCAGAAAATGCCCCTTGAAGTGTATGCCTTGTAAGGTATTTCTTAATGTTAGGCAGCTTCTGTCATTTGTTAAATTGCCAAGCCTTTAATTGTACTTTGTATCATCAGATCTGGACTCCACCCAGCATTAATATTTAATATGTTTGGGTTTAGGAACTTGCACGCATTCTGTGGGAAATTAAGGCTAGAGATTGACAGTGACTTTGGTGGTGTTCCTTGGGAAACAAGTTAGAGCTGATGCATACTGTGGAGTTAAGGAAGGGGGGCAGGAGAAAAGTAGGCACAACACAAAACATGTTAAATTTAGGCTCACTTTCTCTTTTTCTAGTTGCACTGATGTTTTCAAGCCCAATCTCTTTTGTCTTCTGTATAGTGTGTTTTGACTGTTTAGCTAAGGGACAAATTTACAACATGCTGGAAGACTGGGAAAGGAGTTAAAGAGCAAGTTAAAGAGCATGCTGGCTATGGCAGGAGAAGCATTGAGCAGAGCCAGGTTGTGGTAGCTCAGTCTTCAGCAGCTTGGTAACTTCATCCGTTTTCACCTGCAGAACTATGTTCATATTGACAGTATCAAAACTTTGTGAGGAGAAAATAAAAAAACAGTTAAACTTTAGTCTCTCCACAGTACTTAGTTTCTAATGGCAACAGCTAGTAAGAGCAGAGTGGAGTTAGTGTTTACAGACTTGAAGTTTGGTGCTAAACACAGTAATTTATAATTCAGTACTGTCAATTAAAATTGGTCAATCTGTGATATGATCTGATGGTTGCAGCATTACTTTATTATTTTGATACAGTGTGTGCATGCTGCATTTCTAAGCAGGACTCTGCTTAGAAATTAGAGTCTTTAACATCCCAGATCATTGCGTGATAAGCCTTCCTGTAGCAGCTCTTGCTGTCCCTGGGCTCTCTAGTTTCAGTCACTTCAAGTTTGTGAAGGTTCACTTGCAGAGTGGAGTTTTACAAATTCCTGCTCACCCAGGATCTTGAGGGAAATGCAGAGTCCCCAAATGTGGGAATAGAACCTGCAAAAATCTATAAACTTGGCTAGAGAGAAAATGACCACATCCACTAAAACATGAGATAATATCTCCCACACACTGAAAGAAAACAAAAAACAACATGCAGAATCAGACTGTGAGAAAGGATTATCTAGTAAGTTTAAAACAGCATTGTGTATGTTTCTATTTTAAGATTATTTAACATAAATTGATGTTATCTAACTCCACATGTCTCCAGTGAGGGAATGTCATCCTGAGTGCACAGAACATGCACATTGGCTTGGAAGAATAAACAACTCTTCTTTGCTTTTTTTTTTTTTTTTTTTTGAAATGCAGGCAGGAAAGAGGGAATGTGATTTCCCTTGCTGCCTTTAACTCCTTCCCCAGGCTAAGCATGTGTCATAAGCTAGCAAGAAAGCAAAAAAGAATTTTATTAGAACAAATGGGGAAAGGATCAGCTAAAGCGCTGAAGACATCTCAGCTTCTGAAACCTCTTGCCACTTTGCATCACCAGTACTCCTAATGTTCAGGACTTTGCGCTGTCTAAAGGTCGGGAAACGTGCTGATGGTTCTTCTCAGTTAAGCCTTGGGATGAAGTGGCCTTCACTGGGAACTGAATGGGAACTGAATCTCCGTGCTGAAATCCAGAAGGTTGAGGGTGGATGGAAAACAGTCAAAACAACACTGGTTTTAGTAAGCACCATGGTTCCTACTTTTTCAGTTTTCTGTGTACCTGGCAAGGGCACAGAGGCTATTTTTGAACTGTCTAGACTATTCTTCTAAAAGGGATCTCTTCTTTTTCCTCTTCTGGTTATTGGTCATCAGGAAGAAGGGAGTTAGCACGTCTATTTGTGAATTTGCCCACACACTGAGCCCACATAAACATTTTACAAAGCATATTTATAGAACAGTTATAAGAGCTTGTATCCTCAAGAGCTATGCATTTATACAACTGACTTGCATGTAGTTTAATCAGTGCAGAAGTATCACTACTAATGTAGATTTTTGCATGGCATTTTCTATTTAATGTAAAATCTACTCCCTCCCCCTACTCACTCAGTTTAGCTTTAAAAAGTTTATACATGGACAAACTGTATAAAACCAAAATGTGAATGTGCAGCCCAGTAATTTAAAGTTTACACTTCTGGTAATAGATTATTTGAATTATTGATTCTTCCAAAGATGGAATATATTTCTCCACATTTGAAAAGTCTTGAGAGTTAGGTGAAGTCCCCAGTGACTAGTAAGAAGGAAACATCTCTCCTATTTTTAGAAAGGGGAGAGAAGAAGACCTAGGGAACTATATAGCCTGGTGAGCCTCCTGTTACTGGGAAGATGATGGAGCAGATCCTCATGGAGACATTGTTAAGGGACATACAAGACAAGGAGATGATCTGAGACAGCCAGCAGGGGTTCATTAAGGGCAAATCATGCCCAAGCAGCCTGATGGCCTTCTATGATGAAGTGGCTGCAGTGGTCGACAAGGGAAAACTGACCAATGTCATCTACTTAGATTTTGATAAGGGCTTTGACATTGTCCCACACAACATCCTCATCTCCAGTTTGGAGACATGGATGTGAAGAGTGGATTAATACTCAATAAGAAATTGGCTGGATTGACACAGACTGAGAGTTGTGGTCAGTGGCTCTAGGTCCAAGTGGAGGCCAGTGACAAATGGTGTCCCTCAGGACGCTCATGGGACTGGCACCCTTTAATATCTTCATCAATGACATGGGCAGCGGGATCGGTGCACCCTCAGCAAGTTTGCAGATGACACCACAGCAGGACAAGATGCCATCCAGGGGGCTCTGGACTAACTTGAGGAGTGGGCCCATGAGCACCTCCTGAGGTACAACAAATCCAAGTGCAAGGTGCTGCACCTGAGTCAGGGTGATCCCAGACATGAGCACAGACTGGGAGAAGGAGTCACTGAGAGCAGCCCTGCAGAGAAGGACTTGGGGGCTCCTGTGGATGAAAAGCTGGACATGAGCCCACAGTGTTCACTCATGGCCCAGAAGGTCAGCAGCACTCTCGGCTGCATCAAAGCAAGAGTGACCAGCGGGTCAGGGAAGACCATTCACCCCCTCCACTCTGCCCTTGTGACTCCCTACCTGGAGTGCTGCATATAGGTCTGGGGCCTTCAGCATAAGAAAGACATGGATGAGTTAGGGCAGGTCCAGAGGAGGCCATAAAGATTATCAGAGGTCTGGAGCACCTCTCCTGGGAAGACAGGCTGAGAAAGCTGGGGTTGTTCAGCCCAGAGATGAGAAGATTATGATGTGACCTTATTGTGGCCTTCCAGTACCTATTACTGCTTCTCTTTCTTTTGATGATGTTTTTCCCCACTGTGAATTTTTTTTTTTTATCCCCCTTCTCTCCACAGAAAAGAATTTAGGAGGATTCTAAGTTTCTTATGTGAGTGCACGTATGTGTTCATGTATCCATTGCTGTGAAAGATTGGTTGTGAAATGCAATAGCTTCTCACAAATTGCACCCTGTTGTAATCTGAGACTGTAATAGCTTTTCATTAAATGGGGTTAAAGCTGACTGGTGTTGGAAGTTGCTGTGGGTTGCTGCTTCTTGGGTACTTAGAAACCACTTGGTGTTGATTTTGTGCTAGCATGGAAAAATGAAACTAAAATTACAGTAATGGTCCAGTTTTGAACAGAGCAGGCAAGAACTGGTTGATAATGTTCTCTGAGGACATGATAAGTAAAACTCTTCTCCCTGCCCCCGCTCCAGCTTTGCCTCACTCTTAGCTTGGCCAACTGTGCTGGCCAGTACAGCCTCACACTTCCTTTGCTCGCCTGTCTGCTCAGCTGTGTCCAGCTGCTGGTCTTGTTCCTGCTCTGGTGGAGTGTTTACAGAGACACCAGGGGCTCCACTGCCTCTGCTGGTATCTCTGTCTGACAGAACTCGTGGTGGTTAGACAGGAAATGGAGCTCCAATAAGATGCTGGACTAGTGTGACTCTGAACAAGCCTGCTTCATGGCTTCCAAGATAGGTGTGTTTTGCATAGAAACTCATGGTATGTCTTCATCCAGATGCAAAAAATGCTCTAAAATTTTAGTCCTTGCAGCAGAGTGTTTTTATATTACTTCTATTATTATTGTTAAGCATTTGGACAACCCACTTGTATTAACCTGATCTATGACAGTAATTCAAACGGTAACTACAACTTCAACAACAATCGAAACGTGAAAGAGCAGGACATGCCAAGAGCAGCCAAGAATCCAATGAGAAAAGGAGAGAAGTCCAGAAAAAGATTGCCCCTTTAAACTTTTACAGATGTGTTTTATATATATGTAGCATGTTAGTAAAAGTATATGTATGCATAGTTTAACAAAACCATGCTTTTTTAAAAATCATGTGACATGTGAGTCAATCTTTGGGGTGACAATTACTGAAATAGCAGATGTGCTAAAGTTTTAAAAATAGTATTATTTCTGGAGATAAGCTCCTGCTCATTTCTCAAAGCTATTTTTCTGATGCTCTGGTGCTTTTCTGTGTGGACGTAGGGGCAAGATACATAATTATAGCCGCATTTGACTGGTAAGTTTCTGTTGCATTTTGTTTGCAATGTATTCCTTCTGAGATTCCTTGTAAAAAAACCACAGACCTTATATATCATATGTGTTTCACAGTTTCATGCTGGAATAATGATTAGTAAGGGATCTTGCAGTCCCATGGTAGTTTTCTATATCATAATGTTGACTTTGGTATCAGAATGTGATTATATTGCACTTTGTTGAAATACATGGGTTTTTTAATTTTTTTAAATTTGTGATACCTCAGTATGCTAATGGTACTTGATATCTGCAAATTTTTTTTTCTTTGCTATGAAAATGTTGCTAAGGGAAGTGGGGGTTTTGTGGTTTGTTTTTTTTTTGGGGGGCAGGGTTTACCAACTGCCTTTGAAGGAGATGGAGTAGAAGCTATTTGAGCAATTGCAGTGCATCACCTTTAAGGAACAGTAGCTCCTCATATGAATTAAGAGAATGAAGATCCAAAGAATGAAAGGAAAAAAATCCTACTTTCTCAATAGATTGATTTTCTTTGCTTTTGGGTGGTTATGTGGGGAAATCTCTTCTAGTCTAAGCTTTCTTATGTTTTCTTGCCGTATCCTGGAGCTCTTTACTCCTCTGTATTGCTGTAAAACTTCTTGTTTAGAAACCTAAAAATGAAAACAACCCCCCCCTCCCCGCAAAGAAACCGGAAAACCCAAATGAAAAACCCTAAGGGTTTGTGCTATAGTGTGTGACTTATCATGCTTTTTTTGGAAGGAGGAACTTGCTGTATCCTGGTGCGTATTCAGAAGTAGCCAAGCTGCTAGGCTCAGACATTTGAGGGCTTTTTCCCCCCTCCTTCTATCAGGGCATATGTACTCAAACTTCCTGTCTTGGGAAATGAGTGTAAGTTTCTTTCTCTCCTTACGCCCTGGGGGTTTTTGTTGGGGTTTTGTTTGATTGTGTTTTCTTTTTTTTGTTTGGTTGTTTTTTTTTAATCCAAAGGGAGCTGTCTGATAAGCTCCAGGAGTGGGATATGTGGGGTGAGAGGTCCATTTTGGTTTGTAGGTAAAGCAGAACTTAAAAGAAAATATTATTAAATATTTGCTTGTTCTAAAGGACAGATTCACTTCATTATTTATGGGCAGACAGAGATAACGTTTTAAAGTTAAAAATCTGAAGTTACAGAAAAAAAGTATTTTAAAATCTCTCTCTGTAGTGAAGTTATACAGATACTGCTCCACTTTTTATAATTTCAGCTTTTAAAGTGTCACCTTGTTTATATAAGAGTAAAACTTGGCTTGAAGATGTGTCCCTTTACAATAGCTTTTAGCAAAATAATATTTGAGGAAGCAGAGCTACTTGTTGTACATTATCATTCTAAACCAAAAGAATTCAGATTAAACAGGGGGGGATACTGAAAGTGAGATTAACTTTGCAACTACTGGAGCAGCAAAAATGGGTGATACAGCTCATAATGTAACATTTAACATAAAGCTGTAAATAATAGAGGAAGTTTTTAAGGAAATTTTATAAATACTTGCCTTGTGCTCAATGGTTGGCTCTGTCAGCTGGCTGTCACATTTAAAATGCTGTATTTGAAGAGATTTGTGTAATCTCGACAATTTTATATAGGGATAATAGAAAAAAAGCTGAAATATGATATGCCAGCTGAGAAGTGGTGGTGAATTTCTATGGTCAGTAACTTTTCAATCCAATCTGTTCACATCTGGGAAAGTGTTCTGGCATATGGCTTTGGAACTGTGTGGATGTTTTGATGTTTAGGATGAAGATTCCTGGCTGATTCCAGGTTGATCTTAGCTGGTGAATTAATGGGATGGAGTGCTTGCTTTGCTTTGTGTTTAAGCACACTGTAATGAATTAGGCTCTACTCCATCACACCTTTTTTGGATGTAAATCTCACAGTTGTGGTTTGGGAATTTTAGTGCAAATGACAGCAGCCCTTGTTTATTGCTCTAGTGTTCTCTATTGTAGCCTGCAACCTGACAGTCAAAAGGTCCCAAAGTAGCCTTGAGCTGCTGGCTGCCCTGTTTCTTCATTCTGTGCAAGATGTACCGATGCTAAGTGGCAATAAAAGCAAATGGTATCCTGCACTTCCTTCAGGGTTGTTTCATTAGCATAGCAGCCTGAGCCCTTGTCATGTAAGTGCATGAGCCTGGATAGATCATGGGGTACCATAAAAATTAGGGATATGGTAAAAGAGGGGCAGCACCAGAAGCATGGAAGAATGACTGAGCACAGAAAAACAAACCTCCTTAGAGCACCTGCTCAAACATAAGATACAAAAGAGAGAGACTAGAAGAACAGAGGTATGGGAACAGTCCAACAGTCTCTTAAGTGCAGAAATACATTGGCTGGTTTGAGAATTTTTGATAGGAAGAGCAACCAATACCTATTCAGTGACTGCTTTTGGTGGGCAGAGCTGGGAGCGAGCGAAAACATCCCTCAGTGCTCCTCCCTTAGCTGCAGGGAGTGATTGCTGTTCACTTGGGGAACAGACTGGTTTGTGGTTCAAACCAGTGCTGGTGTGTCACTGCTCCCAGGAGTCAAGTGACCTTGTTTATAATGTGTAGCTGGGCCAGTATGCAGCTGTTTCCACTGTAAACTCACAGAAAGCTGGGTTCAGGGTATGCTTATGCATATTGCTTTGCAATTAACCTTGTATGGACACACATGCAAACCCCTTCTCCCATAGCTGCCTCAGTGCTTCTTGCTGCTGTAGGCAGCACAAGTGCATTGTTCATTTTTGGTTCATTTTTGCCATGTCAGAGAAACAAGTGTGTGGGTAGAAAGGAATGAAAATGATGCTTATGGTGCTGAAGAAATGAACTACAGGGTGAAGTGGCTGGGTAGTTTTGATCTTGCTAGAACAACCAAAAATAATTTTATGTGGAACCATTAATCCCCCATTCTACAACACACTTCAGAAGAATCATTATAAAACTGGAAAATACAAGTATATCCAAGATGGAAATCCTTTTGGAAGCACAGAATTTGTATGTATTCTTGAAGACAATCTGTGCAATACTATGATACTTCCTTTTCAGAACAGCAATTAAAAATAATCATCCCATTGTGTATAACAGATTTGCTTGCGTTAAGTATTCCTAAAACAAAAAAAAAAACCATTTAGGCATGAACATTTTTTTAAGCATCACATTCTAGCTAGAAATAAGATGGAGGTGCTAAGGATTGAAGGAGGTGAGAAGGTGAGTAAGCCTAGCTGAGTAGTGTCCTTGAACATGGAAGAACTTCCAGGGACCTTTGGTTATCATTAATATTGGCATGCTGCACAAAGGGGAAGAATATGTTTTCACTTCCTCACTTCCTCATGAGATTTGCTCCAGTAGTGTGTGATTTTGTCCTGTTTCTGACAGAGCTTTCTCTTCATGCTAATAGTTTCTTTTCTGCTCCCTGTAATTTTTTGTTTGTTTGTTGTTGTGTTTTTTTTTTTTTTTTTTTTCCAGTGTGTTCAAATCTCTGTCCCATGGAGCAGAATTTCAACCAGTGAGAAAAGACTTGTCCTCCCTGGTGACAGAGCAGGGGTCCCCCAGGAATGATTGAGAAGATGTGGTTGTGGAGAGGGGTTTTCTCTTCAGGTGTTGGGTCTCTGCCATTGGATTTCCTGACCTAGGGATGTTGCGATGTGTGTTATGTGACATTGTCCCCATTGCATGTGCCTCTCCCACGATGGAAGGAATGAGAGGGGAAGGGACATCTGACAGATGTGCAGGCATTTTGTTTAATGCTGGAGGATGTAGTGGTGAATTGAGCTGAATGGAGTAACATTCTGTGTAATGCAGAGAAAGAAGGGGAAAAAAGGAGAGGAGAGAAGAGGGTAGATGTATGGGGGGAAACCCAAGAATTTTAAGGATTTCTTAGGGATTTCTATTCTACAGGAGCATACCTTGGAGAAAAAAGTGTACAAGGGATTTGTCAGCTCCTTGGAGAGCCTCTTTTTAAACAGTGCAAAAGTGCCAGAAACTTGTCCTGCGGATGGAGGAGAGCTGTGTTGTGTGTGAGTGTTTTGGAGAAGTTCTGTATCTTGGAGGAAGAGGAACTAGAGTGTGATTTGACAGTTGCTACAGCAACTGAGGCTTTTTTAATGGAAGGCAAGGATAAGTGATGGTATAAAGTCTTGTGTAACTGACGTACCTTCCCCCGCTTCCTGCCAATTTTCCAGTATATTAAAACAATAAGTAATTTATGACTTTAGCTGAGAAATGGCTCTATGTTTGCCCAGCTCAGACTCGTTTGCAAGACTGCATGATCTTTACAGAGACAACAGAAAAGAAATTATTTGTATAACAGAAAGCAGGGATTCAAGCATCTCTGAAAAGAATGCTTTTCAAGGGACAAATGCATCCTTTGTTCTGCCTGATGAAATTTTGTTTGATGTGGATGTCAGTGGGATAAGGTTTTTTTATCTCGTAGCTTCCTTTCTTCTCATCCTCTCCCTTCCTACTGACCATGATTTTTTTTTTTTTTTTTTTTTTTTGCAAAGTTTTTAAAGCTCTTTTTGGTTACTATGGAGTTCTTTTTAATGTAGGAATGATGATGTATTATAGAGTAAATGAAAGATGATGCAAACCTGTGGCAGGAGAGGAATTCTGCTGGCTGTCTCTGCAGCAGTGTTACAGAAGCAGCCCTGGCACAGACGTGTGGCAGTAATTGCTGTCCACGGAGAGACTTTAACCCTCGTAATGTTTTGGGACTCAGCTGCTTGCTATTATCCAGGAGGAATGATACAAGAGTGGAAACCACACATCACATCCCAGAGTATAGAAACACTCGCTTTAGGGTTCAAAAAAGTGCCTATTGTCTGTTCACTGGTTTAAATGTACATATTTTAATTTAGTGGTGGTTTTGGTTTTATTACTGAGATTTAAGGGCATTTGACAGCTGAATTTCAGGGGAAGAGAGTTTGGATAGTGCTCCTGTTCTTTGAAATGTCGCTGGAAGTCTTAGGCTGCAAAGGGGCACTTTGCCTCCTCCTTGGGTTCTTTATGCAAGGTCAGAGGTAATTCTTAGTTAAGGTTGCTGATTTTAATTGAAGAGTAGGTATTAAACTATTAATATATTTGTAAACAAAACACAAATACACACATTTATAGAAACATAAATATATGTTTTTGCAGTTCTTACTCAGTTTTTAAGCCTTATTTTCATGGACCAAACATGTTTACCTAGCTCTTCAGAGCTAAGATTTATTTTACAGATGTCCTTGTTAATATTTTGAGCATTAACAACTCATAACCAGAGCTCCCAGATTTGTAGGTTTTTTTCTGGTGTTTCATTTTGCAGTTTAAAAGACAAAAGTTATCTTCAGTGGAATTCATGACAGTATTACACAGTGCATTTTCAAAAAACTATGTCTGAACTAAGACCCAGTTTTCAAGTGAATGACACTGAGGTATTTAACTGGAATAAGTTCACTGCTCTCGAGTTGCTGAGAAGCAGTGCATGAAGCATGCACATTTTTTTCACGGATGAAAAAGTAATAAACCTTTGCTACCAATTTTATGCATTTTAAAACTCAGTAGAGGATAATTACTGCCTTCTTGCAATCATTATGGCATTTTGTGGATTCACGTGAGATGAGAGAAATAACTAATATTTTAGCTAAAGGGAAGACTGACAAAAAGATCTCCTTTTAGATGTGTTAGTGACCAGTACTTACTAGAAAAGAAATTGCAAAGTTTGAATTCTGCAACATGAATGTGTTCCTCCCATAGCATCCTGTCTGCCATTTTCTTCCTCCTACAACCCTCTCCTCTTCCACCCTTACCCAGACCTTGAGATGGCTTATCCTTCTTGCTTCTCTGACTCATTCACTTGCCCTGGTGACATAGCCCCATCTCCAAATCTCTTTTACTCTCACTCCTTCAGGCTCCCTCAGGGTCACCCTACTGCAAGATTCTCCTGTATGTCTCACCATCTCTCCCTCAGTGGGACAAACCCGCTTTCATCTCTTTCAGCTTAAGGAGCCTGTGCTATTCCAACTGCTGCCCACATCCTTTCTTGCTTTTCTATAAAATAGATTGATTCAGCTCCTTGAAGTTATTTTTTCATTTCCATCTGGGCTTCTAGGCTGGCTCTCATCCCCTCCATGGCACCTGACTGCCCTTGTCCAGCATTCCATGACTGCCAAATAGCACTGTGTTTTTAGAGGGACACCAGCAGAACTTGCACTTCATCAATGCATTCTTTCTGCTCTTTAGGTCACACAAAGTAGAAGTTTCAGCTCCACTGAATTGTTAGTGAATGTGGAGTGATTTTTTAGGAATAACTGAAAATGTTAACATTTTAATTCTTCTGTTGTGTTATAAAATATAAGAAATCGTTGAGAAAATGTGATGGTCAGGGTGCAATTACAGAGTATGCAAACCTCCCATACTTTTTAAGTTAAGGGTTTCTCCTCTCAGCTGTTTTTAACTGTATTTCAGGTAAGTCTTCCACTTAATACTGTGGATTATGCTCTGGCATGAGAGTACATGCAGGTATTTATTAGATTTTTTTTCCAAAACTGGGTATGTGGTTTCTTTTTCATACAATTATTGGATCTCTGATTCATGGGTACTCATCTGGAGTGTGCCAATGCTGCTGACAGCTGTAGGCATGCAGCACACTTACGTAAATTGTCTCAACAACTAAACTTTGAGATTTACTGGGTGGCATGAATATTTTAGTGTCTCATTTAGCCAACCACTTTAGACTTTTCTTTAAATAAACTGGAGTTTCTCACCTGAAGAAATGGTATCATCTGAAAGCAAAAGCAGGTTACTTGCAGTTTGTAAGATTAATCAGTCATCACTGGCATCAGTAAAAAGCTTGGGAAGGTTGAGGCAGAAATATATGAAGATATTCAGAAGAATCTTATCCAGTTTAATTTAGTAACCTAAACTTTGAAATAACACTAAGCTAGTGTTATTTCAGAGCCTTTTGGGCATGGATATTACACATGCATTTTTTTCCTACAAAACTTGAAAGAAAAGTAGTTGTCTCTTTTTACTTATTTTTTCCCCAGATTAAAAGTGGCAGGAATTTATTTGCAGTTGTCTTGAAAGTGAATTCTTGCTAGATGGTTAGAAACAGCTACTCTAAAGTATTTGCAAAGTAGCATTAAGCCAAAGATTTTTCTGCCTTCACACTGATGACATTACAGACCAAAGGAGTTGAACTGAAGCCCAGTTTATACAACTGATGATAGTATTTTATTGTCAGAAAGCAGCACTTCTGTCTTTATCTTCAACATCTTTTGAAGACAGAAAACTGTAATTTGGAAAATTGAACAGAATAATTCTGTGTTTTCCAGCAAATGGTCCTTTATGAAAACAGGTGGTCAGCTGTTAATACTAAGAGACAATATGCAAAATTATGCACAAACATTAAATTTAGTAAGCAAAATTCTGTGTCTTTGAAAGGAAAGCTGACCTGGCTTGGGTTCACTTTGTTACAATAGAATATGTTTTTCCAATGTCCTTGTCTTTCTCTAAGGTAGATGCACAAGCTCACCTGAGGCACCACTGCATTTTATTGTGTAGAAAAAAAAATCTGATTTAGTTTCTATTGATTTTACTTGGTTAACAAGGTCATATATAAAACTGCAGGAATGACTGCAGGGTTTCCATTCTGTAGTTTAATACTAATGCACCACTAAAGGCACTGATCTAAATGGAATGGTAGAAGGTTGTTATATTCAACAAAAACCAAAAAAAACCCCAAAGCTGAAGCAGAGAGATTGGGTCTTACAGACTGCACAGCTTCCTAGCAGTGAACATAAGAACATGATCTAGAGGAGATGTCCCTAGAACATGATCTAGAGGAGATGTCTCCTGGCTGTCCCTGTGCAGCCTACCCTGCCCAAGTCAGCCTAACATCAAAGAGAGCTGCTAAATCCTCTGCAGCAGGAGAGGGATTGAGCTGAGTCACTGGCTGGGGAGGTGATGCTCATGGTGTCAGTGCAAGTGCTGCCAGGCTGGGAAAGCTCAGGGAAATGCAGAGGAAATGTTCTGCAGACCGCAGGAAAAGCTTCTCCTCTCTGTGAGGGGCAGTCCCTGGTGGGTGCAACCCCTTCCTAACTGGTTCCCTTAGCTAAGGAATGGGGCTTTGTGCAGTGGGCTCTTTATCTTGTGGCTTGCAGGGAGGTCACCCTGCGAGGCTGTGGTGAGGAGGATGTGCCTTCTCCAAGGAGTCCTTGAGTATCCCTTGATCGCATCCTGTGAAGAAACACCCCGTTGGCAGCATCAGTGTTGCACTGTAGCCATCCTACTGTGTGGGGGTTCCTGGCAGAGATATCCAGGTGGTGCCTGGAGCATGAGAATTCAGCGTGGAATGCTGGAGCTGCATTGCTGGAGCCTCTGGAAACAGCTCTTCCATAGTGTGTGAAACCTGGCGAGTCAATGTGAAAGCTGTAGCCTTGTGTAAGAGTTACAGAGTTAGCTGCAGATAAGGGGTGACTGAGATATGCTGACTTTTGTAATCGAATAATTGATGCTCTGCTAAAAGGAGTTGGATTTGAGTTTGTTGGATCAGCTGTGCTCATAGCCTGAGAGTGAAACTTTTGACAGCTCCAGCCCTGTTTGGACCAGTTGCAGTAGGTCTTTTTATCCAGGACCTGGTCCACTATATGGAGAGTTATGGAGTGTTATCTCTGTTGCCTAATGTCTGCATATGATAAGTTTGGTTACATGAGACTGCCAAAAAAAGAAGGAAAGAAGTTCTGGTAGCTTTCTAAGAAAGGCACTCAGCTCTTTGAAAGAGGAAGCTCTCTTTGATATATGATATCCTGGAGTGTTAAATGTGAGCCCAACCTTGCAGCAAAAAGGGCTGCAGCCCTTTTAACCCAGTATTTTTAAACTCAGTATTTTTTAACCTAAAGGTATTTTGGAGAGTTTTCAGTGAGGCCTCGCCTTTGTTTCTAAGTATTTTTATAATCCACATTGCCCAGAATATTGATAGTTACATGCAGTTTTACAAGGAGGCGTGTTTGACATCTAATGTAACAGCAGTACTTGTGTAGGGCTGTCACTTCTTTGTCACATGCTTATTTACATTCACAGGCTGACAAGTCTTTCATCCTGGTTTGTATTTCTGCTGTTTCTCATACATCCTGGCCAAGCAGTGGGTTTGTCACTGCCATCTTGCCTGTGTGGTGGTGCTGGTGAGGTGTCTGAACTGTGCACACATCAAGTCTCTGACTGAAAGAATCTCCGTAGCTCTCGCTGCGTTGGTGCAGCCTGGGTGGTTACATAGCTCTCCATGTATTTCTGGGTATGGAAATAATCTCTGTTAGTAGAAGCTGGTGTTGGCACTCATTCATGGGGAATTCTATTAGCAAAACTGATAGGGCAAAATAAGGAGAGGAGCATCAACAAGTGTACTTACAACGCTCACTGAAGAACAAATGCAGCTTCTGCCACCTAAATTTAACAGTGCAAACTCCTAACACAAGTTATGGAAGAATAACAGCCATTTTTTCACCCCTTCCTAGATATGTTTGCCGTGGAACATCTGTGTTAGAAAAGCCAAATTCTGGCACATTGTCAGAATGCTAATTTTTCTCAGAAATAATGATTACCTTACCGCACTGTTGTGAGGTCATTATTGATTTGGGTGGTAACTTCTTCAGGGGTGTAAATCAAGCCAGGCTGTGAGAGTGTAGCAGCTGTCAGCTTTTGAGAGCTTCCATACTGCCAGGTCATTGTTTTTTCTGAAGAAGCAAAGGCAGCCATGGAAGAGCTTCTGTTACTTGTGATGAGATTCCTCTTTTCAGGAGTGTGGGTCAAGGCTGCCTCTTTTCTCATGCAGGAAGGTTGTGCTGTTGAGAGTGTAGGTTCCCTTGGCAAACAACTGTGCTCCTGGGCTGGAGGGAAGCAAGCTGGGAGTTATGATGATCCAAGACTGGCTCTCTCTTCCCCAGCATGTGCAGCACAGAGCATGTCAGCCTGGAAATGAAAACAGAATGGAGAAATGGTTGTACCATGTCCCAGATGCCTGGGTCTCTCTAGGTGACATCGGGTTTTCTTTCTGAAGAGAAACATGGCCTTCATGTTGATAGTGATCTCACCTACCTTGTTTAGTTTATCTCTCAAATTAAACTGTACCACTTGTTGATTGCTAAACTCTGCTAACAGGTATGTAACATAGGAGATAGCAATGGAGAACAGAAGCTGGAGGTTTTTTTTCTAGTAGTTAAATATGCAGGAGCATTCACCAATTAAGATTTTACATCTAGATAATGATCCTGTGCAGTTACCTGCTGTTACAAAACACCTGCTTGGCAGTGGAGTGGCCTATCTTCTCAGACTGGAGCTTGGAAATGGGTAGGCAAACTGTGGTTAGAAAGAGAAGATGGCAGTGGCAGGCTGGGAAAAGCTAAACTGGAGAGCTCTCAGCTATTGGGATTACAATAAAAAATCTTGATTTGCTTTGCACGTAGCCAATCTAGAGATGTATTAACATGGTCTTATTGTGGTTTAAGACTGGTCACTCATGGATCATCCCCCTCAGGCTGTAGATGTGCTCACAGGAATGTAGTGACAGGAACTGTTTACACATAGAGAGATAGCGCTGCATTGCCTTTTTCATCTTTTACCTTTTGGAGTCTTATCAGACAAATTATCAGGATCTCAAAATGATAACAAATCTGGCATATTGGCTGAGGTGGTGCCAGATTTCTTTGGCTCTGATGACTTGGATACATGGGGTGATGAATGGCTTGAGAAAGAAACACTTGGGTGCTCTCCTGCCCATACCCGCTCTTCTTCCTCTCCTGCTTTGTGTCCCAAGGTTTACTTTTCCAGTTTAGTATGCTATTGTTTGAAATGTCAGCCACCTCCGGCCTTACCCCGCCTAAGTTGTAAAGTTTTCTCTCCCTCTCTTCACTTGGCTCGGGAGGCGGGGAGGTTTTGGGACCATTCCAGGGCTTTTCTGAAGCTGCTTTTTCCACTGTCAGGCAGGGTCTGGCACTGAGTCAGCCACTGCTTCCTGGTTCTCACCCTTCCCTTGCAGGCAGACAGATGACCTGCCTTAAGGGAGTGACCTTTCTTGGAAGGTGAAACTGAGCACATAAATTAAATGCTGACCATAAACATGAGCCACATACATACTTCTGAGGACATTAATCCTGTGTTAACAGTCCCCAGTGCAGTGTTCATTGATCAGCTAGTCACTGTTTGTGCAGCGCTTGGAAGATGACAGCAATATGTACATTTCTGTAGTCATTACAGATTAGCATATTACACCAAGGCAGAAACTTTACTGAGGTTATTTATTCATATTCTGATGAAAGAGGTGTGTATGTATTAGGAGAGCTCAGTGAAGCACAGAACATACTTGTTAGAGTTTTGAAGAGGAAAAATTTGGTAACTGAGCAGGAATCTTATTAGCCACATCTTGCCCTGTGTTGAGGAGGAATGAAGTTATTAATTTACTTGCCTTCCTCTGTTTGTGGGTTGTAATGTGAACTGACTTTCCTTCCTGTCCCAGTTCTTCTCTGGGAGGTTCCTCTCTCATTTTATGAATGCTTGACTACCACCAGTTTTATCTTGCCCAAGCATCTGTGGAAGAGGATGAAGGAGGACACTATTTAAGTATCTGGATGCATCTTAGGCTGCTCAGGAAAGAAATAAGTACCTTACCTGTGTCTAAAAAGTATGATCAAGGGGAGTTTGATCCACACCTATTGACACTCACCAGGGCTGAAGGAATTACACCTTGAGGTGTGAATTTCCTGTTCCTTCCTTAAGCTTGCTCTTTCTATTTCTGATCTCTTCTGCCCCCTCTATTTAGTCTTCACTGTTAAAATTGTTTTCCCTGGTGCCATGCGTAACTTGATCTAAGTTCATGCTTTCCATAACTACATGGGAGAGAAAATATGATGTGACAATAATAGCAGGCATGCTTTTTGAAGTTACTGGTGTGTGTGTAACCATTAACTTAAGGAGAAGCTCACTTGGGTCTAAAATAACACTCTTTGCACAGACACAAAATTTAAACACTAAGTCATGTGAAAGAAGAGCCTGTGTCTAGAAATCTCCATGTTCCTGATCTTACCGGTGGTTCTCTTCATAGAGATATTGCACTTGGATGGACAATTGATGTCTTCTGAGCTGCCCATGTGGTTGGGAAGGGATGGGAGGAACCAAGGGAGTGGCTGACCTTGCAGTCAAGGTCTCTATTAATCGCCTCTTTCAAAGCAATGTGTTCCAGTTGGGCTCTTCAGTGTTTGCTCTAACTGTGGGCTGCTCTCTTTCTCAGCTTCAGGGGAGTGATTTCTACCTTAGAGACCTTCAAAATCATCCCTTTCTCTTCATTAATCAAGGACCTAATCAGATTACAGGGATCTAAATGGACTCCAAGCACTGAGTTTTTAAGTTCTGTGGAAATTTTCCACTCTAACATATGATAACATGCAGACTAATTTAAGTTAATGGCATAATACTTCTCTCAGGAGATAATTTTCTAATTGATCTTATTGCTGGTAACATTATCTATGGACAATTAGTATCTGATGGGATCCCTTTGCTCCTGCTTGGTGAAGAGATTAAGCTTCCCAGGGCAGCTGCATTCCACAAACAGCTGAGTTGCTGGGAATCCCTGTGGGGCCCCAAAAATTCTTAACTCTCTTGTTTTTAAAATAATGTTTTTCAGTCATTTTGCATGGCTTTGATGGTAGAATGTAAGTGAAGGAAAAAATACCTGAGTCACTTCATGCTGTTCTTTTTCGTCATGTTATGATATTTGAAACTTTGCAATTTGGTTGATTTTAGCTGTCGTGAAGATAAATTTCCCATGAATGCTTTAGACTTGAGAATTCTTGTATTTTGCTGAAATTTTTAGGGAACAATAATAAATAGTCGTTCCATGTGAACTTTTATCAAGAGACAGAGAGATTAATCTCTTGGGGAAATCAAATGTTTTGCTTTCTAGATGAATTTCAATCAATTTCTTGTGGTCTCACACGGATTTTCATCTTCTTTTTGTAAATTCTCTGTCTCTTTTTTTATTCTTTGCTTTACACCCATGTGCCTTTGCTTTCTGCAAAGTTTAATCTACTTTTTTCACTTGTCTCTAATGGGATATTCAGTATATCTCACACTCTCAGCCCAACTTGGTTCTGTATCTTAGGAAACTCCTTTATCTTCTCTCAGGTTGCAGGTTGGTAATGTGATGTCCCCTTGCAATCTGCTAGAGGTTTCCACTCTTTTCTTGTCATTTTTCTCCTCTTGGTTTTGGTGTCCCTTTTTTTAGTCCCTTTTGATGTCTTACAGGATTTTTGTCCCATTAATTATCTTGCAGTTGGCTGAGGCTAAAGAAAAGGAGGGTTTTTTCAAGGCATTGTTTATCTCTATCTTGAGTTCCAGCAGTGCCCTGTGCCAAATATGATGTGCATTTATAGAGTTACCTTTTTCCCAGCAGTAAGTCAGTAGCTGTAGGAAGAAAAAGGAGCTCATCAAGATGCAGGTGATTTTCCTCAAGTTGTCTGCTCCATGCAAATATTTTTTAGCCTGAGAGAGGAATGTGAAGGTAGTGAGTATGTTCCTTCATGGTGAGTTGAGCATACCATTCGTTCTTCCTTGCTTAATATGTGCGGAAATAAGGGAATAATTCTCTGTCAGGTGTGAGTTGGCAAACTAGGTAATGCTGCTTTCAAAATTTAGAAGTGGTAAATCCATGGGGAAGGGATTCTGGAACAAGTGACATTGAAAAAGTGAGCATTTTTGTAGAAGTAAACTATGTGTGAAAGAAAGATTGTTTGGACTTCTCATTCTCTTGTCACTTCATGTCTTTTGTCAGGGTAATGATGAAAATGGATCTTTCTGAAATCATAGATGACAGTTACAAGTCATTGCAAGGTGGTAGTACCTGGACATCTAACTGAGAGCTGACTTCCTCTTGCAAAATTTCCATCTTAGGAGACAGGTTTTCAGAAGCGTGCACTCAGAGATATGCATGTCTTGTGTTTGCAAATGGTTAATGTGCCAGTGTTCTTCCCAGTAGATTGGGGATCTGAGTTGTCATTTGAGACCTTGGAAGCCTGCTCACAGTAAGCCAGTAGGTAAAAGGATGCAGAGATCCCTCAAAATGTCGATATGCAAGATTTTGGTTGCCGTTCAGATCCACTGGCCTACATGCAGAAGGCTGTTGCCTCTGGTTTTTCCAGTCTCACTCAAATGAACTCATTTTGTATCTTCCTTTTTCTGATACCAGTTCCTGGTTCTCATTTCTCTGAAAGTCTCACTTTGGTTCTCAAAAACAAATGAAGGCAATCAGTCCAGTCTTAACTTGCAAATCAGCTCTAACAACAAGCTAAGCTGAACATCTTACACTTGAATTCAGTCTTCTTGCTTCTACTTGTGCTCTAAGGTTAGTAAATTTTTAATCAATATTAGTTTTGTCAGTCCAATACTGCTTATTGTTACCATTCCCCCCACCAATACTGATCTCTTCTTTTTCTAATTGTCTTCCTCTATTTTTGCTTTCTTTAATTTTTTATCTGAGTCATCTCTTTTGGAAAATAATTTTTTCTTGCCCCATTGCTGCTGCATTTCTTTTCTTGTGAACCATGCCTCCTGTGTTTTGTGTGTAAGCATTCATTGCTGTAAGCTGCTCTTTGAGATCCAGAGGCAGATATGGGACCAATTCAAGGGAAGCAAGTAGAGGTTTAAACTCTTCTGTTTGTGTTGTGTTACATGGTGGGGCAATCCCATGTGGTGGAGTTAGAGATGAATTGAAGTGCATGATCCCCAGTGCTGCAATAGCTCCTTTCCAGTTGTCCATATTTCTTCCCTGCAGGACTTCGAGATGAGCTGTGTGTAGCTTCCTAAGGCTGGAATGGACACGAAGGAATTATCTAAAATAATGGTATTCTGCAAGATGTCCAGTGTAGTGTATAAAATACTTGCTTTTTAAATAATAACACCATACAGTTATTTTGAAGGGTTTGATACCATTTACACTTTCTTAGAACAAGTATCCATGCAGGGGGATGTTGCCAGTATGTAGAATAAAAGTCTCTGTGGATGGGCAGAACAATGTGAAAGTTAGGTCTCACTTTGATTAGAAAAGCAAACTGTTGGTTTGGAGTCAAATGAAACTTTTTCCCCCTCCTTCTCTCTCTAGATGGTTGCTGTTGTTCTTACATTTCTTTGGTTTTTAAAACAGATAAAAAAGTAATTTTTTTTTTCTAATTGGCCATGCATTCTAAAAACACAGAATATTTTTGGATGAAAAGTGGATTTAGTAGTAGAAATCTGACTTTCTTTTGGCTTCAGGAGATGCTGCCCTGACAATTAAGCTAATAAGAACTAATCTTTAGCAGTTCTACCATTCATAAAGGAGATGAGAGCAGAAAAGATTGTGCCTTGAAGAGCAGTTTTGTCAGTGATGTTGAAGAGGGTCAGAGTTTGGTGCCTGAACCTAAAGGCAGGCGTTGTAGGTGGCCTCTGCTGCTGTCAGCAACACGAGTTTGACACAGAGGCAGCTACTACAGGTGAGCCCTGTCACTTCTGGCTGGTTTTGTTCCTGCTGAATAAAGCAACAGAGAAGTGTAGAGATGTTTAAGGGGCTGGAAGTACAATCTCTGCAAGGCTCAGTGGGCATCTCTGGGGGTGTGAGTGTGCAGCGGGCAGCAGCAAAGCCGGGAGCCTGTGCTGGCTGTACCTCCCGCGGGCTCAGCCCGTGCTCACTGCTGGCACACACTGGGGGATTGCTCAGCAGCCAGTGCTCCCCACTGGTGGCTGAATCTCTGCATCTCTGCTTTCCCATTGCCAGCTCTGCTGCCTCTCTCCAGGAGAGCTCTGGCAGCACTTCTGCTGTCACAGCAGGCTGACAGGCATGTGGCACTGCCTTCCACAAGATCTTTTTTACTGAAGAGGTTGAAGCCTCTTTCATTGTTTTCATGGCTCTTTGGGAAAGTGAATTCTGACAAGTGTGGCATAAATCCACTCCCAGCATGCCAGCCCAGTGATAGTCCTCACTGCATTGGTAGGAAATACCTCTCTCCTGCCTTTCCCTTAGATATGTCTGTTGAGGATGCTGATACAGCCTGTGAACTGGCACTGTGACTTGAAATGTACTGACTTTTATGGTATAAGCCTGTCAAATTTAATTTAGGGATATTATAGTAATAACTTCCAGTGTGAGTGTGCCTATTTACAGAAATATAAATGGTTAAGGCTCTCTTGTGACATGGAGCTAATGAAGCTGGTGATTTTAATAATATGTTTTTTATTAAGTTCAGTTCTCTCTCAAAGAAAAAGGAAAAGTTTTTTTCTCTTTCCTCCTTAGTAAGAGAATGAGCATGGTGTTGTGTTCTTGTATAATTTGCAAAAACAAAACGAGAAACATTCTATGGAGATTTAATTCTCTATTTTTATAAGAAGTGCAGGGTACTTTGTAACAGTGTCATGTTCTCACTGTCTAAAGTCAAGTTCAATCACAATATGCATGCATGGTGTGGATTATGTATGTATTTTAAGTGGATTATGTGCTATATTTCAAGTAATTTTTTCACATTAAATTTATCAGGTAGTTTTTATAATGTGGTATATTGTAGTTTTTCAAACCCCAGTGTCACCATTTTTCAGGATAATGTGTTTATTCAGTTCAATCACTGGTACAACGTATACCAAAGCTCACCTTTTAAATCCAAAGTTCATTGAAAGAATTGTTGGTTGGTTTGTTTTTTGGTTTGAGTTTTTTGTTTGTTTGTTTTGTTTTTGTGTGGAAGTATTTTTATTCTTTTCTTTTTACACACTTTTATTTTTTTTTTAGTTAGAGTGCTCCTTGAGGAGGAGGGTTAATGGAGGTATGCACTGCTGACTACAGGAGATGGATTGATTTCTGAAAGCAAGTGAAAATGCCTGAAATGCTTCAGCTTTTTTTTTTTTTTTTTTTTTTTTTTTCTGGTTTCCTCATCTTTAATCCTGAAGGAAAAGGAAAAAATGAAATTAAAAACAGCCTTACAGAGAGCTCTCGTGCAGTGGTGGTGGGGTTTGTGTTTTGTCTCTTTTCTAGTGGTGATAAGAAATGAGTTCAAAGATACTGGAAGAATGAAATTATTTGGCCTTTTCATGAGTAAAAGCATTAGTGAGCTTAAAGAATGAAATGAGGAGAAAAGCAGTGAGCTAAAAATTGTGTAAGCTTGTTGCACTGTTAAAAGAACCTCCTATAATCTTCATGCCTTCTGAATCACTCATTGAGCATGCTTGGTTTCTTCTAAACATAACAGGACATGTTATTAACTCTCTCTGTTGCAAAGGCCATGGTGCTTATGTTTATGTTTTCCTGTAGGATGCAAGGTCCTGCAAAGTGTAGTCTTCCCTTTGTACAGCATTGCAGAGTTTGTCAATACGCGCTTCTTCCTCTGAAATTCCATGTAACTTAATGAACTTTGACAGGACAGACTCAAGTGTATTGACAGACATATCATGTGTATTGATATCACAGCTCCACAGAGAGAAATGACTGTCAGATCAGATATCTGGCTTAATTACAAATCAGTTTAAAATTTTATCTTTTGCTCCAATCTGGCAGAAGCTAAACTGATATAAACCAATCCCAACCTGACAAGAGTGTGACTGCACAGAGATGGATACAGTGATTTAACTAACACACTCTCTGACTCGGGGGAGGGTGGGTGTGAGAGAAAAACTTTTTAATTGCTGCTTCCTGCTTTTTCTTTTTCGTGGACTACTGTGGCTCCAGATGTCCAGGAGCAGACAGGATGGTGAGTTGAAGGGACACCTGGGCAGGTGGGATTCCCCTGCAAGTTGGGGCCACATGGGTTGGCTGGGATGTGTAGGATGCTGAGGCTGCTCGAGTGGTTTGGTTGTTCCCAAACGTGCAGTTGTGCAGATTGAGCTGGCTTGGCAGGCTGGGCTGCTGGGGAAACCACACAGCCTGAGGTTTACATCAGCTGCTGCTGGAGGGCCATAATGAGTCTGTGTTGGGGAGGTGGTAGGCTCTGCATCTGTGGCTGTTGGTTGGCACTGTAGCCAGCAGCTATTGAATTATAGCCATTGGATGAATGCAGAGCTGGAGAAAGACAGCTGATTGTTTTGTGTTCTTGCTGTAAATTTAGCATGTATACTCTGTTGGCAGGTGTTGACTCTTGAGGACAGTGCCTGTTATGCTGTCTTGGACTATATAATAAAAGGTCTTGGACCACATTTTGTCTTCCCTGTGATACGGTGGTCTGCATCTTTTTGAACCACAAAAGAAGACTATTATATTTTCCAAAATGGGGGTCTTATGATTTTATTAATATACTCTCTTCCTCAATTGGCAGGATGATATAATAGAAACATAATAGTGACAGGACAAGGAGTAATGGCTTTAAACTGAAAGAAAGTAGGTTTAAATTAGATATTGGAAAGAAATCCTTTAAGGGTCACGAGGCTCTGAAACACTTGCTCAGAGAAGCTGGCTTGAAAAAGCTGTGGGTGTCCCATCCCTGAAAGTGTTCATGGCCAAGTTGGGTGTGGCAGTCTGGTCTAGTGGAAGGTATTCCTTCCCATGGGTTGGAAATAGATGATCTTTAAGGTTCCTTTCATCCCAAACCAGTTTATGATTCTGTGATAACAGAAGAAGGATGCCAGATGCTTATCCTTGTGAGGTGTTTCAGGGGAAAGTGTCTGAACTCCACAGTACAGTGTCATATCTGTCCATGTCACGTATGACTTCATACATTGTCTTCTCCTGTCTTTGAATTCAAGCTATGGAGCATGCAGGAAAGAAGTTTCTCTTGTTTTCTCCTAAGTTACGTACCCATGAGGGTACTGAGGCGTTTAATTTTTCAGGTGTCTTGACACAGCACTTTTAAATATTTGGCGTTTGGGTTTTTGTGTAACAAATGTAAGCACTGGTGCTGTAGCAATCTGCCTCTGTATACAGATTCACAGGCAGTCAGTGAATGCCAGGCTGTCTGTGATGGAGATTTTGTGTATACAGACAAAATCAGAAGAAATTGAAATGTCACCTCAGATCTCACCAGGTTCTGCTAGCATTTCAGAGCTGTTACTACCTTCCAAAGAAGTTATTCCTTCATCCAGTGAAGAAAAGGATTCAATGATAATCCATAGGTATGTTAGCTTGGTATTTTTCCTTGCCTGAGAACAGATGGCAAAGCCAAGCACTGTGTTGATTGTTCTGCTAAGCTCTGAGTCAGTTGTAACACCTAGGATGGCATCATTTTCTAGAGAGGGTTTTCAGTATCCTTTGGGTGCTGAAAAGCACTATAAGAAGACAGAACAATTTAAGTAAAATATTTCCATGAAAAAAATCTCAGACTTGGTGTGTCAAAACTTACAAAGTTTGATTAATTTCTGGCAATTTGAAGATGCAGATGTTAAATTGACAAGGTGTACTAGAATGTCTTTTCAGGTGAGTCTGGAAGCCAGAAATTTCTGCTTTAGAGTTGCCTGCATGGAGATACTGGGCCAATGTCATAACATTTGAGAAATTCTGAATTTGCCAGGTGAAAAGGCAGGTGAGACATTGTGGTCAATTTTTTTTTTGTCTTTTTCCCCAGGACAACAGAGCCTCCTGCTGTAACACATTTTGAATGTTTTGTTATGGGTCTCATGAAATGAAACTAAATTGTTAAACTGTTACCATTTAATGAGAATGAAAACCCAGTGTTTCCAGTTCTGTTTTGACTTTGCCACTGCAGTCCACAAGGCTAAAACTTAAAGCCATCTGGTCTTAGAGAAATGGGAAATATTTTTGTACTAGCTAAAACACTAAAGCAGGAAAAAAAAAACCCAGATACCATAGTTTCCAAAATCTTCAGTTTTCCCAATGTAATGATCAGGTTTCTCTTATGCAGATAATCTTTTCCAAATACTCAACACTTTTGAACTTTCTGATTAAGTACAGGCAAAAAAAGAAAAAGCTTCTTGAAACTGGACAAGATTTTGTTTGTTTTTTTTTCCCTTTCATTTAAAGGATATAATGGCCTTCTATGAATATGAAGCTGCCTGAATACAAATGTATGAACATCTCCCATTTTTAGGCAAATTTCTTTGTCATAAAATACAAAAAACTACAGAATTTAATTTACTGTGTAAACTTCCACGTTCAAAACTATTTCTGGACTGATAAGCCAGGACAATAACCAGGATATTCCTTATATTTGATGTGTTTTCATCTTCCATACTTTTTTTTAAATGGATTGTCTCTGAAGATCCAGTGAGTCAGGTTCACTTTGCTGGGCTCTGGTTTTATGTCACTGGACACTGATGTAACTCAATGAATCACTGTCTTCCTGCTGCCAGCTATTCTAAAGTGAATGAGTGTGTCAGAAGGATTAAAATATTTAACATTGTAGCTGAAATTGATAAAACCAGGTTGTGGTAACTAGGCAAGTAAACTGCAAGATGCATTTTGTTCACCTTGGTGTTATGAGATAAAATTACTCTGAAGTAACATAGCTTTTGGCCTGGGTCTTGCTGGCAGTCTCTGAGTTCATATAATGAATGTGGCTGTGATGAATTTGTCTCACTGAGTTACTGACCTGCCACTAAGGGTAGGATTTTTCAAGCATGAGCTCTCTCATCTGCCAGTTAAACATATAAGGCAATTGTCTTGTACCTCACTATAGTCAACACAGTGAGCACCTCTTTAGGTAAAAGGATGGCAGGATAAGTGAGATGATGTGTAAAATAACTCAGCCTTACAAAACCCAGCCTGCATCTGTGATCCAAGAGATTAATTGCATACAATAGATGGGAAAACTTCTCAAACTAAGCATGTACTTATATGTTTTGCTGACTGGCAAATTTGCCTTTGGTCTGAAGTCATTAGGAGCTTATTTTTACATGAAGCATTTGCAGTCAAAACAGTGTTGCTATCTCTGCTTCATTTCTATGGAAAGATTAAAAAGTTTGCAAGAGTTTGGAAGAAAAATCTTGCCCTTTGGTCTGGAGTGACTGCCAATTCTGTCACATCATGCCATTCCAGGTATCAGGAGAGCAAGTTTGCATTTGCAGTGCTAAACTTTACTGTGTGCTGTTCATGGGGGGTTTGGGAGCCTTCTGAAAGCAGTGATGGCATAGGGCTGGTAAATGCCATGTGCTCCCTCTGAGACCAGGGTGGGTATCTCTTTGGTAACACTCCCCTACACTTCCAGGCCACATGTGTGTGTGTGTGTGTGTGTGTGTGCTGAGCTGTGGCTCTCCTCCATCTCTGTCTGGAGGAATCCTGGGGATTTTGAGGGGCACTTGATCCCAAGGGGTCTTCTCAGCATCAGGGCTGCTGCCTTCCCTAGCCAGTGACACTCATTGATCAGACAAGGCTTTCATTCCCGAGAGGTTTGCTATAAAATCCGGTCAGAGCGCTTTGTGTACAGACCAGCTTTATTCTTTCATTTAGAATTTTCACTTTATATTTGTATAGGTATGGTTGATGTTGCATTAGAAAGTAGGAAGAGTATTCACTGTGAAGCTTAACAACACTGAATTGCTGTTGTAGTCACAACGGGACTCTATTACCCACCGAGGTAGCGAATGTTGCACCAAGGAGGCAAGTTGTCAACATTCATCCCTTTGTCTTTCTCAAATTTTAGTATCTGTAACAAGAGGGGGAAAAAAATAATGCTTTGCTTGTCATTATCAGAAGAAAACAATGGTCATATATTAGCATCTGAATTAAAATAAACAATCTGTAGATATCGAGGACAGATTTTCTGCAGTCAATTTGAAAACTCTGTTCATTTATTATTAAGTATTTAGTGAGAACAGCAAACTGGTGATAAAACTGGACTTTGGAATTTATCTTAAGACAGAATGAAAATGTTCGAACTTTTTTTTGGTTTTGGTCCTCATTGTTTTTGCAATCTCTGAGGGCAGTTCCCTTTAATTTTGAAGCCCTGTTCATGAGTACCAAGAGCAAAAGGACTAAATGTCATTTAAAAGTAATGTAGCAATACTTGCCAACAGCACAGCTTTAGTAGATTCTGAGACAGGAATGTGGGAGCAGTCATAGCCTTAAAAAAACAACAATAAGCTTTAGCAAATGGAGAATCTGCAAAAATATTTGAGAACTGTGCATGATCTCTTCTTGCTGTGTTAAGTTTTTGCTCTCAAGATTTTTTGAGGGTTGGTTTTATGATTTTTTTCTTAGGAAACCTCACAGAAGACTTTAAAAAAAATGATAAAAATATTTACTTAAGAGCTGTCTTGAAGACCACTCCCTCCCTAGAGTTAATTTTTTTTCTCCTTTCCCTGGCTGTTTTATCTATCTTAGTGTAACTTAGTTCACAGATCATAGCATTTGGTGCCAAATTC
The DNA here is from genome assembly GCF_026979565.1 of Vidua chalybeata. Lineage (NCBI taxonomy): Eukaryota > Metazoa > Chordata > Aves > Passeriformes > Viduidae > Vidua > Vidua chalybeata. Next base: position 19,274,495 of record NC_071531.1, read on the forward strand.
TCATAGCGTTTATTATTATAATGGTGTGGTGCATTTGTCTTGCTGGAAGTATTAGCTGAAGTGACCTCTACTCAGAAGTGTGCATCAAAGTTAAGGAGGTCACGCCTTCAATGTGCTGCTATGAGCAGAGCTAAGAATCTGGGTGGAGTTGATATTTCCACAGCAGGAATTTGTCCCGTTCTCATCGTTTTGAGAAATAATAGGTTTCCAACAAAAAAAAATTTACAGCTTCAAGATTCAGTATAGGAGGAGGAAGAGGATTAGTATCTATTTGCACATTGCTTAAAGTGATCACACAACTGTCACCCATGCCTTACCCAGAGAGTGAGCACCCAGATCTCCCTACAGGGAGCATCCTTGCTCTCCCCAGGGAAGAGAAGAGTGGATGGGTGAATTCCTGCATTTGGATCACATTCTGCAGGGCTTTCCATTTCCCAGCACTTAATGACTTCATGCCTTTGCAAATAAGGCTTTGAGGTCATCCATCATTCACATTGTCACAGCTGGGAGTTGAAGAGAAGTAAGGTATTTTGCTTTTCTTGCAATAAGCCAATTTAGGTCATGTTCTGTGCTAGTAGTGCTATACCAGGTCATGAAAATAAGCTTAACTCTGTGGTTTGATAATATTCAGAAATAATTTCAGAAAACACAATTTTAATTTTTAGGTATAAAGCTCCTGGCTTCTCAGGTATTTAGGTATGTATTTTGCAAGCTAGACATTGTGTTTTCACTGTCCTGGTGTGACGTTTCAGGACAAAAATATTCAGGGTCTTCATGGTGATGAAAGTTAGGCTAATACATTAAATTTTTAAGTAATTTAAACGATTTTATTATATTACTTAATTTTTCAATGTTGTTATATTATTATCAATATTAAATTCTCAGGAAGAACATTGCAGAAATGCTGAGTAAGGCACAGTAGATTACAGATGTTTATTCACACAATGAAAAATAAAATGCAATAGTAGTATAAAACAACCCAAATATTTTCTGTGGCATAAAATTTCATATCCTATGAGAATTCTTTAATTAGAAGGTAATGTTAATGTTTTGCATTAAGTAGGAGAAGGAGTTGAACAGTGGTTTGATTGGATAGTTGTTAGCTGAGGTGAAATGCTCAGCATTAACTGAACAGGAGATTACAAGTACCTTTTCAGCTGGCACAACCAACCTCTATTGAAAATCCTTATGCAACCTGAACTTCCTGCTCTGCACGACTTACACAGAGCCTGTTAGTGGTTTATTGTGGAGATGAGACTATCCCTTCTGCTATAGCTTTTCAAGGAGTAATGGGATCATCTTCTGCCAAAGAGTGGCAGAAGAATTCCCTTCTCCCTGCCCATTGGCAGAAGAATCCTTTCCTTTGGAAAGATAATTTTCTCTAGGCTAAAGGAAAAAGATTAAATAGGCTGCTAAAGCTCCTTCTTAGCCTTCTCAAGGTAGGAAAATAAATCTGGTAGATAACAGGTCTCCTTTTTTCTCATTTGCATTTCCAAAGTTGAGGAAAATGTCAAACTGTTCTCTTGTCCCAGAAGAACCAGGAGAGAGGGGCTTGCAAACAGTGGAATCTCCTCTTAGTAGCTGGCATACTGCAGCAATCAGGGAACCCATTGTGTCAGAACAAGTCCTTCCTGGGGTTTTTGGTTTGTTTCAGTTCTGGAATCAGAAGAATTGTGCAGGAGTGAAAATGGAAAAATACACTGAGCTGACAAATCTGGTTTAAAATGTGCAATGAAGACAGCACCATGGCAGCACTTAGCTCTTGCAGAGCTGAGGACTGCCAACAGCAAGTCAGATACACAACAGAGTGGCCAAAGGAGAAATATCCTTTGTATTTTCAGAGATTTACTGATTTGGCTGTCATAGAAAAGAACCAGTCATCTTGTGCGTAAGAGCTTGGCCGCGTGATTCCACTGACTGGTGTGTGCTGGTGAGCAGGTGAAAGAAGTACTTGCTACTGTCTGTAAATAGCACTGGTGGCTTCAGCTTTGTTAGCTGCTGTGTACAACTTCCTATGTAATTTCAGAGAAGCAATCCCCGTGACTGCTTTGCAAGAAAACAGCATTAATGGTAACAATTGTATAAATTGCCCTGACTTGGGATACCTTGAGTCTTCTGGCATTTGACCCTAATCTAGCTGAAGGTTGGGTGAAGCTTGGGGCCAGTTTAAGAGTAGTGTGACCCTATCAGTAGGACTGAAAGTACCCTGGAAAGACTGTCCTAATGTGGGTAAAATGTTAATTATTGTATAGCACTGATATGAATTAGAAATGTAGGTTATTTTCTGTTGTGAGTTAAAACTGTAGAGTATGAACACAAGTTTGCTCTTACATGAGTATTTCACAAAGCTTGGGCAGCAAAAATAAACCACAAAATGTAGTATTACATTTTTTGTACAGGTTTGAAGAACTGACTTGCTCAGTCACAGGCCAGAACTTCTTTCTCTTTTTCATATGCATGTTGAAGGTGAGACAGTAGGCAGCACAGCTCTAATAAAATCATGAAGACTGAATTAAGCCAAGAAGATGCTTCCCTCTATGCCACCTTGCTTTACTCTTGACAGTATTGCTTCATGTCTTTTCACTTGATTGCATAACATGAGTAACTTTCTTAGAGATACCTCAATGCCATGTCTGCCTTTCTGCCTCCTGCTCTGCTCTCTTAGGCCGTGGCTACACAGAGATTGAACCATGTCAGAGAACTTCCTCTGGTGCTGGGACTCGATCATTGTCGATTTCTCTCTCTTGGGGTTCCTATAGGTCAGGGTGACCCCAAGAGAGATCCAAAGGAGTCTTTGCTTCCCTAGCCTCAACGCAGCCAAAGAAGAGGTCTGGAATGTGTCCAGTTGCTTTTTCAAGGTTGTTTATTTTTTCTTATCTATAATAGTTTCTCTGTGACCTGCCGAGGTCCGGCTAGTACAGAAGCCACGGCAGTCTTCCCCTGAGCCCCTACTCAAAATTACGTGTACCATGTTTACAGTTCCCGTACCAATACCTAAGATCTATGTTGGACAGTGTGTCCTTATGCTAGACCAATAGAAAAGTGTCACTATCACACCAAGACATGGAGGACAAGAAGAAGGAAGAAAAGGCTAGGGCACGCCCAGATTCCTCCATCTTGTACCCCTGAATTACATTCTAAAAAAACCCAAAATTCTACTTTTCCACCCTGTGTCAATTCACCTATTACATTACTCAAACCCTTTTGGCTTGTAATTCCTCATCCAGAGTTGGCAGTTTTCTAACTAAAAAAATCAAAGCCACAGAGGTTTTTGACTTCTTGCCAGGGTCTCTGAGACCTCTGCCAGGGTCTTGAGACAGCCAGGGCAGCCAGAGGAATGTCCTGGACTCCGACAGATCATCTGCACCATTGGTGTATAGAGCAGGCATAGGCCAGGAGTTACTTCTGACAGACCATTTGGACATGGCCACTCTGCAGGGGGAGGCAGTTTTGTAGTGTGGATTGAGGCTGTTCCCTGCCAGCTGGGTCACTGCACGAGCCCAGACACGTGTAGTTTGTGAATGTACATTTCAGTCTTTGGTTATGGGTTTGTGGTTTTCTCCAGCACGACAAAACAGCTCTTCAGCCCTGAGTGAGAGAACCTTCTGGACTGTCCATATCAGCACTGATAAGCCGTGGTAGTGGGAACATCACAGGGCTGCTGAAGCATAGCAGATGGTAGAGCTAAGGCAGCCAACCATGCATGTGCTCTTTGACAGGCAAAACACTTTGCAAATACATCCACTTTGATCCTGTTCAGCAGGTAGCAGATGTGTCTTTCCATAGCTGCAAGTTAACAGTGCTAACACAAGAAATAATTGCACTGTGCTGTGTTCCTCTAAAGTGTAGGGACAACCCTGGGGGTCACACACTTTCTGATGAATATTTATAAAATATAATTGATGCCATTGATGTACATGAAGCTGTGCTTGCTCTGTAGTCAGGGTAGGCACAGCAGTGACAACCTGTGACTAAAGCCAACTTCTCTGGGCCTCTACAACCCCCTTTGGGGACAGTGGGGTTTGTCTCTAACAGCACTTAGAAACCTTCAAAATCTTCAGAGCATGATGACATACAAACAGAATAGGCAAGAATATTCACTATCATGGTATAATAAACAAGGTGAGGTTAGCTCTTAACCCACTGGAAAACACTGCACCTTATAAAAGACCATGTAACCTGTATCCTGCATGGCTATCTTTATGCTCAGGCCCTTTTGGTACCTTTGTATGAAACTTGTTAAATATACAGCAAATTAAAACAAGTAATAACTCATTCCAGCATGTTACAAGTTTCAGTAGATGGGGTTTTTGTTGTTGTTTCAGATGTGCTAGTGCATTAGCAAGGCACAGTGAGAATTTTGTAGGTTGCCCTAGCACACCTAGAGGCATACAGTAACTCAGCCTGGGTGGGAAATCGGGGACATAGGAGAAAACAATAAGGTCTTCCTCCTTGGAATAGCCTTTTTTTTTTTCCTGCTTCTTAACCTGGAACACTGAGTGTTCTCATTCTGTTATTACTATTTTGTCAATGAATTGTTCTAAATGTAAGGTATTTTTTCTTCAACTAGTGATGCATGCGTACCCATATCTGTAATGCAGGCACACATATATCTGCTTCCACAATTTTTGTTGAATCTTTACAGCTTCTGCAGGGCTCCAGCTGTGTCTGTGTTTTGCACTGGTTTCCCTGGGGCTGTTTTACTGGTGAGGCAGAGTCCAAGATTTAGAAAACAGGTCTAGGTCCAAAACAGCACAAAACCCACATGATGGCTTAGATGAACGTTTCTTGGCTTGTGGAGTTCTAAAATCCATGGTGGCTGTCAGCAGAGCCAATAAATTCTCCATCCTTGGCGTTAGATAGCAACACAGTACTATTGGCAAGGTAAATGTCTGCAGTTTGGAGTTTATCATCTGTCCAGAAAGTATGTCTTTATACAGAAGATGCCTTTTATATAAAGAAAAGTCTGTGAGGAAGTGTGTAATGTGACCAAGAGTGAAGCAGCAGATTGTGACTGTGTTTACATGAGGACAACTGTGAAGTGATTTAGTAGCCTTATTAATTCAAACTGCAATGAGCAAATGTGGTTGTAAGGTCAATGGGGAACAAACAGTATAATTTTTTTACATTCAAAATGTGGATCCTTAATTATGAAACAAGATACTCAAATAAAAACATGAGCTAACATCCTGATTAATAATGTTTTCTTCAACAGCAGTGTACTACAAAGTGACCTTTTGAGCATTTTGTTAAGAAAAAAAAAGTCCTGTATTTATTTCAAGCATTTGCTGATTTTATGCCAGCATAACATAAATCTAAGCAGCTGTAGGTATACAGATCAGTAGACTATCAAATGCTTTTTGTGCATCATGTTTTAATGAGGGCAAATACATTTTATTTTAATTTTAGGCATTGCAAAGGCAATCCATGGTGTTGTCTAGAATGAGTCTGTATGGCCAGCCCAGAGCTACATTATACAGCAAAATAGTTGTCTGCTGAGAGGCTATGCTCTTTGATGACAGAAGTGTTAGGGAGCAGGACAGAGTCATCCCTTGGGGCACAACCTGGCCAGTGGGATGCAACTTGGACTGCCATTCTCTAGAGTTGTCTCAGATAATTCATCACAGGTGGGTAAAAAGGGAATACAGTTTACAAGCAGTAATTATCTTTAAAATCATACTTCTTCTGACATACTGTATGTGCTGTAATACAGGAGGGGTATTAAGCAGAAGATAAATGACAGTCCTTTTCCCTCCTCATCCTTCTGATTTATTGCTGTATTCTTTTGTGATGTTAAAAGCTGCTTAGTTTGTCATTTGCCTTTGTATTGTAGAGCAGTTGTTTTCCTTTTGTGGTAGTCTTGCAGGGCTGAAGGGCAGGAGGGGGAGTAGTTACCACAGAGTAGTAGGACTAGAAAAAAACACGGAAGAAAAATTGGCTAACACGGTTAGAAACCTAAAGTGGTGACAGCTGAGGTTGCCTGTGTGCCTTCAGGACTTTCCCCTCGGCTCATGGCTGAGTCCCAGTGGTGGAGGTGAGTGCTCTTAGGGGGTAGCACACTGACGCTGAGCTTTTGGGGGGAGGACAGCTGTGGCTGCAGCCCCACCTCTGTCAGCTCTCCCCCTGGCCAGGAGCCTCTTGTCTCATGCAGGGACAGCGAGGAGGTGGAGGATGGCTGCCTGGCCCGTTGCTGGGCTCACTAACACTTGGCACATACCGGTTCCTGCTGCAAAAGGCGAGGCAAACTCAGATCGGTTGTGCGAGGTGCTATGATGGAAATGATTACTATTCTGGAATGTATCCTGCTCTCTTCTCCAGTGAGATAAACTAGCTGGGTCAGTGCCTCTTCCCTCTTCATTCTACCATCTCCTACCCTCTTTTTCTCATATTTTTCTGGGAGTTTTTTGTCTGGGTAAATCTAAGGTTTAAAAAACCTGTTCATCTTGCATGTCTGAAATTATTCTCACCCATGGCACTGTGAAAAAACAAGCAGGCACATTTTGTAAAGGCATCTTCATCAGGATGATGGATGATTCTTAGAATTACTTCTCTAATTACCAGAAGACTTGAAAATAAATGAGAACCTGAGATGTGCAGTCATGCTTTAATAGTTGGCATCTTAGTCTTTTACCTTAAAGCTGAAGGTTTAGATGAAGGAGATCACTCTTCTTTTTTATGCACTTATTTGTATAAAAAACCTAACCAAATAGAACTTCAGGTGTAATGGTAGGAAACGATTTTAAAAACAACCTGAGACCTTTTAGGCTGATAGAAAATCTTTATTGATTTGGAATACTGTATAATAAACTCACAGCCAGACATTTCAGATATCAGAAATTAATATTTCAATGTGCTTTCAAAGGCTGCATATTGTTTTATTGTGTACTTTTCTGCACATCCATAAAAGACTGTGTGGGAAGGAAAGAGTGAAATTAATTTCCAGAGAGAAATGTTTCAGGATACTGGGCATTTTTCCACTGAACATCTCTGTGGAAATCTGGAAAAAATGTTATTTCAGTTCTCTACAAGAAAACAATGTTCTAACTGCAATGCTCTTTCCCATCATCAGTAAATTTGAGAAAATTCTTCTGTAATTATTAACTAGCAGAAAAATTGAGCTTTTTTAGGAAAGCGATCTGGGAGATTATTTGCTCTTAAGCAGTCTTCTTGGAAGTGTGAACTGTGGATGGTATTTGGACTATTGTTTTCTGATTTACTTTCAGATAGAGGGCAGTTTTAGCCCTTTGGAAAAGATGAGGGAGGAGGACGGTGTTAACTGTGTCATTGCAGTGTGTGGATTCTCTGCTCTTTGCAATTCTCCCTGCTGCTCTTTGCAGTCCATTGAAACCTGAATGCCTCCTGTATAGGTCAGACTAGCAATAGCCAAGTCCCTAATGGACTTGAAAGAGCTTTGACTCTTTTCCCCGTTGAAGGCTGTGGGTGGTTTTTTGAGTGAAGACCGTAAAAGGCAAGGAGCTTAAAGCATCATTGATTTATATTGGTTTTTAGTACTTACTGTTAGTTACATAGCCACAATGATCAGAACTCGTGATGAGTATATTATTATTTCATCTGGTATTTTATTCTCTGTACTGCTGTTCATTTCTGTGGGAGTTCACATCCTTAGTAACAGAAATCATTGGGCCAATTTTCAGGGTGAAATTTTGTGCTGCTGGAAACCATTCTTTTAGAGGTTGGCATCAAATTAGTTGAAAGCCAGTAGTAGTTATAGTTGAAAACTTCAACCGATTGTTGTTTGTTTCCTAAAAGCACAGCATATGCCCAGCTCCTAGGGGAAAAGACTTGCAGCAGCTGAAGAATGCAGCCTGTGATCTCTTCTTCCCAGGGATGCTCCACCCAGCCCCATGGCTATAAATGGCAATCGGACTTCAGGGAATTACAAGCAGACAAAGAGCTAAGCAATGGCAGGTTCATCTGCAGCTGACATTTTCACTGTTGGGCATGGAATTCATGAACTATAGCCTTGAGCTGTTTAGTGGACAGTGCCAGTCTGCAGCTTTGTGAGAAGGTG